>NW_017189516.1:17900036-18254992 GCF_001704415.2 Capra hircus
AGACGAGAGATAGGACCTAAATAAAAATCCTAAATGATTATACAGTGGAAGTGAGAATAGATTTAAGGGATAGATCTGATAGAAGATGCCTGATGACTATGGGAAGGTTGTGACATTGAACAGGAGACAGGGATCAAGACCATCCCCATGGAAAAGAAATGCAAAAAAGCAAAATGCTGTTGGGAGGCCTTAAATAGCTGTGAAAAGAAGAGAAGGAAAAGCAAGAGAAAAAGAAAAGATATAGCATCTGAATGCAGATTCCAAGAATAAGCAAGAGAGATAAGAAAGCCTTCCTCAGTGATCAATTCAAGAGGAATACAACAATGGGAAAAGATAGAGATATCTTCAGGAAAATTAAAGATACCAAGGGTACATTTAATGCAATAGATGGGCTCAATAAAGGGCAAAAATGTATGGACTTAACAGAAGCAGAAAGATATTAAAGAAGAGGTGGCAAGAATACACAGAAGAAACTGTCCAAAAACATCTTCAAAACCCAGATAATCACGATGTGTGATCACTCACACTGAGCAGACATCCTGGAATGTGAAATAAGCGGGCCTTAGAAACCATCACTATGAACAAAGCTAGTGGAGGTGATGGAATACCAGTGAACTACTTCAAATCCTGGAAGATAGATGCTGTGAAGAGTGCTGCACTCAATATGCCAGCACATTTGGAAAACTCAGCGCAGTGGCCACAGGCTTTGAAAAGTTCAGTTTTCATTCCAATCCAAAGAAAGGCAATGCCAATGAATGCTTAAACTACGACACAATTGCACTCATCTCACACACTAGTAAAAAATAATGCTCAAAATTCTTCAAGCCAGGCCTCAGCAGTACCTGAACCATGAACTTCCAGATGTTCAAGCTGGTTTTAGAAAAGGCAGAAGAACCAGAGATCAAACTGCCAAACATCCGCTGAATCATCAAAAAAAGCAAGAGAGTTCCAAAAAACATCTATTTCTGCTTTATTTACTATGCCAATGCCTTGACTGTGTGGACCACAATAAACTGTGGAAAATTCTGAAAGAGATGGGAATACCAGACCACATGACCTGCCTCTTAAGAATCCTATATGCAGGCCAGGAAGCAATAGTTAGAACTGGACATGGAACAACAGACTGGTTCCAAATAGGAAAAGGACTACATCAAGGCTGTATGTTGTCACTCTGCTTATTTAACTTATATGCAGACAAATGGTGGGCTGGAAGAAGCACAAGCTGGAATCAAGATTGCCGGGAGAAATATCAATAACCTCAGATATGCAGATGACACCACCCTTATGACAGAAAGTGAAGAGGAACTAGAAAGCCTGTTGATCAAAAGTGAAAAGGAGAGTGAAGAATTTGGCTTAAAGCTCAACATTCAGAAACGAAGATCATGGCATCTGTTCCCATCATTTCATGGCAGATAGATGGGGAAACAGTGGAAACAGTGGCTGACTTTATTTTTTGGGGCTCCAAAATCACTGTGGATGGTGACTGCAGCCATGAATTAAAAGACACTTACTCCTTGGGAGGAAAGCTATAACAACCTAGGTAGTACATTGAAAAGCAGAGATATTACATTGCCAACAAAGGTCCGTCTAGTCAAGGTTATGATTTTTCCAGTGGTCATGTATGGATGTGAGAGTTGGACTGTGAAGAAAAGTGAGCACCGAAGAATTGATGCTTTTGAATTGTGGTGTTGGAGAAGACTCTTGAGAGTCCCTTGGCTTGCTGCTGCTGCTGCAGCTAAGTCGCTTAAGTCGTATCCGACTCTGTGCGACCCCATAGACGACAGTCCACCAGGCTCCGCTGTCCCTGGGATTCTCCAGGCAAGAACACTGGAGTGGGTTGCCATTTCCTTCTCCAATGCATGAAAGTGAAAAGTGAAAGTGAAGTCGCTCAGTCGTGTCTGACTCTTAGCGACCCCATGGACTGCAGCCTACCAGGCTCCTCTGTCCATGGGATTTTCCAGTAAAAGAACTGGTGTGGTCGCCAGTGCCTTCTCCGCCCTTGGCCTGCAAGGAGATCCAACCAGTCCATCCTAAAGGAGATCCGTTCTGGGTGTTCATTGGAAGGACTGATGCTGAAGCTGAAACTCCAATAGTTTGGCCACCTCATGTGAAGAGTTGACTCATTGGAAAAGACTCTGATGCTGGCAGGGATTGGGGGCAGGAAGAGAAGGGGACGGCAGTGAATGAGACGGTTGGATGGCATCACCGACTCAATGAACCTGAGTTTGGGTGAACTCTGGGAGTTGGTGATGGACAGGGAGGCCTGGCGTGCTGTGATTCATGGGGTCGCAAAGAGTCGAACATGACTCAGCGACTGAACTGACTGACTGACTGACTGACTGATATATGTATTCCTATTGCCATTTTCTTAATTGCTTGGGGTTTGCTTTTGTATATCTTGTTCTTCAGTTGTGTTTCCTGTTTATATAAGTACCTTTAACATTTGTTGTAAAGCTGGTTTGGTGGTATTAAATTCTCTTAATATTTGCTTGTCTGTAAAGTTTTTGATTTCTCCATCAATTTTAAATGACCTCCTTGCTGCTTAGAGTAATCTTCATTTTAGATGTTTCCCTTGAAGTAATTTAAATATATCCTGCCATTCCCTTCTGGCCTGCAGAGTTTTTGTGGAAAGATAATCTGTTAATTGTATGGGATTTCCCTTGTGTGTTACCTGTTGCTTTTCACTTGCTGCTTTTTATATTCTTTCTTTGTGTTTAATCTGTTAACTAGTTTGATTAGTATGTCTTGGCATGTTTTCCTTGGTTTTACCCTGTATGGGACTCTTTTTGCTTTTTGAACCTTATTGACTATTTCCCATGTTGGGGAAATTTTCACATATAATCTCTTCAAAAATTTCTCCTACCCTTTCTTTTTCTCTTCTTCTTCTGGTTCCCCTATAATTTGAATGTTGGTGTGTTTAATATTCTGAGACTATCCTCAGTTCTTTTCATTCTTTTCCTTTACTCTGCTCCTTGGCAGTTATTTCATCCATTCTATCTTCCAGCTCACTTATCCGTTCTTCTGGCTCAGATATTCTGCTATTGATTCCTTCTAGATTATTTTTAATTTCAGTAATTGTGTTGTTTGTCTCTGTTGTTTATTCTTTATTTCCTCTAGCTCATTGTTAATGCATTAATTGATTCTTACCTTTTCTCCATTTTATTCTTCAGGTTTGGGATCATCTTTTTATCATTTCTATAAATTCTTTTTAGGTAATTTGCTTATTTCCTCTTCATTTATTTGCACATGTGTGTCTCTATGTTGTTCCTTCATTTCTGAAATATTTCTCTGCATTTTAATTTTTTAACTTAATTGTGTTTGAGTTCTCCTTTTTCCAGGGTTTAAGGTCTAATTCCTTCTTCCTTTTAGTTTCTGCCCTCAGTGGGTCAAGCTAGCCCAGTATTTTGTGTAGGCTCTGTGTAGGACAACATTTTGCTTGCTTTCTGCTGGGATGAGGTGAGTTGTTTCCCTCCTCCCCCCCACCCCGCCCAGATGGGCATGACTCTGTTGTGTGCTGGTTATTGAGTTTATATTTTTATCTTATTTTCTTTTGGATGAGATATCCTGCACTGGATGCTACTTGAATTTGGGTGCTGACAGGTCTTAAATACAGGTGGATGATTTGTGGGAGTTCTCACTAATTAATACTCCCTAGAGTTAGGAGTTCGCTCACAGTCTGTGGTCTTGGAGTCAGCCCTCCCATTTCAAAGGCTCAGGGCCCAATCTCTGACTGGGAAATGGGGATTTTCTTATGGCATTAAAGGTAATTACAACAAAAACAGAAAAACAAAAATCAAGAAACAAGCGATGAACTCCAGACAAATGGCAAATACAAAATCAGGAAAATAATAGCAAAAACAATGGAATACACACATGCACACACATTTATACCCATAAAGAAAACCGAAATAATCCAAAATAAAGAATAATGGATTGAGCCAGTGAGCAAAGGAAATAAAAAATTATATCAACCAGTTAAAAGCAAAACTAACTAAAGCACAAACTGGAAAACAAAACCAAAGCAAGGTGACAACTGGGAAATAAAGCAATGAAAACAAAATGAACTAACAATCATGGTGAGAAAAAAAAAGAATACAAATGCAATTTAAATACAATTCGTTAAAGAAGATATATATATATATATGAATAGCTACAACAGAAAAAGAACAATAGGAAAAGCAAACAAAAGAAAAAATGTAGAAAAAAATAAAAATTTGAGAATTAATAATAAAAAAGAAAACCCCATAGACCTGCAAAAGGCAGAAGTATATAAAAGAAATAAAATGTGTGATTAAAATATATTTAATATTATTAATAAAATCAACAATTACAGCAACAGAGAAAAAAGGAAAAAAGAAAAAAAGGACAACTACAGAACACATCAAAATATAAGAATAATATATATTTTTCTTGAATTTCTACTGTCAGCATTGTTTCCCATTTGTGAGTCTGTCCCAATGAGACCAGGTGTGGAGGTGCCACAGATGCTTGGGTCGCAGGGGCCCTAGCAGCACCAGGTACTCAGGGGAGCTGGCTGCTAGGGCAGCAGGAAATATGGTGCTCTTATGTTTTTTCCCAGCCTCTGGCAACTCTATCCCAGTGGGGATCAAGCATGGAGGTGATGCAGTTGCTAGGATCTTGGGGACCTGGGCAATGCCAGGTACACAGGGAACTGGTGGCTATTGTCACAGGAGGTATGGTGATATTAGGGCTTTTTCTAGCATCTATAAGTTTTGCCCCAGTGAGGATTCAGCGTGGAGGTGGCACAGCTACTTGGATAGTGGGGACCCTTGCAGGACCAAGTGTGCAGGGACACCGACTGCCTCAGCCATGGGAGCTATGGCCTTATCAGAATCTTTTCTAGTCTCTGGAAGCTGGCAATCAGAGGATTTCTTTAACTGGCCCTTCTGTGTTGCTCGACCTGTTCAGGCACTTACAGGGCCTCCTGAATGGGGGTCTTTCCCTGTTGCTCAGGTCATCAGGCATTTAAAGGGACCTCCGGACTTGGATTGTTCTCTGTTGTTCCACACATCAGGAACTTAAAGGGGCGGCTTCTCTGGGGTCTTTCTCTATTGTTCTGGTGCCAGTGCTGGGGTGTGGGGAGAGAGAGGCTAGAGTGATGGCTCCACTCCCTGAATGTGACTGAGTAGTATAGCGTCACATCCATGACTGCTTGATATTTCTCCACAGGCATTTCCCACTGCAATCTCCTCCCTCATGTCCCCTTGGGCCATCTCCCTGCAGTCAACAGCAGACCTCACTCTGGGGTTGCTCTCCAATCTTTATGCTCCAGCTCCTAGTCATTGTGCTTTCTATGGGACTTGTGTCCCTGTCCAGGATACGTATGGCTGCAGCAAGGCTTATCTATGTGATTCTCATTTTACTCAGACTGTCACAGATGAGCTACTTTACTCTCAGCCTCAAATGCTTCTCCTCTGTCCCAAATAATTGCCATGATGTGGGGATCTGACCCTTGTTTCAGCTCCCCCATCCCCCAGGCATGGGTCTTGTCCTTCTCACTCTTCTCTTTTCCCCCATACTTCCTTCATCCTACTAAGTTTTGCATGGTTCTGTATGTTCTTTTCCTGTGGTCAGGTACTCCTGCCCACTCTCAGCTGGTGTTCTGCAAGATCTGTGTCTGAACGTGTATTCCTAATGTATCCATGGAGAGAGAAGTAATCCACATCTACCTACTCCTCCACCATCTTGTTCTTATCCAACGTATTCTTTAATTCTCATGAGTCTGCATTTGATGGTTTTTGAATATAAAAATGCAGTTGTAGGAATCAGGTTCCCTAACTTCAGACAGTACTATAAAGCTACAGTAATCAAGACAGTATGGTACTGGCATAAAAATAGAAATATAGATCAATGGAACAACATAGAAAACTCAGAAATAAACCCATGCACCTCTCGTCATCAAATCTAAGACAAAAGAGGTAAGAATATACAATGGAGAAAAGACAGTCTCTTCAACAGGTGGGGTTGGGAAAACTGGACAGTTTCATGTAAAAGAATTACATTAGAACACTCCCTAACACCATATACAAAGGTAAACTCAAAATGGATTAATGATATAAATGTAAGGCCACTCTTAGTGGAAGCCATAGGCAGAACACCCTTTGACAAATCGCAGCAAGTTCCTCTTTGACCTATCTCCTAGAATAATGGAAATAAAAATAAACATGATAGTATACATGTTTCAATGTCATTCTCCCAAACCATCCCACCCTCTCCCTCTCCCACAGAGTCCAAAAGTCTGTTCTATACATCTGTGTCCCTTTTGCTGTCTCGCCAGTCCAGGTTTGGTACAGGATACAGGATGTTTGGGGCTGGCGCACTGGGATGACCCAGAGAGATGATATGGGGAGGGTGGTGGGAGAGGGGTTCAGGATTGGGAACTCATGTACACCCGTGGCAGATTCATGTCAATGTATGGCAAAACCAATATTGTATTACAGTATTGTAGGATACAGCATGCTTGGAGCTGGTGCATGGGGATGACCCAGAGAGATGTTATGGGGAGGGAGGTGGGAGGGGGGTTCATGTTTGGGAACGCATGTAAGAATTAAAGATTTTAAAATTTTAAAAAAAATAAAATAAAAAAATAAAACAAACAAAAAAAATAAATAAATAAACAAATGAGACCTAAAGGAAACCGACTATAGACAAGATGAAAAGACAACTCTCAGAAAGTGAGACAATAATTGCAAATGACAAGGGATTACTATCCAAAATACATAAGCAGGTCATGCAGGTCAATATCATAAAAACAAACAACACAAACAAGAAATAAGCAGAAAACCTTAACAGACATTTCTCCAAAGAAGACATACAGATGTCCAACAAACACATGAAAAGATGCTCAACATCACTAATTATTAGAGAAATTCAAAACAAAACTACAAGGAGGTGTAGTTTTGACACTACACTGGGTCAAAATGAAAGTGAATATGTTAGTTGTTCAGTTGTGTCCAACTCTTTGTGACCCCATGGACTATAGCCTGCTAGGCTCCTCTGTCCATGGGATTCTCCTGACAAGAACACTGGAGAGGGGTGCTATTCCCTTTCCCAGGGGATTTTCCCAACCCAGGCATGGAACTGGTCAAAATGGCCTTCATAAAAAAAATCTACAAACAATAAATCTTAGAGAGGATTTAGAGAAAAGGAAATCCTCTTATGCTATTGATGGGAATATAAATTGATACAACCACTATGGAGAATAGTATAAAAGTATAACAACTATATAACCCAGCAATTCTGCTCTTGGGTATATACCCAGAGAAAACTGTATCTCCAAAAATACATGTCCCACAATGTTCATTGCAGCACTATTTACAATAGTCAGGTTGTGGAAATAACTTAAATGTTCATCAACAGGGGAATGGATAAAGAAGATGTGATATATATAAACAATGAAATATTACTCAGTCATAAAATGGATGAAATTGGGTCATTTGCAATGATGAGGATGGACCTAGAGACTCATATAGTCATATATATGTATGCACACATATATGTGTATATATATATGTATGTATATATATATATATATGCGGGACTTAGAAAAAATGGTATAGATGATCTTATTTACAAAGCAGAAATAGAGACACAGACATAGAGAACAAATCTATGGATATCACAGGAGAAAGTGGGTGGAGTAACAATTTGATGAATTGGGAGATTGAGATTGATGTATATACACTACTAGGTATAAAATAGATAACTAATGAGAACCAACTGTATAGCACAGGGAACTACTTGGTGCTCTGGTGATTTAAATGGGAAGAAAATCCAAAAAAGAGGTTATATATGTATATGTGTGGCTGACAACTTGCAGTACAGTGGAAAATGACAGCAATGTAAAGCAACTATAATCCAACTAAAAAAAGTTTTCTACAATATTTCTTTGTTGAATCTTTCCTTTTGTTCATGTATTGTTTTCCCTAATTTCATTTAATTGTCCCTCTGTATTTTTTTGTAGTTCACTGAATTTTAGAGGATTATTCTAAATTCTTTGTCAGGGAATTCACACATCCCCATGTCTTTGAAGTTTGTAATTGAAGTTTCATTATTTTCCTTTGGTTGAATCACATTTCCTTGATCATTCATGATTTTTGTGGTTATATGTTGATGCCTAAACTTTAATAAATTAGCAACCTCTTTTAGTCTTTAGAAACTGGCTTCAGTAGACAAAGTCCTTCAATAATCAGCCTGTCTATAGATTCTGAGTAGGCCATCTAATGGTATTTATGCTTGCTGCTTGTATCCTTTTTGGGTTAGTTTGGTGCATGATCAGTAAGTGGGAAAACCTGGTATATGACTACATGGAGACCAGCCTGGTGCCTAGGAACATGGAGACAGCTTGGACCCAGGGTTCAATAGAGTAGGTCTGATCTTTAGTTTTTTGTGATGGGCGTGAGACCTTACTGGACATGGAAAAGCCTGGATCCTGTGTAACCAGGCACCTGTGATCACTGGGGTGATCCCCATGTCTGGGTCTGTGAAGGCCAGCCTGGGACTGGGGCATGCTGGAAGCCAGCGTCTGTGGGAGGTAGTCTAGAGGCTAAATCCATGAGTCTCAACCTGGCATTAGGGTAGGCTAGGGGTCTGGGTTCACTGGTGTTCTGTTAGGGCTTGGGTTTGTGGGAGCCCATCAAGAACTTGAGGCTACAGTAGCCCTCTGAGGCCATCTGAACTAGCATACATAAGAGTGAATCTGGGAGTATGAAGCTGAGGAAACTACTTGGAGTTTCTGGAGACGTCTGGGGCCATTGAGCTAGTAGGTGCATAATAGAGCTGAGGGGCCTGGATTCATTGGCGCCTGACTTGGACCTGGTGCCGTAGATCCACCTAAGACCTCTGGATCCTGCAGAGCCTGCTAAAACTAGAAGATCCTATGGTAAGCCATGGGTCTACATTCATGGAATCCTGCAGGGAACTTGGTGTTAATTTATAGGACATACTCTGTGCATATGTTAAATAAGCAGGGTAATGATATACAGCCTTGTTGTACTCTTTACCAGTGAACAAGTCCATTGTTCCATGTCTAGTTCTAAGTGTTGCTTCTTGACCTGCATATGTTTCTCAGGAGGCAGGTAAGGTGGTCTGGTATTCCCATCTCTTACAGAGTTTTCCAGAGTTTGTTGTGATCCACACAAAGGCTTTCACATAGTCAATGAAGCAGAAGTGGATGCATTTTTGGAATTTCTTTACTTTTTCTATGATACAGAGGATTTTGTCAATCTGATCTCTGGTTCCTCTTCCTTTTCTAAATCCAGCTTGTACATCTGGAGGTTCTCAGTTCACATAATGCTAAAGCCTGACTTGAAGGATTTTGAGCATAATCTTGCTAGCATGTAATATGAATGCAATTGTATGATAGTTTGAACATTTTTTAAGATTGCCTTTATTTGGGATTGGAATGAAAACTGACCATTTCCAGTCCTGTGGCCACTGCTGAGTCTTCCAAATTTGCTAGCTCATTAAGTGCAGTATTTTAACAGCATCATTTTTAAGATTTGAAATAGCTCAACTGTAATTCCATCACCTCCACTAGCTTTGTTTTTAGTAATTTTTCCTAAGGCCCAATTGACTTCACACTTCAGGATGTCTGGCTCTAGGTGAATGACCATACCATTATGGTTATATGGGTAATTAAAAGCTTTTTGTGCAGTTCTTCTGTGTATTCTTGCCACAGCTTCTTACTCTCTTCTTCTGTTAGGTCCTTTTCCTTTCTCTCCTTTAGCCCATCTTTGCATTAAATGTTTCCTGGTATCTCCAATTTTCTTTAAGAGATCTCTGGTCTGTCCCATTCTATTGTCTTCCTCTATTTCTTTGCATTGTTCACTAAAGAATATACCATATCCTAATATTAGAGCTTGATATTGGAAAATGTGATGTCTTCCACTTTGTTGTTTCTCACAACTGCTTTGGCTTTTCAGAGTATTTTGAGGTTCTGTATGACACCACCCTTATGGCAGAAAGTGAAAAGGAACTAAAAAGCCTCTTGATGAAAGTGAAAGAGGAGAGTGAGAAAGTTAGCTTAAAGCTTAACATTCAGAAAAATAAGATCATGGCATCTGGTCCCATCAATTCATGGGAAATAGATGGGGAAACAGTGGAAACAGTGTCAGACTTTGTTTTTCTGGGGTCCAAAATCACTACAGATGGTGACTGCAGCCATGAAATTAAAAGACGCTTACTCCTTGGAAGAAAACATGACCAGCCTAGACAGCAGAGATATTACTCTGCCAACAAAGGTCTGTCTAGTCAAGGCTATGGTTTTTTCCAGTGGTCATGTATGGATGTGAGAGTTGGACTGTGAAGAAAGCTGAGTGCCAAAGAATTGATGCTTTTGAACTGTGGTGCTGGAGAAGACTCTTGCAAGTCTCGTGGACTGCAAGGAGATCCAACCAGTCCATCCTAAAGCAGACCAGTCCTAGGTGTTCATTGGAAAGACTGATGCTGAGGCTGAAACTACAATACTTTGGCCACCTCATGCGAAGAGTTGACTCATTGGAAAAGACCCTGATGCTGGGAGGGATTGGGGGCAGGAGGAGAAGGGGACGACAGAGGATGAGATGGCTGAATGGCATCACCGACTCGATGCATATGAGTTTGGGTGAACTCCAAAAGTTGGTGATGGACAGGGATGCCTGGCGTGCTTCGATTCATGGGGTTGCAAAGAGTCAGACACAATTGAGCAACTGAACTGAACTGAATTGAACTGATAAATATTAATATTGTTTTATTTACATCCAGAAAAATACCATTGAATACTTATAGGGATTACATTGAATCTACAAATGGGTTAGGGTATTATGGATATTTTAGCAATATTGAAACTTCCAATTCATGTGTATGGATATTTTAAATTTATTTTTCCCTCATTCAGCTTCTTTCATCAGTGTTTTGCACTTTTCAGTGTAAATACCAATCAGTTCTTTCGTTAAATTTATTCCTAGATGTCTTATTGTTTTTGATGTTTTTGTAAATGGAACTGTTTCAACTCTTTTTAAGATAATAATTTATGTTAGTATATAGAAATGCAACTGATTTTTTATGTTAATTGAGTCTAGGATTTTTGTATATAAATCATGTTATTTGCAAATACAGACAATTTTATTTCTTCATTTCCAATTCAGATCTTTTTTATTTTTCTTGTCAGATTGCTCTGTCTGGGACTTCTAATTCTGCATTGAATAAAAGCAGTGAGAGTGGGTATTCTTGTCTTGTTTCTGATTTTATGAATAAAGTTTTCACACGTTCATCATTGAGTGTGAGGTTAGCTGTGAGCTTGTCATCTATGGCCTTTATTTTTGAAATATCTTCCTTCTATATCTAATTTGTTAAAAATTTTTAAAATACTGAACAGGTGAGGAAATTTGTCCAAAAATTTTTCTGCATCTATTGAGATGTTCACATGATTTTTGTGTATTGTTTTTTTATCCACTCAGCTGTTCTAAAGCTTTTGATTAAAGAATTAAATCTATTTACATTTAAAATAATATTTCATAGATAATACTTTTATAATTTTGTTGTCTTTTCTGTTTTGTTGATCCACTTTTCCCTGTTTCTTATCCATATATCTGTGTATGTGTGTGTGTGTGTGTGTGTGTGCTTGTGCGTGTGTATGTATATGTGATTTGATTTCACTTGGTACCAGTATGATTTGACTTCTTTATTAGGTCATTTGGTATAGTTACTACAGGTTTTTCCCCTGTGGCTATCATGAAGCTTACCTAAATTTTCTTAAAATTATAACATCCTACTTTAAACTGATAACAA
Source organism: Capra hircus (assembly GCF_001704415.2). Taxonomy (NCBI): domain Eukaryota; kingdom Metazoa; phylum Chordata; class Mammalia; order Artiodactyla; family Bovidae; genus Capra; species Capra hircus. The sequence goes on from NW_017189516.1 coordinate 17,911,827, forward strand.
CTTAGCTTTGATAGAATTTCTAAACTTTTTCTCTTACTTGTCCACTTCTCACATTTTAGATTGCTGATGGTACAGATGTTGATGGTACAGACCCAGGTCTCCTGCATTGCAGGCAGACGTTTTAACCTCTGAGCCACCAGGGAAGCCCACATATTTTTACACTGTGTAACTAATAGTAGATTATTTTAACTTTAATAAAGTTAATTTTTAACTTTATTTTGTTTGTTAATTTTTAACCTAGAGTTATAAGTAAACTATATACACCATTACAATATTAAACTTTCCTGGTGGCCCAGATGGTAAACAAACTGCCCACAATGCAGGAGACATGGTTGGATTGAATAGCAACCCACTCCAGTGTTTTTGCCTGAAAAAAATCCATAGACAGAGGATCCTGGTGAGCTATAATTCATAGGGTTGCAAAGAGTCAGACATGACGGAATGGCTAACAGTTTCACTTTCACACTAATACCATATTATGAAATTTAAATTTGACTGTATGTTTACCATAATAAGTGAGTTTTGCTAACTTCTTGTGTTTTTATAATGTCAGAATTCTTTTCCTTTTACTCAAAGAACTCCCTTTATCACTTCTAGCTAAACATATCTAGTGGTAATGAATTTTCCCAAAATGTGTTCTTTCAGGGAAGTCTTTATAGCTTCTTCCCTTGTAAAGGATATCTCTGCTCAGTATATAATTCTTTATTACAGGATTTTTTTTCTTATAATACTTTGAATATTTTTTCCCATTATTGCCTGGTCTAAAAAGCTTCAACTGAGATATTCACTGCTGATATTATGGGGATTTCAATGTAACTTCTATCTTCTAAATTCTATCTAGCTGTTTTCAAAGTTCCTCCTGTCTTTGACATTTAATAATTCTGTGATAATGTTTCTCAGTGTGTTTCTATTTGCATACAACTTATTTGAGGTCTTTTGGGTCTCATGGATATAGATGTCCATTTCTATCCTCAGATTTGGGAAGTACTCTGTCACCATTACTTTAAAATGTTTTCTTTTTATACTCCTTCAGCATGGGTTTCAATAAGAATGTTTTAGCTAGTAACATCTTTAAGCAGGTGTCACTTTCTACAAGAGTCTATTTTTGCAGTGAGGCCACTGCCTACACTCTTTGAAATTGGGAATGATGGTGCTTCTGGCTCAGGGCATTTGGAAGGGATTGTTGCTTTGTTTTCCTGTACATTTGTGTCTTTTCTACTCTTGCCTGGATTCTCATGTCAGGCTTCCTAAACTCTTAGAGCTAGATGCTGCACTCAGCAGTAGGAAGGTTATAAATTAACTTTCCAATTTTGGCAGGGTATCAGAACATACCTCAAGGCCTGCACTGATCATGGGGGAATCACATCAATAAGACTGTTCAAGATGGCCTGTACAGATTCCCAGGAGCTCTGATGAGGATTCCTTCAAGTGAGGCTGAAGGCTGTATTCAGCTTTGGGCAGGACTATACATCATATTCTCTGCCCAGTTGGCATTGTGACATATGCTGTAGGGCTGACAAGTCTCTTTGCTTGAGAATCAGATGAAACAGACTTATACACAAAGCTCCCTGTAGAGATAAGGCCACTATTTTGGCTCTTCAGATGCAGAACCACTGGTAAGGTTCTCTGCTTAAGTGTTACTGCAATTGAGGTTGCAGTGTGGGCTACCAAGATTTCTGGGAGCTCTGGTTAGGTTACAGTTTTAATGCAATTCATCACTGTCTCTGTGGTGCAGAAGGTGCTTCAGTCTCCCCCATGTGTTGTTGATTTTTTTTCTCAGAAGTCTATGAAGGATTGTTAGTTGTTCTTGTGGAGGGGGTGAAATCAGGAATAAGCAAGGTCATCACCTTAGTGACAACATCACTCTCTTTTTGTGCATTGGTTCCCAAAGTGTGGTTCTTACACCAAATCCACCAGCATCACTTGGGAGACTGTTACAAGCTACTGTTGATTCTTCATAGATATTAACCCTTTTTTAAATTTGAAGTTTGCAAATATTTTTTCTCAGTTTGTATGTTTTCTTTACATCCTCATCACATGGTCTTACATAAAGAAAGCACTTTTCATATACGATATTATACATGTTTAATGCCATTCTCCCAAATCATCCCACCCCTCTCCCTCTCCCACAGAATCCAAAAGACTGTTCTATACATCTGTGTCTCTTTTGCTGTCTCACATACAGGGTTATCATTACCATCTTTTAAAAAACAAAAAAATAAAAAAAAAGAAAGCACTTTTATTTTTATGAGGTTTAATTAATCATTCTTTTCTATTATGGATTGTGTTTGTTTTCAAAACTGAAAGCTCTGCCTGGCCCTAGATCAAGCCCTAGATCTCAAATTTCTCCTATGATTTTTCAGAAAGTTTTATACTTTTACATTTGAATTAGTTAGATATTTTGAATTAATTTTTGTACAAGGTGTGAGGTACAGGTAACAAATTTTGACTTACATATGTCTCAATATTCCAGTATTATTAGTTGAAAAGTTGTCTTTCCTCCATGAAATTGATTTCACATCTTTTCCAAAAATCATTTGAGCATATTGTATGTGTCATTTCTGGGTACTCTATTGTATTCCATTGATCTATATGTCTATCCACAAATACAACACTGTTTTGAATACTCTGGGTATATATGAAATCTTAATATTGAATAAAGTGATCCATCCCATATTTTATCTTTTTGTTCAACATTGTTTGTGTCCCAAATGTCAAATCTTTGAGTTCTCTGAATTTGAATCAATTCCTCCCCTCTGGATCTGGGTTTGCTCATCTGTAATTGAATTATACTATAATTCCATGGAGTTGGGAACACTATGAGCATCTACGTGAAAAACTAAAACATTAGTCTTCTGTACAGCTTCCCAAATGTCTGCCCATAGTTCCTTTTCCCACAATTCTTTTGAATGAGACTGCCAATTGTTTACTATTTACACTGGAAGCCAAATTACCAACCCATTAGTTACAGACCAAAAATCTGTGTAAATATGACATTCTGTTAATTTTTCTTGTTTTACAGCCTAATATACTACATATAATTCAGTGAATTGACTACTTTTACCTTCTCCAGTAGTGATGAACAATTCAGTTATAACTGGGTTATAAGCTACTGCTTTCCAGTAATGAATTGTTCCTACATACTTTGCTGATGCGCTTGTAAACCAAGCATGTCTCTTTTCTGTTTCTGTTAAGGAGTCAAAAGGTTTTCCCCATTTAACTGGAGATTCTGTTATTCCAATCTTACTTAAAGCCTCTTCTGTAAGCCTGTTCTCCAGTGCAGTCTGGAATTTCACAAATCTTTTCATGTAAGGTAGCCATATCCTGTGGGCCTGACTTGGCTAGATCTTGAATATACAATTTCTATTTAATTATACTGAACTCTTGGGCTTTACCAATCCTGTGGGTTTTGGATGATCATAGGATCCATTTCATAATTTGTACTTCTGGGCTTAATATGACTGTATGACACACAGTAATTTATTCAGTGTCAATTAAAGCCCAGTGACAAGCCAGTAACTGTTTTTCAGAGGTAGTATAATTTTTTTCCAGCCACTGGGAATTTCCTACTCCAGAAGCCCAGAAGCTTCCACTCTTTAATTTATGGAATTATCAATTAAAGTCCTAACTATCATTTGAGAGCCATTTTTCAAAAAAAAAATCATTTTGACATGAGGCTTCATATCCTTTTTGGTCCAGGAGTCTACCAGAGCTTGACCTATTTGTAACTGGTCCTTCTTAGATTTGCCTGAGTTTTTCCACGGAACAAATCAGAATATTTACTTTTGTATTTCTCATCTTCAATGTTTCTTGTCTGTTTTAAATAGACTTTTAGGTTCCTGATTTTGTCCCTTCCTTTCTTCCTCAGTTATTTACTGAGAAGTTTTCCTCACATTTAGCCCTTTCTTTTTATATAATATTTCCCATAATTCACCTGTATTCATCATATCAATCTGTTTTCTTGAGATTTCCACCCCCCTCCTTTTTATTAAGGAACTAGAGCATGTCCTTTCTGGTTAATTTGTCTGCCTTTTTGATCTGTCTCTTTTCTCTTTTTTTCCTCAAATTCCATTCTCCCAAATCTTTTAACTGTTTCACATTGTCATCAACCTCAGAAATAGGATTTTCAATTTCATTTAATAGGAGAGTCAGAATTACATGTTTTTAACTTGGAGAAGCAGTTTTGAAAACCTTGTTTCTAACTGGCACAGTCTAAGGAACATCAGACATACTGTGTGCTCATCTAATAAAAATAGCACTTTTCATTGCTTCCTCCTTTAATCTCTTTAAAATCTCTTTAAAACCAGCAAAACCTTTAAGAGTGACCAAGGACAATCACTTTCAGGCCAGGAAGATTCTATAGGATATTTCTTGAGACATTCCTTAGTGACTATCTCTAATTAGCTGGAGTAGCCTTGATGATTTGCCTTAATCTCTAAAGGTTTGTTGTACAAAAGAACTATTACTAATAGTAACAAACTTAAGGGCATCTCCATAATGAAGCCTGCATCATGTATATGCACCACCCAGGAAATCAAAGGCCCTCCTGACCTTTGGGAAGATACCTTGGAGAAGGAAATGGCAACCCAATCTAGTATTCTTGCCTGGGAAATCCCATAAACAGAGGAGCCTGGTAGGCTACAGTCCATGGAGGTTGCAAAAGAGTCAGACATGACTGAGCAAATAAATAACAAGCTGACCTTTGAGTTAACCTTCCCAGAATATCGTTAATCTCATATTGGGTATAATCCTCCAAAATACCCTTCCTTACTGCATTCCCCTTGGCATCCGACTCCATTTTACATCATCAAACAGGCTGTGCCTTAAATCTAAGCAATTTAGTTTCTTCCCTTAACTGAGGTGGAGTTGTTGTTTTCTGCCCTATGTCATCATCATCATCAGTTTCTGAGGATGAGCTGTCATCCCAGATCTCCCCATCCCAGATATCTGGGTCCCAATTCATGCCAGCCTTAGCTAGGACCAGGTGGACTTCCATTTTATTTACTTTGTCCCACTATTTTAGATATTTGGCTTGGGCAACTTTAACAGCATTTTTTTTTTCAACAACAGAATGGAAAATAGAGCTAACACGAAATTAGTCAGCTAACACAAAATTCTGGCATTTAATTGTCTTTGTAAGTCATATCAATCTTTCTCCAGTTGCACCTTTTCTTCACCAAATTTGTGTTTAGTTTCATGTACCTGAAGGATCCAGCCTCTCTGTCCCAGCTATGTAATTGTTTGCCCTCTCTTAAAAGTCATGAGCTTTGGGTAGTATACTCATTTTCACTATATTGATTCTTCTGATCCATGAACATGGTATATTTCTCCATCTATTAGTGTCCTCTTTGATTTCTTTCATCAGTGTTTTATAGTTTTCTATATATAGGTCTTTAGTTTCTTTAGGTAGATATATTCCTAAGTATTTTATTCTTTTCGTTGCAATGGTGAATGGAATTGTTTCCTTAATTTCTTTTTCTACTTTCTCATTATTCGTGTAAAGGAATGCAAGGGATTTCTGTGTGTTGATTTTATATCCTGCAACTTTACTATATTCATTGATTAGCTCTAGTAATTTTCTGGGGGAGTCTTTAGGGTTTTCTATGTAGAGGATCATGTCATCTGCAAACAGTGAGAGTTTTACTTCTTCTTTTCCAATTTGGATTTCTTTTATTTTTTTTCTGCTCTGATTGCTGTGGCCAAAACTTCCAGAACTATGTTGAATAGTAGCGGTGAAAGTGGACACCCTTGTCTTGTTCCTGACTTTAGGGGAAATGCTTTCAATTTTTCACCATTGAGGATAATGTTTGCTGTGGGTTTGTCATATATAGCTTTTATTATGTTGAGGTATGTTCCTTCTATTCCTGCTTTCTGGAGAGTTTTTATCATAAATGGAGAATGGCATTCTAACATGTATACTATCATGTAAGAATTGAATCGCCAGTCTATGTCTGACGCAGGATACAGCATGCTTGGGGCTGGTGCATGGGGATGACCCAGAGAGATGTTATGGGGAGGGAGGTGGGAGGGGGGATCATGTTTGGGAACGCATGTAAGAATTAAAGATTTTAAAATTTAAAAAATAAAAAACTAAAAAAAAATAAAAAAAATAAAAATACCAATGTGCTTGAATTAGAAAAAAAAAAAAAAAGTCATGAGCTATGACAAGTAAGTGCTTCCCAGGTGGCGCAGTGGTAAAATATCCACCTGCCAGTGCAGGAGATGCAAGAGACGCAAGTTTGATCCCTGGGTCAGGAAGATCCCCTGGAGTAGGAAATGGCAACTCTCTCTAGTATTCTTGTCTGGAAAATTCCATGGATAAAGGAGACAGGCAGGCTACAGTTCAAGCAGTCACAAATTGGAAAACAGTTCCTGATATGCAAGTAATATAGCAACAAACAAACATACATATCATGAAATTGGAGAAACATTTGCATCCAAATTCAAGCAATACTGGGAGGTCCTTCAAACAGCAATTTGGAGTTTCCAATTAGAAGATCCCAGGGAATGTGTTCATCACACAAGTGAGACCTCAGAGTGCCATCCAAAGGAGTCCTGCTTTTATCACCAAGCCGTTATCAGCTTATGTGAAAGATGCACCTCTGGCTGTTATGCTAAATGCTTGTATTTCTAGTCTTAAGCCTCATGTTTGCTGATGCCTGGGAATTGGCCAGATTCACAAGTCCAGGAGCTTTGTGACTTACTCCCTTCCTTATCTGTTGGTTCCCAAGACGTACTTTCAGCATTTCTGCTGGTTAGCAGCTTGATATGCAACACATTTCAGGGTCTCTGTCCAGACAAGGCCTCTTGTTGCCTCTGATACCTGAACAAGACTACTTCTATTAATTTTCCCAACACTGCCACAATAAGTCTAGTTAATATTTGTCACTGCCATACATTATATCCCCATGACATTTGTTTTATAACTAAAAATTTGTACCTTTACCTGTTTTGCTCATCCTACTACCCTCAAACTCTAGTCACCACCACTTTGTTTTCTCTATATATGAGTTAATGTTTTGTCTGACTGTTCTTGTTTCTTTAGATTTTACATGTAAGTGAGACCATGTGGTATTTGTCTTTCTGAATGTTGAATTGTATGAGTTCTTTGTATAGTTTGGCTAGTAACCACTTATTTGATATATCTTTTGCAGATATGTTCTCCCATTCAGTAGATGGTCTTTTCATTTTGTTGGTAGTTTACTTTGTTGTTCAAAAGCCTTTTAGTTTGGTGCAGTCCTGTTTGCTTATTTTTGCTTTGGTTTATCTTGCCTGAGGAAACAATCAAAAAAATACTATTAAGACTGATGTCAATGAGTGTATTGCCCATGTTTTCTTCTAGAATTTAATGATTTCAGGTCTTAAATTCAAGTCTTTAATCAATGTTGAGCTAATTTTTATGAATGCTATAAGCTAGTATTCCTGTGTTATTATTTTGCAAGTGGTTGTTCAGTTTCTCCAACATTGTTTATTGGAGATACTATCCTTTCTCCATTATATGGCTTTACCTCTGATATGAAGTAACTGATCATGTATGTGTGGGCTTATTTCTGGGGCTCTGTATTCTGTTCCATTTATCTATGGATCTTTTTATGCTAATACTATATCATTTTGATTGTTATATCTTTGTAATATAGTTTGAAATCAGGAAGAGTGATGCATAAATCTTTAAATTTATTGTAAAGATTGCTTTGATTATTTGAGTTTTTTGTATTTCCATACAAACTTTAGGATTGTTAGACTTATTTCTGTGAAAAATGCCACTGAAATAAATTACATAAAGAAAACTGGAAAATCCACAAAATGTGGAAATTAAGAAACACAGTACTGAACAACAAAGAGTTCAGGAAAAAATTTAAAATATACAAAATAAATATATTGAGAGAAATGAAAGTAGAAATACATTATAAAACTTAGGGGATGCAAAAAACCAATTTTAAGATGGATGTTCATAGTGATAAATGCCTACGTGAAGAAAAAAATCTCAATTTAATTTTATACACCAAAGAACTAGAAAAATAAAAACAAATGAGACAAAAAAATCTACTATTCAAAAAAATGAAAAAAAAAACGCAAAATGTGAAGATTAAATATCACACTACTAAAAATCAATAGGTCAATGAAGAAATCAGAAAATACCTCAAAACATATCAAAATTAAGCAAAATTTAAAAACCTATGGAATCCAGCAAAAGCAGTTCTAAGAGAGAAGTTCATAGCAAAACAGGTCTTCTTCAATTGAAAAAGAACAAACAAACCAAATGTCAGTAGAATGAAGGAAATAATAAAGATCAGAGAAGAAATAAAATAGAGGTTAAAAATGATAGACAAGATCAATAAAACCAAGAGTTGTGTTTTTGAAAAGGTGAATAAAATGGACAAACCTCTAGACAAGCTGACTATGAAGAAAAGTGACAAATAAACAAAATAAGAAATGAAAGAAAAGAAGTAACAACCAATACAATAGAAATACAAATAAAATCATGAGAGTACTACAAAAAGTTGTAGGCCAACAAATTGAACAACTTAAAATAAAAGGAAAAATTTCTATAAACTTAAGATTGAATCAAGAAGAAACAGACTATTTGAAAAGACTGATCACTAGACATGAGATAGAACCTATTTTATTTTTTAAATTAATTTATTTTATTATTTTTAATATAAATTTATTTATTTTAATTGGAAGCTAATTACTTTACAATATTGTGGTGGTTTTTGCATACATCAGCATGAACCAGCCATGGCTGTACATGTATCTCTCCATCCTGAACACCCCTCCCACCTCTCTCCCCACTCTATCCCTCTGGGTAGGCCCAGAGCACCAGCTTTGAGCACCCTGCTACATGCATTGGTCAAACTTGCATTGGTCATCTATTTTATATATGGTAATATACATGTTTCAATGCTATTCTCTCAAATTGTCCCACCCTCAACTTCTCTCACAGAGTCCAAAAGTCTGTTCTTTACATCTGAGTTTCTTTTGCTGTCTTAAATATAGTGTCATCATTACAGTTTTCCTAAATTTCTTATATGTGTGTTAGTATACTCTATTGGTGTTTCTCTTTCTGCCTTACTTTACTTTGTATAATAGGCTCCAGTTTCACCCACCTCATCAGAAATGACTCAAACACATTCTTTTTATAGCTGAGTAATATTCCATTGTGTATATATACCATACTTTGATATCCATTCATCTGCCAATGGACATCTAGATTGCTTCCATGTCCTAGCTATTGTAAACTGCTGCAATGAACACTGGGGTACATGTGTATTTTTCAATTCTGGTTACCTCAGTGTGTATGTCCAGCAGTGGGATAGCTGGGTCATATAGCAGTTCTATTTCCAGTTTATTAAGGAATCTCCACACTGTTCTCCATAGTGACGGCACTAGCTTGGATTCCCACCAACAGTTTATGAGGGTTCCCTTTTCTCCACGCCCTCTCCAGCATTTATCATTTGCAGACTTTTTGATGGCAGGCATTCTGACTGGCATGAGATGCTTTCTCATTGTGATTTTGATTTGCATTTCTCTGATATTAAGTGATGTTGAGCATATTTTCATGTGTTTGTTAGCCATCTGTATGTCTTCTTTGGAGAAATGTCTGTTTAGGTCTTTGGCCCACTTTTTGATTCAGTCATTTATTTACCCAGTATTGAGTCACACGAGCTGCTTGTATATCCTGGAGATTAATTCTTTGTCAGTTTCTGCATTTGCTGTTAATTTCTCCCATTCTGAGAGTTGTCTTTTTATCCTCCTCATAGTCTACTTCGTTGTTCAAAAGCTTTTAAGTTTAATTAGGCCCCATTTGCTTATTTTTGCTTTTATTTCCATTACTCTGGGAGGTGGGTCATAGAGGATCTTGCTGTGATTTATGTCGAGTATTCTGCCTATGTTTTCCTCTAATTGTTTTATAGTTTCTGGTCTCACATTTATATCTTAACTACATTTTGATTTTATTTTTGTGTATGGTGTTAGAAAGTGTTATAGTTTCATTCTTTTATGGGTGTTTGACAATTCTTCCCATAACCACTTGTTAAAGAGAATGTCTTTTTCCATTGTGTATTTTTTCATTCTTTGTCAAAGATAAAGTGTCCATAGGTGTGTATGTAGATTAATCTCTCTGCTTTCTCTTTTGTTCCATTGATCTATATGTCTATCTTTATGCCAGTACCATACGGTCTTGATGACAGTAGCTTCATACTACAGTCTGAAGTCAAGCAGGTTGATTCCTCCACTTCCCTTCTTTTTCTCAAGATTGCTTTGGCTATTAGAGGTTTTGTGTGTTTCCATATGAATTTTGAAATTATGTGTTTTAGTTCTGTGAAAAATACCATTGGTAGCTTGATAGGGATTGCATTCAATCTATAGATGTTTTTGGGTGGTATATACATTTTCACTATACTAATTATTCCAATCCATGAACATGGTGCATTTCTCCATCTATTTGTGTCATCTGTATTTCTTTCATCAGTGTTTTATAGTTATACATATATAGGTCTTTTGTTTCTTTAGGTAAATTTAACCCAAGTATTTTATTCTTTTCATTGTAAAGGTGAATGGGATTGTTTCCTTCATTACTCTTTTCTCATTGTTAGTGTATAGGAATGCAAGGGGTTTCTATGTGTTAATTTTATATCTTACAACTTTACTGTAGTCATTGATTAGCTCTAGTAATTTTATGGTAGTGTCTTTAGGGTTTTCTATGTAGAGGATTATATCATCTGCAAACAGTGAGGGTTTTACTTCTCCTTTTCCAATCTGGATTCCTTTTATTTCTTTTTCTTCTCTGATTGCTGTGGGTAAAACTTCCAAAACTATGTTGATTAGTAGTGGTGAGAGTGGGCACCCTTGTCTTTTCCCTGATTTAAGAGGAAATGCTTTCAATTTTTCACCATTGAGGATAATGTTTGCTGTGGGTTTGTCATATATGGCTTTTATTATGTTGAGGAATTTCCAGTGAGTCAACTCTTCACATGAGGTGTCCAAAGTACTGGAGTTTCATCTTTAGCATCATTCCTTCCAAAGAACACCCAGGACTGATCTTCAGAATGAACTGGTTGGATCTCCTTGCAGTCCAAGGGACTCTCAAGAGTCTTCTCCAACACCACAGTTCAAAAGCATCAATTCTTTGGTGCTCAGCTTTCTTCACAGGCCAACTCTTTCATCCATACATGACTACTGGAAAACCATAGCCTTGACTAGATGGACCTTTGTTGGCAAAGTAGTCTCTGCTTTTGAATATGCTACCTAGGTCGGTCATAACTTTCCTTCCAATGAGTAAGCTTCTTTTAATTTCATGGCTGCAGTCACCATCTGTAGTGATTTTGGAACCCCCAAAAATAAAGTCTGACACTGTTTCCACTGTTTCCCCATCTATTTGCCATGAAGTGATGGGACCAGATGCCATGATCTTTGTTTTCTGAATGTTGAGCTTTAAGCCAACTTTTTCACTCTTCTCTTTCACTTTCATCAAGAGGCTTTTGAGTTCCTCTTCACTTTCTGCCATAAGGGTGGTGTCATCTGCATATCTGAGGTTATTGATATTTCTCCGGGCAATCTTGATTCCAACTTGAAAACACTCTGATGCTGGGAGGGATTGGGGGCAGGAGGAGAAGGGGACGACTGAGGATGAGATGGCTGGATGGCACCACCGACTTGACTGACGTGAGTTTGACTGAACTCCGGGAGTTGTTGATGGACAGGGAGTCCTGACATGATGTAATTCATGGAGTCTTAAAGAGTTAGACACGACTGAGCAACTGAACTCAACTGAACTGATGTTCCTTCTATGCCTGATTTCTGGAGAGTTTTGATCATAAGCTGGTGTTGACGTTTATCAAAGGCTTTTTCTGCATCTATTGAGATAATCATATGGTTTTTTAAAATATAAATTTGTTTTTATCTTTCAGTTTCTTAATATGGTGAATCATATTGACTAATTTTTGAATATTGGAGAATCCTTGCATTCCTGGGATAAAGCACACTTCATCATGATGTATGATCTTTTTAATATGTTTCTGGATTCGATTTGTTAGAATTTTGTTGAGGATTTTTGCATCTATGTTCATCAGTGATATTGGCCTGTAGTTTTCTTTTTTGTGGCATCTTTGTCTGGTTTTGGTATTAGGGTGATGGTGGCCTCATACAATGAGTTTGGGAGTTTGCCCTCCTCTGCAATTTTCTGGAAGAGTTTGAGTAGGATAGGTGTTACCTCTTTAAATTTTTGATAGAATGCACCTGTGAAGCCATCTGGTCCAGACCTATTGTTTGTTGGAAGGTTTTTTTATTAAGCTTCTATTACCATGCTTGTGATGGGTCTGTTAAGATTTTCTATTTCTTCCTGGTTCAGCTTTGGAAGATTATACTTTTCCGTGTATTTGTCCATTTCTTCCAAGTTGTCCATTTTATTGGCATATAATTATTCATAGTAGTTTCTTATGATCTTTTGTATTTCTGTGTTTTTTTTGTGTGTGTGATTTCTCAATTTTTATTTCTAATTTTATTGATTTGATTCTTCTCCCTTTTTTTCTTGATGAGTCTGGCTAATGATTTGTCTAGTTTATTTATCTTCTCAAAGAATCAGCTTTTAGTTTTGTTGATTTTTGCTATCCCAAAGAAGGACCATGCCAAAGAATGTTCAAACTGCTGCACAATTGCACTCATCTTACCTGCTAGCAAAATAATGCTCAAAATTATCCAAGCCAGGCTTCAATGGTATGTGAACCAAGAATTTCCAGAAGTTCAAGCTGGATTTAGAAAGGAAGTGGAATCAGACATCTAATGCCAACATCTGTTGGATGATAGAAAATGCAGGAGAGTTCCTGAAAAAATATCTACTTCTGTTTTATTGATCACACCAAAGCCTTTGACTGTGTAGATCACAACAAACTGTGGAAAATTCTTAAAGAGATGGGAATACCAGTCCACCTTATCTGCTTCCTGGGAAATATGTATGCAGGTCAAGAAGCAACAGTTAGAAACCAGACATGGAATAACAAACTGGTTACAGATTGGGAAAGGAGTAAATCAAGCCTGTATATTGTCACCCTGCTTATTTAAGTTATATTCAGAGTACATGCTAAATGGTAGGCTGGATGAAGCACAAGGTGGAATCAAGATTGCTGGGAGAAATATCAATAACCTCAGATATGCATATGACACCACCCTTGTGGCAGAAAGTGAAGAAGAACTGAAGAGCCACTCCCTTTTTGTGTTTGATCTTCATTAGCTTGATTAATGTATGTCTTGACGTGTTTCTCCTTGGGTTCATCCTGTTTGGAATTCTAAGGATTTCTTGGATTTGGGCGGCTATTTCTTTCCCTATTAGATAAGCTTTCAACTATTAGCTCCTCAAGTACTTTTATGTGCCCTTTCTTTTTGTCTTCTTTTTCTGGGACACCTATGATTCGAATGTTGGGGCATTTAACATTATCCCAAAGGTCTCTCAGGTTGTTCTCCTTTAATTCTTTTTTTTCCCCTCTCTACTTCATTTATTCCCACCATTCTCTTCAACCTCACTTATCCTCTATTCTGTCTCAGTTATTCTACTGTTTGCTCCCTCCAGAGTGTTTTTAATCTCAGTAATTGCATATTTCATTACTGATTGATTCTTCTTTATTTCTTCCAGGCCCTTGTTAAACATTACTTGCATCTTCTCAATTCTTGTCTCTAGTCTATTTATCTGTAACTACATTTTGATTTCACGATTTTGGATCATCTTTACTACCATTTTTCTGATTTTTTAAAAAATGTAGACTCCCTATCTCCTCTTCCTTGGTTTGGTTTGGTGGTTTTTATCATGTTCCTTCACCTGCTGAATATTTCTCTGCCTTTTCATTTTGTTTATATTGCTGTTTGGGGTTCCCTTTCTGCAGGCTGGAAGTTCATGGTTCCTTTTAACTGTGGAATCTTCTCCCTTTGGATGGGATTGGGCAAGTAGCTTGTCAAGGTTTCCTGGTTGGGGAAGCTTGTGTCTGTATTTTGGTGGGTGGAGCTGGATCTCTTCTCTCTGGAGTGCAATGAAGTGTCCAGTAGTGAGTTTTGGGGTGCCTATGGTTTGGCATGGCTTTGTGAAGCCTGTCTTTTAATGCTCACGGTTGTGTTCCTGTTTTCCTGAAGAATTAATGTAGTATGTCTTGCATGGAAACTTGTTGGCTCTTGAGTGGAGCTTGGTTTCAGTGTAGGTATGGAGGCTTTTGTGTGGGCTCTTGTCTATTAATGTTTTCTGGAATCAGGAGTTCTTTGATGTTCTAAAGTTTTGGCCTCTGGCTTTTGGTCCTTCTCTTACAATAGCCTCAAGTCTTCTCCACCCATACAGCACAGATGCTAAACCCCTTAGGTTAATGGTGAAACAATTCTCCACATCCCAGAAAACCCAGAGAGATTCACAGAGTTACGTAGAGAAGAGAAGAGGGACAAAGGAGATAGAGGTGACCAAGAGGAGAAAAGGGAGTGTCAAAAGGGGAGAGAGCAATCAAGCCAGTAATCAAATCCCTAAGTGAAAATGGATACTGAATATTAGATTCTTAAAGGTACAAAATTGATGACAAATATAAAAAGCAAAGATTAAGAACCTAGAATAGAGGTTAGACTCTCAGAAATACAGCATAAAAAATAGAAAACAAAATCAATCAAAAAAATTTTTAAAGTGTATGTGTGGAATTTGCTTTTAAAAAACAGGGATTTTTTTTGAAAACTAATAGTAGACTACAAAAATAAAAGATGAGTAATAAAGAATGAAAAATTTTTTGGAAAATTAAAAATATAATAATAAAAACATACCTAAGAATTTTTATGGAGCTGTTTTGGGCTGTGTGGTATCAGTTCAGTGTCAGATAGTCTCTTTTTCTGGCTTGTACTTGTTCTCAAGGTCTATAGGGGCCCCTCAAAGGTACAGTCTCAGTGTAAACTGCTGGGTTTTACTCTGCTTCACTTGTCACTTCCAGAATGGTTTTCCCTCCTTTATTTTGTTTTCCTCAGTTAACAAGTTTCTTCAGAGTCTAATTTCTGCCCTGACATAAGGGGGTGAAGGTGGCAACATATTTAGGCTCACTTGTTCAGTTGTGTTGTGGAGAGGGAGGGACACTGAAAACAATACTGCTGGCATGTGTGGGGAGTGCTCATGGTGGATGTACCACATTGGGTTTGCCACATCCCAAGGCAGCTTGTACTTCCTGGGTCCACACTGTTCAGGCTCCAGATTGCTCAGCAAGGGCACTGTCTCATGTGGGCCCTGCATTTCGTGCACGTCCCAGGTCAAAGTCACTCAGGTTCTCGGGTGTTCCGCAGGGGCACAGATCCAGATGGGCTGTGTGTTTTGTGCCTTTCCCTGGTCCAAGAAGCTCAGGCGACTGCATGCTTGGTGAGTGCACTGTCCCAGGTGGGTGGTACATCTTATTCACCTCCCAGGTCCTGGCCTCTTGGTTTCCCAGGTGCACCACAAGAGCACATCCCAGGTGTGCCGTGTGTCTCCTCTGGGGAGCTGATCTCAGGCTGTGACACTCTCGGCTGATTTCAACCCTCCAAGATCACAGAAAGATGTGATTAGCAGCTTGGAGCCTGCTCACAGTTTGGTGTAAAGTGCAGTCTCTGGGGCCTAGATTGCAGCAGCCCCTTGACTTCTGGCTCTGATTGTTGTATGCTTGCCTCTCTGCCTCCAGGGAGAGAGGGACCTATATGGCAGCCAGCTTGCTCTCTCAGTCCTTTGTCCTGTGAGTGGGCCAGGCGTCACCATGTGGTGTTAGAGACTTTGGCAGGAAATGTCTTTGCTTTTTGTCTCTTTGGCAATCCCACAGTTTGTGTTACTATCTCACATTAACTCCCTTAGATTGTTCTCAGGACATTCAGGTCTGGTCCTTACCCTAAGGACCAATAACGCATCCTGCACCTCCCTGCCCAGTCCCCATTCACTGGTGGCAAACACAAGCATCTCTGCCACTTCTCCATCTCCATTTGTGGTTCTGATTAGGCATGTATTCAGTAGGCTTTTTTTTTCCCCCTCCCATTTATGTTGCCGTTTGAGATTCCAAATCTCCCTACAGACACGCCTGTGAGAAGGTTTCCTGCTGTGTGGAAACTTCTCCTTCTTGACTCCCTCCCCAGGACGGGTCTACATCGCTAAATCTTTTGTCTTTGTTTTTGTCTTTTATATTTTGTCCTATCTCCTTTGAACATATTGGTCTGCCTTTCTGGGGGCCTGGTGTCCTCCACCAGTGTTCAGAAGTTGTTTCGTGGAAGTTGCTCAACATTCAAATAATCTTTTGGTGAATTTGTAGGGAAGAAAGTGGTCTTCCCATACTATTCCTCTGCCATCTTGGGGCCACCTCGAGATAAAACTTATTAAAAACAACAACAATAACCACAATCCTCTCTGCAAACAAAAGTCAGTGACTTCAATGGAGAATTCTACCAAACGTACAAAGAATAATTAATACCTATCTTCTCAAACTATTCCAGAAAACTGAAGAAGAGAGAATACTCCAAGATTCATTGTATGAGGCCATCATCACTCTGATTCCAAAACAAACTTTGCAAAAAATAATTATAAACCAATATCTTTGATTAATATAGATGCAAAAATCCTCAACCAGATTTTAGCAACCCAAATTCAATAATATAGAAAGGGGATCATATATCATGATCAAGTTGGATTCATTCAGTGGTCATGAAGATGGTTAAAACATATGCAAATCAATCAGTGTGATACATCACATTAACTAAAGGGAAGACAAAACCCACATGATCATCTCAATATACAAAGAAAAAGCATTTGGCAAAATTCAACACCTATCCATAATAAAAATATTCATTGTGGTGGGTACAGAGGAAACATCTCTCAAAATAATAAAGACCATTTATGACAAGTCCACAGCAAACATAATGCCCAATGGTGAAAACCTGAAAACCTTCCTGCTGAATTCAGCAAAAGGATAAGGATGCCAACTCTTACCATGTTTATTTAACATACTATTGGAAGTCCTACACACAGTAATCAGACAAGAAAAATAAATAAAATGTATCCAAACTGAAATGGAAGAACTAATACTGTCAATATTTGGAGATGACATAATGTTCTACGTAGAAAACTCTGAATTCTTCACAATAACACTGTTAGAACTAATAAATGATTTCAGCAGCATAGCAGGGTACAAGATTAATATATAGCAATCTGTTGTGTTTTTATAAACATAATAAAATATCTGAAATTTTTAAAAAATCCCAATTTTATATATACATATATGTATATGTATATGTATATGTATATGTATATGTATATGTATATGTATATGTATATGTATATGGGTGGCTTAGTGGTAAAGAATCCACCTGAAATTCAGGAGATGCAGGCCCACAGGTTTGATCCCTGGGTTGGGAAGATAGATCCCCTGGAGAAGGAAATGGCAACACACTCCAGTAATGTTGTCTGGGGAAACCCATGGACAGAGAGGAACCTGGTGGGTTATAGTTCATGGCATCTCAAGAGTCATATGTATGTATGTATGTATGTATGCATGTATTACATGTCCCTTGGACAGCACAGAGATAAAACCAATCAATCTTAAGGGAAATCTTCCCTGAATGCTCATTGGAAGGACTAATGTTGAAGCTGAAGCTCCAGTATTTTGGTCATCTGATGCAAACAGCTGACTCATTGGAAAAGTCCCTGATTCTGGGAGAGACTGAGGCCAAAAGGAGGAGATAGCATCAGATGATGAAATGGCTGGTTGGCATTACTGATGCAATGGACATGGAACTTGGGCAAACTTCGGGAGATGGTGAGGGACAGGGAGGCCTGGCATGCTGCAGTCCATGGAGTTGCAAAGAGTTGGACATGACTGGGTGACTGAACAAAAACAATGTATTATGTGTGTGTGTGTGTGTGTGTGTGTGTGTATATATGTGTGTGTATATATATATATATATATATATATATATATATGTAGGAATAAGATTAACCAAGCAGGTGACAGATCTATATGCTGAAAAGTATAAAACATTAGTAAAGGACATTGAAGATGGTTCAAAGAAATGGAAAGATATTCCATGTTCTTGGATTAGAAGAATTCATACTGATAAAATAAGCATAGTACCCAAAGCCACCTACAGATTTAAAGCAATCTCTATCAAAATATCCATGACATTTCTCACAAAATTAGACCAAATAATCCTAAAATTTATATGATGCTACAAAAGACCCCAAATTGCCAAATCAATCCTAAGAAAAAGAAAGACTGGAAGTATAAGCCTTTCAGAATTCAGGTTCTACTACAAAGTTACAGTAATGAAAATGTTCAGCTGTTGGCCAAAAGCAGGCATATTGATCAATAGTACAAAATAGTGCAGAAGTAAACCCATACACCTGTAATAAATTAATCAATGAAAAAATGCAGCAAGGCTATACATTGGAGAAAAGACAGTATCTTCAAAATTGGTGCTGGGAGAGCTAAACAACTACATGTCAAAGGATGATATTCAAACATAAACTTATATCATATACAAAATAAACTCAAAATGGTTTAAAGACATAAATTTAAGTCCTGAAATCATAAAATTCCTAGAGAAGAACATAAAACATTGATGTATATCATAGCAATATTTTCTTGTACCAGTCTCCTAAGGCAAAATAAAAAAGCAACAAACAAGTGAGCCCTAGTTAAATGTAAGTGGTTTTGCAGCAAGGGAAACTGTCAACATAATGAAAGATGACGACCTATGGAACAGGAGAATATATTTGCAGATGATGCGATTGACTGAAGGTTAATATCCAAAATATGTAAGAAACTTATACAACTCAATACAAAAATCAAGCAACCTAATAAAATATAGGCAGAAAATCTAAATATTATTCCAAAGAAGATATGCAGATGATTAACAGACACATGAAGAAGTGCTCAACATCAATAAATACTAGGAAAATGTAAATCAAAACCACAATGAGGTATCACTTCACACCAGTCATGATCATCACTGTCAAAAAGTTTACAGTGTGTACATGTCCATCCCAAACTCTCTAGTTATCCCTTCTACCCATTCACATACTGCTATATTTAAAATGGATAACCAACAAGGACCTACTTATAGCACATGGAACACTGCACAATGTTATGTGGCATTTTGGATGAGAGGGGAGTTTGAGGGTGAATGAATACATGTATAATATGTATGGTCGAGTCCCTTCACTGTTCGCCTGAAACTACCACAACATTATTTTTTAATCAGTTATACTACAATACAAAATAAAATTCTTAAAAGGTTACAAACAATAAATGCTGAAGAGAGTGTGGAGAAAAGGGAACCCTCCTACCTTGTTGGTATGAACTTAAATTGGTGCACACATTATAAAACACAGTATAGAGGGTTCTTAAAAATCTAAAAATAGAACTGCTGTATGTCCAACAATCCCACTCCTAGGAATATTCGGAAAAAAGAAAGCTCTCATTTGAAAAGATTTGTGCAGATAAGTATGAAATATTGCAATTCATAGCAACACGGATGGGCCTAGAAAAGATTATGCTTAGTGAAAAAAAAACAGAGAAAGACAAATACTATATGATATCATTTATATGTGGAATCTAAAAAATAATACAAATGAATCTATGCGCAAGACAGAAACAGACTCACAGACATAGAAAGTAAACTTATGGCTACCAAATGGAACAGGAAAGATGGAGAGACAAATTAAGAATATGAGATTAACAGATACAAACTACTATACATAAAATAAATAAGCAAAAATAATTTACTGCACAGAACAAGGAATTATATCCAATATTTTATAATTAACAATTATGGAACATAATTTGCAAAAAGCACCTCAAAACAAATCATGTGCTATAACCTGAATCTAACACAGTATTGTGAATCAACTATTATTTTGTTAAAAAATAGTAGAAGTAAGGAAATAGCAATAATCATTAAATAAATAGAGTATTGTGAACCAATATTTGCCAACAAATTTGAAAACCTGGAAGAAATAGATACATTCCTAGAAGCATACACCTACCAAAATTGTATCATGAAGAAATAGAACATTTGATCAAACTGATTGCTAGTAAAAATATTGAATATGTAATCAAAAACCTCTCAATAAGCAAACATGCAGGACAACATGGATTCACTAATGAATTCTACCCAACATTTAGAACAGAATTAATGCTTATGAATACTTATGAAGCTCTTTCAAAGACAGAACACTTCTAAACTCATATTACCTTGATATAAAACTATACAAGACACCATACACACACACATCCAAAAAAAAAAAACCTAAATATTTCAGGCCAATATCCGTGATAAATGTAGATTCAAAAATATCAACAAAATATTAGCAAACCAAATTTAGTAATGCATTAAAAGGATCACACTCTATGATTATGTAGAATTTATTCTAGGGATGCATTTATGGATCAATATCCACAAATCACTCAATGTGATACACCATCTTAACAATTTTAAAGACAAAAATAATATATGGTCATCTCAATAGATGCTGAACAAGTACTTGATAATATTCAACATCCATTTGTGACAAAAACTCTCCAGAAACTGTGCATAGAGGGAACCTACCTCAACATAATAAAGATCATATATGACAAGTCCACAGCTAACATAATATTCAATGGTGAAATGCTGAAATCTTTTTAATCTAAGATCAATAACTGCAAGGAGGCCCACTCTTGCCACTTTTATTCGACATACTATTAGAAGTTCTAGGCAGAGCAATTAATAAGAAGAAATATATTATCCTTTTTAAACACAAAAAAGTAAAACTGTCACTATTTCCAAATGACATGGTATTTCGCACAGGAAACCCTGAAGATGCCATCAAAAAAAATATTAGAATTAATTAAAAAATTCAGTAAAAGCAAGATACAGAATCAACCTAAATTTTTTTTTCTTATACACTGATGAGAAACTACTAGAAAGAGAAATGAATAAAACAATCCTGTTTACAAATTCATCAAAAAGAATGAAATATCTAGGAATAACTGTAAGGGAGAAGATAAAAGACCTGAACACTATAAGACAATGATGAAAAACCTGAAGACACAGATAATGGAAGACACTGTGTGCTCATGGATTGGAAGAATTACTATTGTCAAAATACCCAAAGCAAACTACAGACTGAATGCTATCCTAATTGAAATTCCAATGGAACTTTTAACAGAAATAGAATAAACCTAAAATTTGTATGGAACTACAAAAACTCCCAAAATACAATGAATTTTTGTATATTGATCTTGTGTACTACAATTTGCTTGAACTTATTTATTAGTTTTAATAGATTTTTAATTGATTCATTACCATTTTCTATATATAAGATCATATCTGTGACTAGAAATTGTTTTATTTCTCCCTTTCCAGTTTTTATGCTTTTCTTTTTCTTACCTAACTGTCTGGGAGAAAAGCTCTAGCTTAATGTTTAATAGAAACAGCAAGTGTGAACATACATATATTTTTCCTTAGCTAAGGGCAGAGGATTTTCATTCTTTTACAATTAAGTATGATGTAGGTTGTGAGTTTTTTTGTTTGTTTGTTTTTAATTTTTTATTTATTTTTTAAATATAAATTGATTTATTTTAATTGGAGGTTAATTACTTTACAATATTGCATTGGTTTTGCCATACATCAACATGAATCTGCCACGGGTATACACATGTTCCCTATCCTGAACCCCCCTCCCTCCTCCCACCCCGTACCATCCCTCTGGGTCATCTCAGTGCATCAGCCCCAAGCATCCAGTATCATGCATCAAACCTGGACTGGCTATTCGTTTCATATATGATATACATGTTTCAATGACATTCTCCCAAATCATCCCAACCTTTCCCTCTCCCACAGAGTCCAAAAGACTGTTCTATACATCTGTGTCTCTTTTGTTGTCTCACATACAGGGTTATTGTTACCATCTTTCTAAATTCCATATATATGTGTTAGTATACTGTATTGGTGTTTTCCTTTCTGGCTTACTTCAGTTTCATCCACCTTATTAGAACTGATTCAAATGTATTCTTTTTAATGGCCGAGTGATACTCCATTGTGTATATGTACCACAGCTTTCTTATCCATTCATCTGCTGATGGACATCTAGGTTGCTTCCATGTCCTGGCTATTATAAACAGTGCTGCGATGAACATTGGGGTACATGTGTCTCTTTCAATTATGGTTTCCTCGGTGTGTATGCCCAGCAGTGGGATTGCTGGGCCATCAGGCAGTTCTATTTCCAGTTTTTAAAGGAATCTCCACACTGTTCTCCATAGTGGCTGTACTAGTTTGCATTCCCACCAACAGTGTAAGAGGGTTCCCTTCTCTCCACACTCTCTTCAACATTTATTACTTGTAGACTTCTGGATCACAGCCATTCTGACTAGTGTGAAATGGTACCTCATTGTGGTTTTGATTTGCATTCTCTGATAATGAGTGATGTTGAGCATCTTTTCATGTGTTTGTTAGCCATCTGTATGACTTCTTTGGAGAAATGTCTATTTAGTTCTTTGGCCCATTTTTTGATTGGGTCGTTTATTTTTCTGGAATTGAGCTGCAAGAGTTGCTTGTATATTTTTGAGATTAACTGTTTGTCAGTTGCTTCATTTGCTATTATTTTCTCCCATTCTGAAGACTGTCTTTTCACCCTGCTTAGAGTTTCCTTTGTTGTGCAGAAGCTTTTAAGTTTAATTAGGTCCCATTTGTTTATTTTTGCTTTTATTTCCAATATTCTGGGAGGTGGGTCATAGACGATCCTGCAGTTTCTGGTCTTACATTTAGATCTTTAATCCATTTTGAATTTATTTTTGTGTATGGTTAGATTCACTTTATTGAGGTGAGAAAGTTTCCTATTTCCTTTTTTTAAATATAAATTTATTTATTTTAATTGGAGGTTAATTAGTTTACAATATTATATTTGTTTTGCCATACATCAACATGAATCCGCCACAGGTATACACGTGTTCCTTTCGTTGAGTGCTTTTATCATGTTACAGTGTTGGATTTTGTCAAATGTTATTTTTGTATTTGCTCTGACCATTATTTTTGTCCTTTAGTCTATTTTTGTGATTTGTTGTTGTTTAGTTGCTTAGTCCTGTCCAACTCTTTTGCAACTCTATGGACTGTAGCCCTCCCAACTCTTCTGTCTATGGGATTTCCCAGGTGAGGATATTGGAGTGGGTTGCTACTTCCTTCTCCAAGGGATCTTCCCAACCCAGGGATTGAACCCATGAACCCATGTCTTCTGCATTGGCAGGCCAACTCTACTAGTGAACAACGAGAGAAGTCTATTTTTGTGGTATATTACATTAACTAATTTTTAGATCTTAAAACAACCTTGCATCCCTGGCATAAATTCCACTTGATCATACAGCATAATCCTTTTTATACATTTCTGGATGCAAGCACTATAATTTTGTTGAGTAATTTTGCCTCTACGTTTATAAGTCTACAATTTCTCTTGTGTATCTGGGTAATACCAGTTTCATCAAATTAATTATGAAGACTTTTTCACTTGGGGATTTTCCAAGTTCATGGTACAACAAGTGATTTTTCATTATATCCTGAACTTTCAGGTTATTTTATTATGGGACTCTGAATTCTATTTAATCATCTTTTCTATTTCCAGAAATTAACCTTTTATGTATAATGCATAGAAACAGGTGCAAGTGAATGGTTAAGTTTCTGCTGGACTCATTGCTATCACCCTGGCAATTGCAAAACTTGGACTCTCACTACCTTGCCCCACTCACTGTCAGCAGGTGTTGACTGAAGTTCAGTCTCCTTCTTGGCCTTGATTATACCTCTCAGCAGAGCACTAACTCATAGCACTCATTATTTCTGTGTGAGAGATGGAAGTTCAGCTCCCAATTAGGCCACAATGATGTGGAGGGGAGAGGATGGTCATAGGGGAAAACAAAGTGCAAATTATCACCACATTGCACTGCTTTTTTCTCCTTTATTACCAGTGATTTGGAGTGTAATATTTTTATTGTTCAGTCTCTCAGCTGTGTCCGACTCTTTGTGACCCCATAGACTGTAGCATGTCAGGCTTCCCTGTCCTTCACTATCTCCCTGAGTTTGCTCAAACTCATGTCCATTGAGCCAATGAGGCCATCCAACCATTTCATCCTCTGTTGCCCCCTTCTCCTCCTGCTCTAAATCTTTCCAGAATCAGTTTTTTTTTTTTTTCCCCCAGTGAGTTGGCTCTTTACATCAGGTGGCCAAAGCTTCAACTTTGGCATCAGTCCTTCCAATGAGTATCCAGGGGTTATTTCCTTTAATACTGACTGGTCTCCTGCTCTCCAAGGGACTCTCAAGAGTCTTCTCCAGCACCACAGTTTGACGTCATCAATTCTTTGGTATTCAGCTTACTTTATAGTCCAACTCACACCTCTGTATATGACTACTAGAAAAACCAAAGCTTTGACTATATGAACCTTTGTCAGAAAAGTGATATCTCTGCTTTTTCATATGCTTTCTAGGTTTTTAAGAGTGTAATACTAGCTCCCTGTTTTGCCCAAGTGATACTGAGATGGGTGAGCAGAAAGTGGCATACTGAAAATCACTTCCTAACACCACGTTACTCTGCCTTGTTGCCAGGTGGAGGTGATAGTTCAAGTACGCTCTGGTCCCTGCTGATATGGGGCTAGGAGGAAGAAGAGTGTCAATAAGTATCACCTCTCTGTATTTCTTATTGCCTACTTTTGCCCTGTTGATGCCTGGTAAACTTGGAAGCTCAGTATCTGCCTGAGTCCTGTTGATACTAGGGCAGAAGTGGAGAGTAAGTGCTGACCAGAACTTCCCTGCACCACTATACTCCATTTCACTGTTGTACAATGTGGACTGAAATTCAGCAACACTCCCCACCCCCCCCCCGTGCACACGCATGCACACACACACACACACGCACATACACACACACACTATTGACACCATCTATGCAAAAGTAGAGTGCTGAACAGAGGTGGAAGCTCAGCTTCCAGCTAGGCCTTGCTCATTCTACACTAGCAGAAAAAGTCTAGTGCTGGCTAGCACTGCCTTGCACCACTTTATCCTGCTTCTTTGCTACTGGGTGAGTTTAGGATCCATAATTGGTCTTTTTGAAAATGTATGGAAAGTAGTGGGTGGAAGAAGTTTTATTTTGGTGTTTTGTTGAAATAGAGCTGATAATATGTTTAATTTTTTTTTCCTGTTCTGCTGTGCCATATTTATTCCAATCCTGTGGCTTCAGCAAGTAGGATTTTCTTGTAGCCTTTTTTTGGTATGCTCCTATGTATGTTCCAAGTTGCACACTTTTCATGTTATCCCATAGCGATATATGAAAGCCTAAAAGGAAACACAGGGAGCTTCCCATAACTTTATTTCTCAAGTCCTGAAGGCCCTAGGTAGTTTGCCTTATTCTTTCTATTTTTCAGTCTTTCTAAGTTTGTTTGTTATATCCAATTTTTTTTTAAGTTGTAAGAGAGAGGACTTGGGTGATTACTTTGTCTTGACTGGGAATGGAAGTCATAAATCTGTTTTAACAAGCCCTCCAGATGATTCTAAGGTATGATCAGTTTGATAACCATTGCTTTGCATAGTCTTTAAATCTGTCCCTCCCCTCCTGATGCCAATTTCAGTTTCATTTGGAAAAAATGGACTCTCTGTGTTGGGTCAAATTGTAAAGACTTCCCTTCTATTCCCCAAACATCTGATTCTTGGAACTTTATCAATTGGTCCTGAGTACTCAGCTTAGAAACATCCTGTGATGGGGGAGCTCACTTGCTATCAAGAGGCCATCTCTTTTAGAAAATTCTCATTTTTTTCCAAGAAGGAAATTGTGTCTATGATGCTTATATTTATACATCCCAGCTTGGACCCTCTGTGAGGTATTGGGCCTTCAGAGCTCAGAAGACAGAAACCAAATGCTCCTGAGCCTTCTACATGGAATTGGTTTCTTATCTCCTTACATCCCAGTGGCCACCATGTGGATACATTGCCATCCACCTATTTCCCTGTTAAAAGATGGGGCCTAGAGTCTGAACAGATAGAGTATCACACTTGCAGCTCTAGATCAATATTTTCTGAAGTTTATTTTTACCGAACAGTGGTCACATAAAATGTTTTACAGATGTTTTTCTATGGTAAAATAAGTTTAAGAAACACAGCACCTATAATTCCATAGTGGAGAGTTACAATGCAATTTACATATTAGAAAACAAGAAGTCTTCAAAGAAAGCTTTTTAATTTTCTTTAGCTTGGAATTTCCCAAGTGTGTTTGCATATAGAGTTAAAACAACAACAACAGCACCAGCAGCAACAACAACAACAACATAACTCTTACTACCAACTCACAGAAGGAACTTCCTTATAGAATCCCTATAATATAAATAAGTGATTTTTAGATTGCTCTATTCAATCTTTCAAATAAATGTATATTTATTTATTTACTAGTCTAGTATTTGCCAGACTGAGTACCATGAATGTTCAGACATTATTTGGTTAATATTTCTCTTATACAGCTCTATTACCATTTCTTCTGTTAGCCACATCTTTCTATTAATTAATACTGAGTTGGCAGTTCCTTAAGCTTGGTTACAGATGCTAGTGTTAAGTCTCATCTCCTTTCTTTGGGACCATTGTTTCTAGTGATTGTTTTTTGTTTATTTTTGTTGCTAGACACAAGTGCATAAACTTTTATCTATATTCCAGTTAAACTTCTTCTTGGTTTTGGCTCATAATCCCATCCTTCCCAGACCTCTTTTAGCTTTTTAATTCCTTTTGTTCTACAATGAGTTCTGCAAAGTGAGTGCTTAATAAATGTGACTTAATTGACTTAACTCAGACAAGATAGGGAGATTTTCATGCCAATCACAAATAAATTGAATTTGGCAAGTCCATTTGTTGGTTACAAAGTGAATCTTTGACTGAGAATGCTGATAATGATAATCAGGTATATATCTGTATGGAAAGACTCTCTAGAGCCTGTGGGGTGTAATTACTAAAACTCTAAAGAGTTATGTCAAGCTAAAAATTCTGTAAGGTTGAAATCATAACCTAAAATAATGGTATTAATGATAGCAATAATATCTCAAGTAAAACCTTTTCCCACACTGATTATTTAACTTGATCCTCAAAACAACCTGGGCAATAGAAAAGATAAGTCATGATTGGACTGAACACTGGAACCACTTCTTCCTCTTGAATTACAGAGTCAGATTACAGGAGTCCACTGTTGATTATTTGGATCAATCCAAATTGTGTGTAGGATTTTGTGTAAGATCCACTTAACCATACTGTATATGGGTATAACATAGTGGTTGCTAATATCAACTGTGCATCAATTAATCAATTTTTTAACCTAAATCAGTTCAGTTCAGTCACTCAGTCGTATCCGACTCTTGCAACCCCATGAATCCCCGCATGCCAGGCCTCCCTGTCCATCACCATCTCCCGGAGTTCACTCAAACTCATGTCCATCAAGTCGGCGATACCATCCAGCTATCTCATCCTCTGTCATCCCCTTCTCCTCCTGCCCTCAATCCCTCCCAGCATCAGAATCTTTTCCAATGAGTCAACTCTTCTCATGAGGTGGCCAAAGTACTGGAGTTTCAGCTTTAGCATCATTCCTTCCAAAGGAATCCCAGGGCTGATCTCTTTAGAAAGGACTGGTTGGATCTCCTTGCAGTCCAAGGGACTCTCGAGAGTCTTCTCCAACACCACAGTTCAAAAGCATCAATTCTTTGTTGATCAGCTTTCTTCACATCCAACTCTCGCATCCATACATGACCACTGGAGAAACCATAGCCTTGACTAGATGGACCTTTGTTGGCAAACTAATGTCTCTGCTTTTGAATATGCTATCTAGGTTGGTCACTACTTTCCTTCCAAGGAGTAAGCGTCTTTTAATTTCATGGCTGCGATCACAATCTGCAGTGATTTTGGAGCCCCCCCAAAATAAAGTCTGACTCTGTTTCCACTGTTTCCCCATCTATTTCCCATGAAGTGATGGGACCAGATGCCATGATCTTCGTTTTCTGAATGTTGAGCTTTAAACCAACGTTTTCACTCTCTTCTTTCACTTTCATCAAGAGGCTTTTTAGTTCCTCTTCAGTTTCTGTCATAAGGGTGGTGTCATCTGCATATCTGAGGTTATTGATATTTCTCCCAGCAATCTTGATTCTAGCTTGTGCTTCTTCCAGCCCACCTTTTCTCATGATGTACTCTGCATATAAGTTAAATAAGCAGGGTGACAATATACAGCCTTGACATACTCCTTTTCCTATTTGGAACCAGTCTGTTGTTTCATGTCCAGTTATAACTGTTGCTTCCTGACCTGCATATAGGTTTCTCAAGAGGCAGGTCTGGTGGTCTGGTATTCCCATCCTTTGCAGAATTTTCCACAGTTTCTTGTGATCCACACAGTCAAAGGGTTTGGGGTAGTCAATGAAGCAGAAATAGTTGCTTTCTGGAACTCTCTTGCTTTTTTGATGATCCAGCAGATGTTGGCAATTTGATCTCTGTTTCCTCTGCCTTTTCTGAAACCAGCTTGAACATCTGGAAGTTCACGGTTCACGTATTGCTGAAGACTGGCTTGGAGAATTTTGCGCATTACTTTACTAGCGTGTGAGATGAGTGCAATTGTGTCATAGTTTGAGCATTCTTTGGCATTGCCTTTCTTGGGGATTGGAATGAAAACTGACCTTTTCCAGTCCTGTGGCCACTGCTGAGTTTTCCAAATGTGTTGGCATATTGAGTGCAGCACTTTCACAGCATCATCTTTCAGGATTTGAAATAGTTCAACTGGAATTCCATCACTTCCACTAGCTTTGTTCGTAGTGATGCTTTCTAAGGCCCACTTGGCCTCACATTCCAGGATGTTTGGCTCTAGGTGAGTGATCACACCGTCATGATTATCTTGGTCATGAAGATCTTTCTTTTACAGTTCCTCTGTGTATTCTTGGAGAAGGCAATGGCACCCCACTCCAGTAGTCTTGCCTGGAAAATCCCATGGATGGAGGAGCCTGATTCTTGCCACTTCTTCTTAATATCTTCTGCTTCTGTTAGGTCCATACCATTTCTGTCCTTTATTGAGCCCATCTTTGGATGAAATGTTCCCTTGGTATCTCAAATTTTCTTGAAGAGCTCTTTAGTCTTTCTCATTCTGTTCTTTTCCTCTATTTCTTTGCACTGACTGCTGAGGAAGGCTTTCTTATCTATTCTTGGTTTTCTTTGGGACTCTGCATTCAGATGCTTGTATCGTTCTTTTTCTCCTTTGCTTTTTGCTTCTGTTCTTTTCATAGCTATTTGTAAGACCTCCCCAGACAGCCATTTGCTTTTTTGCATTTCTTTTCCATGGGGATGGTTTTGATCCCTGTCTCCTGTACAATGTCATGAACCTCAGTCCATAGTTCATCAGGCACTCCATCTATCAGATCTAGGCCCTTAAATCTATTTCTCACTTCCACTGTATAATCATAAAGGATTTGATTTAGGTCATACCTGAATGGTCTAGTGGTTTTCCCTACTTTCTTCAATTTAAGTCTGAATTTGGCAATAAGGAGTTCATGATCTGTGCCACAGTTAGCTCCCAGCCTTGCTTTTGTTGACTGTATATAACTTCTCCATCTTTGGCTTCAAAGATGGAGCCATTTACCTAAATGGTGACTGCCTAATACAATTCCTGAGACTGACTGATGGCATTCGTTTGTGGTCTGATCCCTCTCCCTTTCTCTGATGCCTTATGAGACATTCATTTTTGTTGTTCATTCTAGACTATCAGTATAACCCTGAGAGGGTATGTATACCATTTTAAACTAACATTCCTACATCTATAAATATTGAAGACTGAATCAGGCAAAGTTGGAAGAGTCATAGACCATGAAATTTCATGATTGGCATCTCAAGAAGTGATAGGAGACTGACAAGGTAGAATTATAGGCCTTGTTAAGTCTGATCGACTCTTCTGATCTACTTAAACTGGAGCATCAATGCTTTTGTAATCTATTTCACAAATTGAGTTCCATTTCTTAAAATCAATGACAAAAACTCAAACACTGGATTGCAACCTTCTTAAACTTATTTTCAAAGTTGACCTTTTATGGTTTTATAATCTAGAATCAAAGATAAGCAATGGCAGACTAAAAAAAAAATATGGCTATTTGTATTTGTAAACAAGCGTGGATTTGGAGATTGGGACTTACAAGCTGTGACTTAAGCAAGCTATTTAATTCACTGACCTCGTCCTGTTATCTCTAAAATGTAGATGAGTCACTGATTTGCGGGGTTTAATGAGACGATGCTTACTGTTCATTCAATTCTTACTCATGTCAAACAGCATGTCAATTTTTTACATGCTGTTTTTCACATAATTTTCTTCATAACACTCTTCACTATCTGATATTATATACAATTGAGCCTTGAATAACATGAATTTAAATTGTGCAGGTCCACTTATAAGTGGATTTTTTCAAAAGCACAAAATTACAGTACTACACTATTCACATTTGGCTCAAACCATTGATGCATACTGAACAATTTATATGGAGAATTGACGATAAGTACATGAGGATTTTCCACTGCACAGAGGGTCAGCTCTCTAACCTCTATATTGTTCAGGGGTCAAATCTATTTCTAAATCTTCTTTATTGTTTGCCTTTATCTACTTCTAGTGGTAAAGAAAACCCCTGTCAATGCAAGAGACCATGAGACTAGGGTTTGATCCCTAGGTTGTGAAGATGCCCTTGAGGAGGACAGAGCAACCCACTCCAGTATTCTTGCCAGGAGAATCCTATGGACAGAGGAGCCTGGTGGGCTACAGTCCACGGAGTCACAGAGTCAGACATGACTGTGGCGACTTAGCATGCATTCATTCTCCACTTCATGAAGAGGAAATTCAAACATTTTGTTCAATAAATTGCCACATTTAATACCCACCATGACTCTATGAGGTATTATTGCTATTTTAAAGTGGAAGAAGTCTAGGTTCAGAGGTAAAATAATTTCCCCCAAATTACACAATTGGTAAGTGTCAGAGTGAGTGAGTAACAGGTAGGAAGGCCAGAGGTCCCCAAGTGGCAGACATTTTTTTTTCCTTCTCTGTTGATGAAACCGGTTCTGCCTAAGACTACTTTTTTTTTTTTTTTTTCATCTCTCAAACCTTGGGCTGATAATGGCTCAATAAGCCAGCATTCATGTCAATTATTTTGTGGCTGGGGGATGATACACCTCATGCTATCCTACCTCAAAAATGCATATGGTGGGAGAGGGGCCTGGTGAAACTCCCTCAGCCTTGAGGTGTTTCTTTTATCTGATTAGAAGCATTCTGACAGACATAAAATGCCTCCTAAAAACTAGCAAGGGGGCACTCTTTTTGTCCCTTTCTGATGTCTATGTCTGAAGCTTTCCCTGTCTCTGTTATACTTTAATAAAACTTTGCTACACAAAAAGCGCCAAGTAGTCAAGCCTCCTCTCTGACCCCTGATCAAAATCCTCTCCTCTGGAGGTCACAAATCCAAACTTGTAGCAGCATCCTTTCAAGAGATGTGATTTAAACTCAGATCTGCATGACTTATAGCAATACAGTTAACCTCTATGTTCTGTGGCCCTATTGGTTGGTGATGTAAAATCTGTTCCACATATTTACCACCAAATGTCATCGAAACTCTGCATATCTCTGCAGTAACAAAGTCCTCTTTTCCTTTTCTCCTTCTACTCTTTATTCTCATGTTGTTTAACTGTAACTCTGTGACCAAAAACGTCTGGTGCAAATGATCCTGTCCTTTTTCAGAACCTAGGTCCTAATAGACTAGCAGCTTCTAATTCCTATCCTTTAAACACACTCTAGGGACCCTTTCTAATTCCCATCTCTTGAATACTCTCTAGAATCTCTGAGCTTTCATGTAAGCAGTCAGAGTAGCATGGCAACATCATACTGAAAAGGCCACATAGGCAGTATATTCTACAGTCCCAGCTGAGCCCAGTCTTCTAGCATTCCCAATCAAAGAATCAGACATATGAGTGAAACTATCTTGAAACCTCCAGATCAGTCCATTTCCCAGCTGAGTACTACCAAATGACTTCATTCAACACCAAGTGGAGCAGAAGAATCACCAATCCAGACGTTGCTAAAATTCCTAATTGAGTAAAACAGTATAATAAAATGTTTTGCTTTAAGCTATTAAGTTTTAGGGAGTAGTTTGGTTCACAGCAATAGACAGCTATAACAATTAGAGCTATGCAAAGATGAACTGGACTACCTCTGGTCCCTGGAGGTGATTAGTTTACTGTCACTAGAAAAGTACAAGAAGGATCTGTATAGCACCTGGGAAGAGGCTTTAGAAAGGATTTCAGTAACAAAAAGAAAATACTTTTGAACTAGATTATTAGTCTGTAAGCATGGATACCTCTCAGAATTCACTGGAATACTTATTTAGAACACATATTCTTATTCCTCCAGTGTATTAGTCAAGGTTCTCAGGTAAATTGGTTCTCAGAACTGATGTGTGCATGCTCAGTCACTTCAGTCATGTCTGATTCTTCACAACCCCATGGACTGTGTATCCTGCCAGCCTCCTGTCCATAGGATTCTCCAGGCAAGAATACTGGAGTGGCTTGCCATGCCCTTCTCCAGGGGATCTCCCCAACAGAACCAGTAGGATATGAATATATAAACATATTTATTTTCAAGATTTGACTCACATTCCTCCTGATTGTGGAGGTTTGGTGAATCAAAAATCTGATGTGAGAGACTAGCAGGCTGGAAAGTCAGGAAAAAATTGAAGTTTCAGTCTGAAGGTGGTCGGTGGAGAATTTCTTCTCTTTTGGGGTAGATACACCTTTTATTATATCAGATAGTCAGCTGATTGGATGAGGCCTACCCACATCATAAAGAGTAATATGCTTTACTCTACCAATTTAAATGAAATCTCATCTGAAAATACCCTCACAGCTATGACCACTAGGTCAGTCCCTGTGGCTTTACATTTCAGATGAACATCTAGGCCAACAACTCTATATAACAGACCTAGGACCCAAACTGAGCCACCTGAGCTCTTTACTGCAAAAAGAAAGAGTCATTATTACATACAAAACTATATTTTACTCTTCAAAGAAGGATAAATATGTTGCCTCCATCCAAAGAGAAATATGTGTTTCTTCTATTAACCCAGGCCCTGGCCCATGTAATTAAGTCCTCTATCCTGAATGCCAGCTAACTGTTTTTGCTGAGTCTTGCTATTTGAAAGATTGGAGAAAATAATTGTAATAATAATTGTTCTAATTGCTAACACTTGGTATGCATTTACTATATGGTGGGAAGTCTTCTAAATGCTTTAGAATTTACTTAATACTTAATCCTATGAGGTATGTCTCATGTCTCTTATCATTCTCATTTTTCACTTTAGGAAACTGAGAGACATAGAAGTGAAGCAGTTTTCCATATCTACAAAGCTAGTAATGAAAAAATTAAGATTTGAATAAAGGCATCCAGGCTCATGAGCTTATAAGCCTCTGTTTTTAATTATTATGTTAAGCCTTTCCTGGTTTCAGAGACCCACTTCTGAAGGCAAATCACCATAAAGTGTTAATCAAGCTCTACCGGTTTCCACAAGCTTTACTCTAACAGCTTCCATTTTCAGGCAGAACCTCCAGAACTTGAAGACCCCTAGGAGTGCCTGAACAAGTTTCTTAGGCAACCCTACTTTACAGATCCCCCGAAAAACATCAGAAAACCACCTTTAGTGTTAGTCATTTAACCTATTAGTCTCATGATAGGATGATTATTACAATGACCAGTGAAACAGATTAAAATACTGATTCCTAGACATCATCCTAAGCCTACTGAATCCAAATATTTGCAGTTGAGAATCTGGAACCTGTATTTTTACTGGCTATTGTGATAATCAGTCAGGTTTAGGAATTTCTTTACCTCAACATTCTTCACTTTAATCCCTCTAAAATATTCCTACTGCATATTCTTTCAGCTCCTATTTGTATCTTCTGATCTTTGCCCCTCCCCACCCCTACCAATACTCACACACTCTTTCTCATAAACATACCACAGATGTGATTAATCTCAGGTCAACTCCACCAGCAGGTTTCCCCCGTCAAGTTGACCTAAAATTACCCTCTTTATATCTTTATTATTGGTCCTGGTTCTGCCATTCAAAGCCAGAGTTAATGTCTAACACAACTTTAATTAAATAGTCTTCTATATTTTTGAAGAGAGCTATCACATGTTCTCTGTATTTTCTTTTCTGGGGGTGAATATTCTCAGTTCAATTACTACTTTTCTTATGACAGTTTTGAGTCCCTGCATTCTTCTCACTCCCTTCATGGCATGTTCTAATTTATAGTTTCATCCCACTTAGAATATGGCATCTTGATCTGAACAAAGTAATTTAGATGTGGTCTGACCACTGGTGACAATGGTCTCTTCCCATATTCTCAACATTTATACCTACTAATATAGCCTAAAGTGGTGTTAGTTTTTGGATCAGTCTATCAATTTCTGCACTCACAAGGGCTTTCAAACATCTATCTACCTCTTTTAAGTCTTTATTGACATTATGATATGAGTATCATCTTATGTGAAAAAGCTGCAGTAGGCTGAAAAATGACCTCCTAAAGATGTTCACATGCTAATCCCCAGAATCTGTAAATATGTTACATTATATAGCAAGAGAAACTTTATAAATGTGATTTAGTTAAATATCTTAAGATAAGAATATTATCCTGAATTATCTAGGTGACTTCTATGTAATCGTAAGAAGGAGAAATGAGATTCAGAATGAGAAACACATTTGATGATTCTACACTGCTCACTTTGAAGATGAAGGAATGGGCCACAAGTCAAGAAATGCAAAAAATCTATAGAAGCTTGCAAAGCAAGGAAATGGATTTTCCTCTAGAACATCCAGAAAGTCAGCCTTGCTGAATTCTTGATTTTCTAATGAGATTTGTTTGATTTCTGACATTAATAACTATATAATACTATTTTTTTATTGTTTTAACCCACTAAGTTTGTGGTAACTTGTTAAAGCAACAATAAGAAACTAATACAAATGTGTCAGTTTTTGTAAGAACTTTAGAATGACAAAGTGGAAGAGTACCAATAGGTTATCTAGGTCAACCAATTGGAATGCAGAGACTCAGAAAGGGAAAGATACTTATCCAAGGTCACACAGAAAGTAATTAGTAGATCTTGGACTAGAATTCACGTCTCCTGCCTTTTGGGCTAGGACTATCCACCTCCTTCACTTTTTAGCAACCTCTCATAGAATAAAAGAAAGCTCAAAGGCCCTCAGAGAGAAGCATAAAATTGAGAATCTAACACTTTAAGAGCATGAAATATGATCCAAGAAGCAAAAAGAACTAATCTGAGGTGTCACAGTAAGTCAAAGCCAGAGCCAAGTCTTTGACCCAGGTTTTAGATATTTAGGTTTCGCTGCTGTGACTCATCTCCTTTCTTTGGACACACATGTCACATTTCTTTTAACTGTTACAACCATTTACTCTATCTAGTAAAGGCTATGGTTTTTCCAGTGGCCATGTATGGATGTGAGAATTGGACTGTGAGGAAAGCTGAGAGCCGAAGAATTGATGCTTTTGAACTGTGGTGTTGGAGAAGACTCTTGAGAGTCCCTTGGACTGCAAGAAGATCCAACGAGTCCATCCTAAAGGAGATCAGTCCCGGGTACTCATTGGAGGGACTGATATTGAAGCTGAAACTCCAATACTTTGGCTACCTGATGTGAAGAGCTGACTCATTTGAAAAGACCCTGATGCTGGGAAAGATTGAGGGCGGGAAGAGAAGGGGCTGACAGAGGATAAGATAGCTGGATGGCATCACTGACTCAATGGACATGGGTTTTGGTGGACCCCAGGAGTTGGTGATGGACAGGGAGGCCTGGCGTGCTGCGGTTCATGGGGTTGCAAAGAGTTGGACATGACAGAGCTACTGAACTGAACAGCTCAGTCTTTTCCAATGAGTCAACTCTTCGCATGAGGTGGCCAAAGTATTGGAGTTTCAGCTTTAGCATCAGTCCTTCCAATGAACACCCAGGACTGATCTCTTTTAGAATGGACTGGTTGGATCTCCTTGCAGCCCAAGGGACTCTCTAGAGTCTTCTCCAACACCACATTTAAAAAGCATCAATTCTTCAGCACTCAGGTTTCTTCACAGTCCAACTCTCACATCCACACATGGCCACTGGAAAAACCATAGCCTTGACTAGACGGACCGTAATTGGCAAAGTAATGTCTCTGCTTTTTAACTTGCTGTCTAGGTTGGTCATTACTTTCCTTGCAAGGAGTAAGCATCTTTTAATTTCATGGCTGCAATCACCATCTGCAGTGATTTTGGAGCCCCCCAAAATTAAGTCTGACTCTGTTTCCACTGTTTCCCATCTATTTCCCATGAAGTGATGGGACCAGATGACACGATCTTCGTTTTCTGAATGTTGAGCTTTAAGCCAACTTTTTCACTCTCCTCTTTCACTTTCATCAAGAGGCTTTTTAGTTCCTCTTCACTTTCTGCCATAAGGGTGGTGTCATCTGCTTAGCTGAGGTTATTTATATTTCTCCTGGCAATCTTGATTCCAACTTGTGCTTCTTCCAGCCCAGCATTTCTCATGATGTACTCTGCAAATAAGTTAAATAAGCAGGGTGACAATATACAGCCTTGGTGTACGCCTTTTCTTATTTGGAACCAGTCTGTTGTTCCATGTCCAGTTCTAGCTGTTGCTTCCTGACCTGCATATAGGTTTCTCAAGATAATTTATTTTTCTCTGAATAATGGTAGGAGTTGAGGAAGAGTGAGGATAAAAATCACTAGTCTGGTTTCTGTGCCAACAGAGTTTTTCCACAGTTACTGAGCACTTGACACTTGGAAACATTCCATTTTGCATATGACCTTTGTAAAAGTGTATTTTATCCTAATTTTGCTTAATCTGAAAATAACATTTAATTTTAAAATTCTAAATTTTCTGTAGCACATTTTGCTGCAGTGAATGAATACAACTAATTTCACTATTTGCTTATTTTCAGAGCTATTGGCCCCTTTAGAGCTGGTGGAAAATTAAGGGTGTTGATGAGCATGTTCAAATAATGCAGAGATTGGGAGAAAGGCAGGACTGACAGAGATTTTTGGAGGATTCTATCAGAGGCTTTACAATGAGACAGACGTAGGTTCAAATCCAATCTCATGACTTGTTTGTGTGTTCATTTTCCCAGGTTACTTCACTTCCTGATGAATTTCCTCATTAAGATAGTACACATAAAAGATTTAGCAAATTATTTGGTACAGAGGAAGTACTCAAGAAATGGAAGCCGTTCTAATTTTGGTATTGTTTTCACATTGCAAGAATGACAAAGTCTGGAATGTTCAATAAAGCCAAT
The DNA here is from genome assembly GCF_001704415.2 of Capra hircus. Classification (NCBI taxonomy): domain Eukaryota; kingdom Metazoa; phylum Chordata; class Mammalia; order Artiodactyla; family Bovidae; genus Capra; species Capra hircus. The sequence goes on from NW_017189516.1 coordinate 17,949,189, forward strand.
GAGAGAAGAGCAACCATCTAATTCTTATCCTACATCCAGCAAGTGCTCAGTGTTCTGGCCTTGGCAGTCATCTTGACTCACTAAATAAATGTTCCAATGGTCAGCCTAGGATCAGAAAGTACACAAGATAGGTAGAACTGTGGTCTGAAAATCAGGAAGCTTTGGTTCTAGTCTCATACTGGTCAGTGATATGCTCAATGATTATGACCAAATCACTCCCTTCTCTAGGCTTTAACCAATGGAAATGGTGACAGACTTTATTTTCTTGGGATTCAGAATTACTGCAGATGGTGACTATAGCAATGAAATTAAAAGACTCTTGCTCCTTGGAAGAAAAGCTATGACAAAACTAGACAACATATTAAAAAGCAGAGACATTACCATGCCAACAAAGGTCTACACAGTCAAAGCTATGGTTTCCCCAATAGTCATGTATGGATTTGAGAGTTGGACCATAAAGAAGGCTGAGAGCTGAAGAACTGATGCTTTTGAACTATGGTATTGGAGAAGACTCTTCAAGAGTCCCTTGGACAGCAAGGAGATCAGACCAGACAATCCTAAAGGAAATCAATCCTGAATATTCATTGGGAGGACTGATGCTGAAGCTGCAATACTTTGGCCACCTGATGTGAAAAGATGACTCATTAGAAAAGACCCTGATGCTGGGAAAGCTTGAAGGGAGGAAGAGAAGGGGATAACAGAGGATGAGATGGTTGGATGACATCACCAACTCAATGAACATGAGTTTGAGCAAGCTCTGGGAGGTGGTGATGGATAGGGAATCCTGGCATGCTGTAGTCCATGGGGTTGCAAAGAGTTGGACATGAACAAGTGACTGAACAGCAACAATAGTTAAACTTTAATAGCCTATCTGTAAAATGGGAGGAGGATTGATTAAGTTATTCATTCATTCACTCATTTATCTATTCTAGCATATTTCACTACTAATTACCACACTCTAGTTGACAATGTATCAATAACGATAAGAATTTTGATGGGCCAGTGTAGTGGTCAGATTTATATTTCCTTGATAAATCATTCTGGAAAATGTGGAGAATAGTCTTTGTTGCTGATCAGTGACTAAGTCATGTCCAACTCTTTGTGACCGTATGGATTGCAACATAACTGGTTCCCCTGTCCTTCACTATCTCTTGAAGTTTGCTCAGATATTTGTTCATTGAGTCAGTGATGTTATCTTCTCATCCTCTGACACCTCCTTCTTTTTTTTTTTTTTTTACCTTCAGTCTTTCCAAGCACCAGAGTCTTTTCCAAGGATCTGGCTCTTCAAATCTGGTGGCCAAAGTATTGGAGCTTCAGCTTCAGTATCAGTTCTTCCAATGAATATTTAGGGTTGATTTCCTTTAAGATTGACTGAGCTTGACCTGCTTGCAGTCCAGGGGACACTCAAGAGTCTTTTCCAGCACCACAATTTGAAACCATCAGTTCTTCAGAGCTCAGCCTTCTTTATGATCCAACTCTCACATCCACATATGACTGCTGCAAAAGCCATATCTATGTGTTAGTTGCTCAGTCATGTCCAACTCTTTGCGACCACATGGATTATAGGCCATCAAGCTCCTTTGTCCATGGGATTTTCCAGGTAAGAATGCTGAAGTGAATAGCCATTTCCTTTGCCAAAGGATCTTCCAAGCCAGAGTTCAAACCTGAGTCTCCTTAATTTGAGGCAGATTCTTTATAATCTGAGCTACCAGGGAAGCTCAAATTCCAAAACCATAGCTTTGACTATAGAGAACTTTGTCGGAACAGTGATGTCTCTGCTTTTTAATATGCTGTCTAGGTTTGTCATTACTTTCCTTCCAAGAAGCAAGCATCATCTAACGGCTGCAGCCACCATCCACAGTGATTTGTGAGCCCCCCAAATAAAATCTGTCACTGCTTCCACTTTTCCCCATTCTATTTGCCATGAAGTGATGGACTGGATGTCACAATCTTGGATTTTTGAATGTTGAGTTTTAAGCCAGCTTTTTCAGCCTCTTCTTTCACCCTCATCAAGAGACTCTTTAATTCCTCTTCAGTTTCTGCCATTAGAGTGGTCTCATCTGCATGTCTGAGATTGTTGATATTTCTTTTGGCAATCTTGATTCCTGCTTGTGATTCATTTAGCCTGATATTTTGCATGATGTACTCTGCACATAAGATAAATAAGCAGGTGACAATATAGTCTAGGGGGAAAAGTCTAGAATGAGAGAAAAGGGGGCAGAGTGAATGAAGTGTATGATGAGATGAGTGAGATTATTGTAGTGGGTAATCCATTATAAAAGTAAATTAGAAATTTCAGAAAATGAATAAAAGTAAAGAAGTCCAATATCCCATCATTTGGTCACACTTGACTACTTTCTAAAAATTATGCTCTTGTTAACACTTATCGCCAGTACCCTGCTTATGTCATAAGCATGTCCACATGCCTTCAGTTCAGTTCAGTTCAGTTCAGTCGCTCAGTCATGTCTGACTCTTTGCGACCCCATGAATCACAGCACGCCAGGCCTCCCTGTCCATCACCGACTCCCAGAGTTCACTCAGACTCATGTCCATCGAGTCAGTGATGCCATCCAGCCATCTCATCCTCTGTCGTCCCCTTTTCCTCCTGCCCCTAGTCCCTCCCAGCATCAGAGTCTTTTCCAATGAGTCAACTCTTCACATGAGGTGGCCAAAGTTCTGGAGTTTCAGCTTTAGCATCATTTTTCCAAAGAAATCCCAGGGCTGATCTCCTTCAGAATGGACTGGTTGGATCTCCTTGCAGTCCAAGGGACTCTCAGGAGTCTTCTCCAACACCACAGTTCAAAAGCATCAATTCTTCGGCGCTCAGCCTTCTTCACAGTCTGATTCTCACATCCATACATGACCACAGGAAAAACCATAGCCTTGACTAGACGCACCTTAGTTGGCAAAGTAATGTCTCTGCTTCTAAATATGCTATCTAGGTTGGTCATAACTTTCCTTCCAAGGAGCAAGCGTCTTTTAATTTCATGGCTGCAGTCACCATCTGCAGTGATTTTGGAGCCCCCCAAAAATAAAGTCTGACACTGTTTCCACTGTTTCCCCATCTATTTCCCATGAAGTGATGGGACCAGATGCCATGATCTTCGTTTTCTGAATGTTGAGCTTTAAGCCAAGTTTGTCACTCTCCTCTTTCACTTTCATCAAGAGGCTTTTTAGTTCCTCTTCACTTACTGCCATAAGGGTGGTGTCATCTGCATATCTGAGGTTATTGATTTTTAAATCAATAATAAAATCAAGGTATAATTTTAGATGAAATGATTATTACATAAATTTGACTGGTAACAGAACCAAAAGTGTTAGGGAAATAGAAGAAGAGTTATGAGAGGAAAAAAGGAGTTAGGGGGATTTCTTTAAGTTTAATTGACTTATAGTATTCTTAATTTCAGGTATAAAGTACTCATTTGATATTATTATTTTACATTACAAATTAATGACCATAATATACCTAGTTACCATCTGTCACTATAAAAAATTTGTATGTGTTGTTGTTCAATAGCTAAGTTGTGTCTGATTTTTTGTGACCCCATGAACTGCAGCATGCCAGACTTCTCTGTCCTTCATGAGTTTGCTCAAACTCACATCCATTGAGTCAGTGATGTCGTCCAACTATCTCATCCTTTGTTCCCCCTTCTCCTATTGCCCTCAATCCTTCTCAGCATCAGGGGCATTTCCAATGAGTCAGCTCTTCGAATCAGGTGGCCAAAGCACTGGAACTTCAGCTTCAGCACCATTCCTACCAATGAATATTCAGACTTGATCTCCTTTAGGGTTGACTAGATTGATCTCCTTGCTGTCCAAGGGATTCTCAAGAGTCTTCTACAGTGCCACAGTTTCAAAAGCATAAATTCTTTGGTGATCAGCCTTCTTTATGGTCCAATTCTCACATCCATACATGACTACTGGAAAAACCATAGCTTTGACTACAGAGACTTTGTTGGCAAAATGATGCCTCTATCGAGGTTTGTCATAGATTTTCTTCCAAGGAGCAAGGGGCTTTTGTTTTTGTGGCTGCAGTCACTGTCCACAGTGATTTTGGAGCCCAAGAAAATGAAATCTCAAACTGTTTCCACTATACCCCTACATGCCATGAAGTGATGGGTCTAGATGCTATGATCTTTGTTTTTTGAATGTTGAGTTTTAAGCCAGCTTTTTCACTCTCCTCTTTCACCCTCATCAAGAGGCTCTTTAGTTTCTCTTCACTTTCTGCCATTAAAGTGACATCATCTGCATATCTGAAGTTGTTGATATTTCTCCCATGAATTTTAATTCCAGCTTGTACTTCATCTAACTCAGCATTTCACATAATGACTCCGCATATGAGTTAAATAAACAGGGTTACAATATACGGTGTTGACATACTCCTTTCCCGATTTTGACATACTTCTTTCCTTTCCCAGTCCATTGTTCCAGGTCCAGTTATAACTGTAGCTTCTTGTTCTTCATACAAGCTTTTAAGAAGTCAGTTAAGGTGGTCTGGTATTCCTATTTCTTTAAGAATATTCCACAGTTTGTTGCGATTCACACAGTCAAAGGATTTAGCATAGTCAATGAAGCAGAAGTAGATGTATTTTTTGAATTCCCTTGCTGTTTCAATGATCCAACAGATGCTGGTAATTTGACCTCTGGTTCCTCTTCCTTTTCTAAATTCAGCTTGAACATCGGAAAGTTCTCAGTTAACACACTGCTGAAGCCTTGAAGGGTTTTCAGCACAATCTTGCTAGCTAGTGAAATGAGTGCAATTGTATGGTAACTTGAACATTCTTTGGCATTACCTTTCTTTGGGATTGGAATGAAATATGATATTTTCAAGTTCTTTAGCCACTGCTGTGTTTTCCAAATTTGCTGACATATTGAGTGCAGCACTTTAACAGCATCATCTTTTAGGATTTAAAATAACTCAGTTGGCATTCCATCGCCTCCACTAGCTTTGTTCACTGTAATGTTTCCTATGGCCCACTTGACTTCACACTCCAAGATGTCTGGCTCTAGGTGAGGTACCATACCATTGTGGTTATGTGGGTCATAAAGAGCTTTTTTGTACAGTTCTTCTGTGTATTCTTGCCACTTATTCTTAATCTCTTCTGCTTCTATTAAGTCTTGCTGTTTTTGTCCTTTATTGTGCCTGTCTTTGCATGAAATGTTCCCTTGGTGTCTCCAATTTTCTTGAAGAGATCTCTAGCCTTCCCATCCTGTTGTTTTCCTCTATTTTTTTTTTTTTTTGCATTTTTCACTTAAGAAGTGTTTCTTATCTCTTCTTGCTCTTCCCTGGAATGCTGCATTCATTTGGGTATATCTTTCCCTTTCTCTTTTGCCTTTCACACATTTTCTTTTCTTAGCTGTTTGTAAGGCCTCCTTAGACAACCACTTTGCCTTCCTAAATGTCTTTTTCTTGGGGATGGCTTTGATCACCACCTCTTGTACAATGTTATAAACCTCCATCCATAGTTCTTCAGGCACTCTTTCTACCATATCTATTCTCTTGAATCTATTTGTCACATCCACTGTATATCTAAGGGATTTGATTTATGTCACATTTGAATGGCATAGTGGTTTTCTCTACTTTCTTCAATTTGAGCCTGAGTTTTCCAATAAGGAGCTGATGATCTGAGTCACAATCAACTCCAGGTCTAGTTTTTGCTGTCTGTATAGAGCTTCTCCTTCTTAGACTGCAAAAATGTAATCAATCTGATTTTGGTAGTGACCATCTGGTGATGCCCATGTGTAGAGTCATCTCTTGTGTTGTTGGAAGAGGGTATTTGCTATGACCAGTGTGTTATCTTGGCAAAACTCCATGAGCCTTTGCCCTGCTTCATTTTGTACTCCAAGGCCAAACTTGCCTGTTATTCCAGGTATCTCTTGACTTCTTTTGAATCCAATACCCTATGATGAAAGGAACATCTTTTTTTGGTGTTAGTTTTGTGAGGGCTTGTAGGTCTTCGTAGAATTGTTTGACTTCAGCTTCTTAGGGATTAGTGGTTGGGGCATAGACTTGGATTACTATGATGTTGAATGGTTTGCCTTGGAAATGAACCAATATCATTTTTTAAGTTGAAACCAAGTACTGCATTTTGGACTCTTTCGTTGACTATGACAGCTACTCTATTCCTTCTAAGAAATTCTTGCCCACAGTAGTAAATATAATGGTCATCTGGATTAAATCCACCCACTCCCATCCGTTTTAGTTCACAGATTCCTAAAATGTCTACATTAACTCTTGCCATCTCCTGTTTGGCCACATTCAATTTACCTTGACTCACGAACCCAACATGCCAGGTTCCAATGTAATATTGTTCTTCAAAGCATTGGATTTTACTTTTACCACCAGACACTACCACAGCCATGTGTGGTTTCCTCTTTTGCTCAACCTCTTCTTTCTTTCCATAGCTATTTCTCTGCTTTTCTCCATTAGTATATTGGACACGTACCAACCTGGTGGGTTTATCTTTCAGTGTCATAACTTTTTGCCTCTTCATACTGTTCAAGGCAGGAATATTGAAGTGATTTGCCATTACCTTCTCCAGTGGACCACATTTTGTTAAGCCCTAACTAGCTTGGACATGCCCTTCTGCAGCTCCACATGGCTGGATGACATGTCCAGTGCCCAGCTTGTCCCACTGCTGATCCTCATTGAGCGTGCAGCCATTGGGTGTTGGTCAACGTGTGGCCTGGGATCGCAGCAAAAGCCCTGCTGGAGTGTCTGGGAAGAGGGTCCAGGTGAAGTTGGAGTTGTTTGGGGATTCACATGGGCAGAGGGCTCCCTGGTCTCTCTGTTGGCACTGGCCTGCATTATATGCTATTAAAATATAGAGACTATATTTCTTCTGCTGTGTATTACATCTCCATGACTTATTTAGTTTATAACCAGAACTTTGTATCTCTTAATTTCACTCAGTATTTCATTCTCTGTCCATTCTTCTCCTGACAATCACCTATATCCTTTGCATTTGCAAATCTGTTTATGTTTTGTTATGTTGAGTCGTTTTTCTTTTCAGATTCCACATATAAGTGAGTTTATATGGTATTTGTCTTTGACTTATTTCACTTAGCATAACAGCCTCTAGGCCAAACCATATTTTTTGCAACAGGTAAGATTTCACTATTTTTATGGCTGAATGTTATTTAATTGTGTAAAAATACACACATACATGTTTCTTGTTTATCCATTCAGTTGTCAATGGACACCACAGTTGCTTCCATATCTTGGCTGCTGTAAATAATGTTACAATGAACAGAGGTGTGTGCGTGTGTCTGTCTGTCTGTCTGTATATATATATATATATATATATATATATATTCAAACTAATGTTTTCTTTAGAAAAAGAAATCCTAGAAGTGGAATTACTAGATTTTATGGTAGTGAATTTTTATTTGGTAAGGAAATTACATGATGTTTTCTATAGAGGCTGTATCATTTTTTTCCACCAATAGTGCAAGAGAATTTGCTTTTCTCCACAACCTTGTCAATATGTGTTCTTTGCTATCTTTTTTATTTATTTAATTTATTTTTTATTGAAGGATAATTGCTTTACAGAATTTTGCTGTTTTCTCTCAAACTTCAGCATGAATCAGCCATAGGTATACACATCCTGACAGTTCTGAGGTGGTATCTCATTGTAATTTTGACCTACATTTTCCTGATGATTAATGATGTTCAGCATATTTTTCATGTGCCCACTGGCCATATGTAGGTCTTCTTAGAAACACATCTATTCAGATCCTGTGCCCATTTGGTATTAAATTTGCTTGATTTTTTGATGTTGTGTGAGTTCTTTGCATATTTTAGATATTAACCCCTTAATAGATATATCATTTCCAGTAGTCATGTATGAATGTGAGAGTTGAACTTAAAGAATGCTGAGCACTGAAGAATCGATGTTTTGAACTGTTGTGTTGGAGAAGACTCTTGAGAGTCCCTTGGTCTGCAAGGAGACCAAACCAGTCAATCCTAAAGGAAATAAGTTCTGAATATTAATTGCAAGGACTGATGTTGAAACTGCAATACTTTGGCCACCTGATGCAAAGAGCTGACTCATTGGAAAAGACCCTGATGCTGGGAAAGATTGAAGGCAGGAGCAGAAGGGGATGGCAGAGGATAAGGTGGTTAGATGGCATTACCAAATTGATGGACATGAGTTTGAGCAAGCTCCTGGATTTGGTGATGGACAGGGAAGCCTGGCGTGCTGCAGTCCATGGAGTCACAAAGAGATGAACATGACTGAGCGACTGAACTGAACTGAGATATATAATTTTCACCTAACTTCTCCCATTCAGTAAGAGGCCTTTTGATTTTTTTGATATCTTCCTTCACTATGTGAAACCTTTTTAGTTTGATGTAATACCATTTGTTTACTTTTGCTTTTATTCCCCTTGCCTGAAGAGATATAGCCAAAAAAATATTGTTAAGACCAATGTCAAAATGTGTACTATCAATGGTTAATTCTAGGAGTTTTATGGTTTTCAGGTCTTAATAAATAAAAGCTTTAATAACTTTTAGTTAATGTTTTATATATGGTGTGAGAAAATATTCCAGGTTCATTCTTTTGCATGTCTATCTTTTTCAACATAATTTATTTGAAGAGGTTTTCTTTTCCTCATTGTATATTATTGTCTCCTTTGTCATAGATTAATTGACCATATATGTGTGGCTTTATTTCTAGGCACTCCATTCTGGTTCATTGATCTGCATATGTGTATTTGTGCAGTAACATATTTTGATTATTGTAGTATAGATTGAAATCAGAGAGCATGATACCTCTAGTTTTGCTCTTCTTTCTTAAGATTGTATGGTCTTTTGTGTTTCTATATAGATTTTGCAATTTTTTGAGGGGGCTAATTCTGTAAAAAAATGCCATTGGTAATTTGATAGGGGTTGTATTGAATCTGTAGATTCCCTTGGGTAGTATTGCCTTTTTAACAATATTAACTCTCCCACCTACGAGCATGGTGTATTTTTCCATTTGTTAGTGTTGTCTGGTAAAGAATTCACCTGCAATGCAGGAGACCCAGTTTGATTCCTGGGTCAGAAGATCCCCTGGAGAAGGGATAGGCTAGCCATACCCTTGTGGCTCACCTAGTAAAGAATCCACTTGCCATGTGGGAGGCTTGTGTTCGATCCCTGAGTTGGGAAGATACCCTGGAGAAGGGAATGGCTACCCTCTCCAGTATTCTGGCCTGGAGAATTCCATGGACTGTATAGTCTATGGGGTAGCAAAGAGTCGGACATGACTAAGTGACTTTCACTTTCACTTTCTTTAATTGATGTTGTACAGTTTTCTGAATTCAAGTCTTTTACCACCTTAGATTTATTCCTAGGTATTTTAATCTTCCTGATGTAACTGTAAATGTGTTTCTTTAAATTTCATCTTTATATTGTTAGTATTTAAAAATGAGGTAGATTTCTGTGTTTAATTTTTTATCCTATAAATTTATTGAATTCATTACTTCTAATAGTTTTTCCCTCAGTAGAGAATTTAGGGTTTTTTTAATCTATGATATTTTGTCATCAGCAAACATGACAATTTTAAGTCTTTCTTTCCAAATTACATTACTTTACATTTATTTTGTAATCTAAATGTTGTGGGTAGGCCTTACAATGTCATATTGACTATTTTTTAATTTTTTAATTTAATTTTGTTATTTTACAATACTGTATTGGTTTTGCCATACATTGACATGAATCCACCACAGGTGTACATGAGTTCCCAACCCTTTTGCCTATATTTTCCTTATCTTAGAGGAAATCCTTTCAGCTTTTAACCATTGAGTACAATGTTGGTTGTAGGTTTGTCATATAAGGTCTTTTTTACGTTGAGGTACTTTCCTCCTATACCCAGGTTGTTGAGGTTTTTTATCAAAAATGAAACTTGAATTTTCTCTAAAGATATTTTTATATCTATATAAATGATCATTTGATTTTTATTATTCAGTTTCTCCATGTGGTGTATCAGATTGACAGATTTGTGGATATTGAAACATCCTTGCTTACTTGGGATAAATTCCATTTGATCAAGACATATGATCCTTTAATTTATTTTTTCCTTTTTTGAAGTATAGTTTATTTAGAATATTATACTTATTCAGGTGGATAGCATAGTAATTAACTACAGATAATATTCCACAAAAAGTTATTATATGATAATAGCCTTAATTTGTTTTGCTATATAATAATCATTTTGCTTATCTATTTTATGCATATGTTTGTACTTCTTAAGTTCATGATCCTACTTTGCCTCTTCCCCCTTTCTTCTTACCACTTGTAACCACTAGCTTGTTTTCTATGTGAGTCTGTTTTGAAGATACATTAGTTTTCATTATTTTTCCACAAATAAGTGATATAGTACAGAATTTGTCTTTATATGACTTATAAAACACTTTAGGCCAATTCACATTGTTTAAAGGGCAGAATCACACTTTCTTTTTGACCATGTGATTTTCTACTGCATATATATATACCACATTTTCTTCATCCATTCATCTGTTGATGGGCACTAAGGTTGCTTCCATAGCTTGGCTATTGTAAATAGTGCTGCTGTGGTACTTGTATCGTTTGAAATTAATGTTTGTGTTGTGTTCAGATATATACCCAGAAGAGGAATTGCTGGGACATGCGGTAGGTATACTTTTAGTTATTTGAAGAATCTCCATACTATATTGTGCTTTCCTGGTGGCTCAGATAGTAAAGTGTCTGCCTACAATGTGGGAGACCTGAGTTCAATCCCTGGGTTGGGAAGATGCCCTGGAGGAAAGACTGAAAACCCATTCCAATACTCTTGCCTGCAAAATCCCATGGATGGAGGAACCTGGTAGGCTACAGTCCATGGGGTTGAAAAGAGTCGGACATGACTGAGCAACTTCACTGTCTGTTTTTTTTTTTTTTTTCATACTATGTTACACAGTGGTTGGCAAAATTTTTATTTCCACTAACATTATACAGGGGTTACCTTTTATCCATATTTTATTGAACATTTGTTATTTTTAGAGTATTTGGTGATAGCCATTCTGTCGGGTGTATGGTGATACCCCCTTGTTTTGATTTGTAATTGTCTACTAATTGGTCATGGCATCTGGTCCCATCACTTCATGGGAAATAGATGGGGAAACAGTGGAAACAGTGTCAGACTTTATTTTTTGGGGCTCCAAAATCACTGCAGATGGTGACTGCAGCCATGAAATTAAAAGATGCTTATTCCTTGGAAGAAAAGTGATGACCAACCTAGATAGCATATTCAAAAGCAGAGACATTACTTTGCCAACAAAAGTCCATTTAGTCAAGGCTATGGTTTTTCCAGTACTCATGTATGGATGTGAGAGTTGGACTGTGAAGAAAGCTGAGCGCCAAAGAATTGATGCTTTTGAACTGTGGTGTTGGAGAAGACTCTTGAGAGTCCCTTGGACTGCAAGAAGATCCAACCAGTTCATTCTGAAGAAGATCAACCCTGGGATTTCTTTGGAGGGAATGATGCTAAAGCTGAAACTCCAGTACTTTGGCCACCTCATGAGAAGAGTTGACTCATTGGAAAAGACTCTGAAGCTGGGAGGGATTGGGGGCAGGAGGAGAAGGGGGCGACAGAAGATGGGATGGCTGGATGGTATCAACAACTCGATGGATGTAAGTCTGAGTGAACTTCGGGAGTTGGTGATGGACAGGGAGGCCTGGCGTGCTGTGATTCATGGGGTCGCAATGAGTCGGACACGACTGAGGGACTGAACTGAACTGAACTGAACTGAACTAACTGGTCATGTTGAACAAAGTTTAATATTAATGTTAGCCACCTGTATATATTCATTGGAAACATGCCAACTCAGGACTTCTGATGATTTTTGGTTTCACTTTTTTATATTGAGTTGTATGAACACTCCATATGTTGTGGATATTAGCCTATAATCAGTCATATCATTGTAAATATTTTCTCCCATATCAGGCTGTTTTTGGTTGTTGATGATTTCCTTTGCTGTACAAAAGTTTTTAAGCTTAATGAGGTCCTATATGTTTATTTTTTCTTGTATTTTTATTTTAGAAAATAGATACAAAATATTGTTATGCTCTATGTCAAAAAGTTTTCTGTTTATGATTTCTCATAGGTGTCCTATGGCTTCAGGTCTTACGTTCAGGTCTTTGATGCATTTGGAGTTTATTTTTGTGAGAAAATGTTCCAATTTCATTGTTTTACATGTAGCTGTGTAGTTTCCCCAGAACCACTTGTTGAAGATACAATCTTTTATCCATTCTTACCTCCTTTGTCATAGATTAATTGACCAAACCTGTGTGGGTTTATTTCAATGCTCTCTGTTTTTTCCTTTGGTCTATGTGTCTGTTTTGTGCCAGCACCATGCCAATGTGATTACTGTAGATTTTTTATATAGTCTAAAGTTCAGTTCAATTCAGTTCAGTCGCTCAGTCATGTCCAACTGTTTGTGACCCCATGAATTGCAGCACGGCAGGCCTCCCTGTCCATCACCAACTCCCGGAGTTCACTCAAACGCACATTAATTGAGTCGTTGATGCCATCCAGCCATCTCATCCTTTATCGTCCCCTTCTCCTCCGGCCTCCAATCCCTCCCAGCATCTGAATCTTTTCCAATGAGTCAACTCTTCACATGAGGTGGCCAAAGTACTGGAGTTTCAGCTTCAGCATCATTCCTTTCAAAGAAATCCCAGGGCTGATCTCCTTCAGGATGGACTGGTAGGATCTCCTTGCAGTCCAAGGGACTCTCGAGAGGCTTCTCCAACTCCACAGTTCAAAAGCATTAATTCTTTGGCACTCAACTTTCTTCACAGTCCAACTCTCATATCCATACATGACCACTGGAAAAACCATAGCCTTGACTAGATGGACCTTTGTTGGCAAAGTAATGTCTCTGCTTTCTAATATGCTATCTAGGTTGGTCATTACTTTCCTTCCAAGGAGTAAGCATCTTTTAATTTCATGGCTGCAGTCACCATCTGCAGTGATTTTGGAGCACCCAAAATTAAAGTCTGACACTGTTTCCACTGTTTTCCCATCTATTTCCCATGAAGTGATAGGACCGGATGCTCTGATCCTTGTTTTTGAATGTTGAGCTTTAAGCCAACTTCTTCACTCTCCTCTTTCACTTTCATCAAGAGGCCCTTTAGTTCCTCTTCACTTTCTGCCATAAGGGTGGTGTCATCTTCATAACTGAGGTTATTGATATTTCTCCCAGCAATCTTGATTCCAGCTTATGCTTCTTCCAGCCCAGCGTTTCTTATGATGTACTCTGCATATAAGTTAAATAAGCAGAGTGACAATATACAGCCTTGATGTACTCCTTTTCTTATTTGAAACCAGTCTGTTGTTTCATGTCCAGTTCTAACTGTTGCTTCCTGACCTGCATATAGGTTTCTCAGGAGGCAGGTCAGGTGGTCTGATATTCCCATCTCTTGAAGAATTTTCCACAGTTTATTGCAATCTACACAGTCAAAGGCTTTGGCATAGTCAATAAAGCAGAAATGGATGTTTTTCTGGAACTCTCTTGCTTTTTCCATGATCCAGCGGATGTTGGCAATTTGATCTCTGGTTCCTCTACCTTTTCTAAAACCAGCTTGAACACCTGGAAGTTCACAGTTCACGTACTGCTGAAGCCTGGCTTGGAGAATTTTGAGCATTAGTTTACTAGCGTGTGAGATGAGTGCAATTGTGTGGTAGTTTGAGCATTCTTTGGCATTGCCTTTCTTTGGTTAGGGAGTACGATTACTCTAGCTTTATCCTTCTTTTTGAAGTCTCTGTGTGACAAGTTTTGAAGTTTCTATATAAAACATCAATACCAAAATCAGATTGATTATATTCTCTGTAGTCAAAGATGTAGCTCTATACAGTCAGCATAAACAAGACTGGGAGCTGTCTGTGTCTCAAACCAGGAACTTCTTATTGCTAAATTCAGACTTGAATTGAAGAAAGTAGGGAAAACCCCTAGACCATTCATGTATGACCTAAATCAAATCCCTTACAACTATACAGTGGAAATGACAAATAGATTCAAAGTATTATATCTGATAGAGTGCCTGAAGAACTATGGACAGAGGCTTGTGACATTGTACAGGAAGTCGTGGTCAAAATCATCCCCAAGAAAAAGAAATGAAAAAAGGTAAACTGTGTCTGAAGAGGATTTACAAATATCTGAGAAAAGAGGAGACGTGAAAGGCAAAGGAGAAAAGGAAGATATACCCATCTGAAGGTAGATTTCCAAACAATAACAAAGAGAGATAAGAAAACCTTACTAAGTGATGAATGCAAAGAAATAGAGGAAAGCTATAGACTAGGATAGATTAGAGATCTCTTCTCACCACTACCATTCAACATAGTCTTGGAAGTTTTTGTCATAGCAATCACAGACAAAAAAGAAATAAAAGGAATCCAGATTGGAAAAGAAGTAAAACTCTCACTGTTTGCAGATGACATGATCCTCTACATAGAAAACCCTAAAGACTTCACCAGAAAATTACTAGAGCTAATCAATGAACATAGTAAAGTTGTAGGATGAAAAAGTAACACACAGAAATCCCTTGCATTCCTATACACTAACAATGAGAAAACAGAAAGAGAAATTAAGGAAACAACTCCATTAATGATTGTAACAAAAAGAATAAAATACTTAGGAATAAATCTACCTAAAGAAAAAAAGATATATATATATATAATATATATAAATATATATATATATATATATAATTACAGAACACTGATGAAAGAAATACAAGATGACACAACTAGATGGAGAAATATACCATGTTAATGGATCAGAAGACACAATATAGTGAAAATGAATATACTACCCAAAGTAATCTATAGATTCAATGCAATCCCTGTGAAGCTACCAACGGTATTTTTCACAGAACTAGAACAAATAATTTCGCGATTTGTATTGAAATGCAAAAAACCTCGAATAGCCAAAGCAATCTTGAGAAAGAAGAATGGAACTTGAGGAATCAACCTGCCTGACTTCAGACTATACTAAAAGCTACAGTCATCAAGACAGTATGGTACTGGCACAAAGATGAAAATACAGATCAATGGAACAAAATAGAAAGCCCAGAGATAAATCTACACACGTATGGACACCTTATTGTTGACAAAGGAGGCAAGAATATACAATGGAGAAAAGACAATCTCTTTAACAAGTGGTGCTGGGAAAACTGGTCAACCACTTGTAAAAGAATGAAACTAGAACACTTTCTAACACCACACACAAAAATTAACTCAAAATGCATTAGAGATCTAAAAATAAGACCAGAAACTATAAAACTGTTGGACGAAAACATAGGCAAAACACTCTCTGACATAAATCACAGCAGGATCCTCTATGACCCACCTCTCAGAGTAATGGAAGTAAAAGCAAAAATAAACAAATGGGACCTGATTAAACTTAAAAGCTTTTTCACAACGAAGGAAACTAAGAAAAGAGAGCCTTCAGAATGGGAAAAAATAATAGCAAAAGTAACAACTGACATAGAATTAATCTCAAAAAATATACAAGCAGCTCCTGCAGCTCAGTTCCAGAAAAATAAATGACCCAATCAAAAAAATGGGCCAAAGAACTAAACAGACATTTCCCCAAAGAAGAGATACAGATGGCTAACAAACACATGAAAAGATGCTCAACATCGCTCATTCTCATAGAAATGCAAATCAAAACCACAACGAGGTACCATCTCATGCTGCTCAGAATGGCTGCTATCCAAAAGTCTAAAAACAATAAATGCTTGAGAGTGTGGAGAAAAGGGAATCCTCTTACACTGATGGTGGGAATGCAAACTAGTCCAACCACTATCGAGAACACTGTGGGTATTCCTTAAAAAACTGGAAATAGAACTGCCTGATGACCCAGCAATCCCACTGCTGGGCATACACACCAAGGAAACCAGAATTGAAAGAGATATGTGCACCCCAATGTTCATCAAAGCACTGTTTACAATAGCTAGGACATGGAAGCAAACTAGACATCCATCAGCAGATGGATGGATAAGAAAGCTGTGGTGCATATACAAAATGGAATATTACTCAACTGTTAAGAAGAATGCATTTGAATCACTTCTAATGAGATGGATGAAACTAGACCCTATTATACAGAGTGAAGTAAGCCAGAAAGAAAAACACCAATACAGTATATTAACACATATATATGGAATTTAGAAAAATAGTAATGAGGACCTTATATACGAGACAACAAAAGAGACACAGATGTAAAGAACAGACTTTTACAGACTCTGTGGGAGAAGGCGAGGGTGGGATGATTTGGGAGAATAGCATTGAAACATGTATATTATCATATGTGAAATAGATCGCCAGTCGAAGTTTGATGCATGAGACAGGGTGCTCAGGGCTGGTGCACTGGGATGACCCTGAGGGATGGGATGGGGATGGAGGTGGGAGAGGGGTTCAAGATGGGGAACACATGTACACCCATGGCTGATTCATGTCAATGTATGACAAAAACCACTACAATATTGTAAAGTAATTAGCCTCCAATTAAGATAATTAATTAATTAAAAAAAAGAAAATTAGTGATACCAAGGGTACATTTCATGCAAAAAGGAGCACAATAAAGGACAGAAATGCTATGGACCTAACAGAAGCAGAAGAGATTAAGAAGTGGTAGTAAGAATACACAGAAGAACTATACAAAAAAGATCTTAATGACCTAGATAACCACAATGGTGTGATCACTCACCTAGAGCCAAATATCCTGGAATGTGAGGTCAAGTGGGCCTTAGGAAGCATCACTACGAACAAAGCTAGTGGAAGTGATGGAATTCCAGTTGAACTATTTCAAATCCTGAAAGATGATGCTGTGAAAGTGGAGGTGATGGAAATCCAGTTGAGTTATTTCAAATGCTAAGAGATGATGGTCTTAACATGCTGCACTCAATAAGGCAGTAAATTGGGAAAACTCAGCAGTGGCCAAAAGACTGGAAAAAGTTTGTTTCCTTCCAATGCCAAAGAAAGGCAATGCCAAAGAATGTTCAAACTACAACACAATTGCACTCATCCCACATGTTAGCAAAGTAGTGCTCAAAATTCTCAAAGCAAGACTTCAACAGTATGTGAAACGAGAACTTCCAGATGTTCAAGGTGGATTCAGAAAAGGAGGAGTAACAAGAGATCAAATTGCCAACATCCATTGGATCACAGAAAAAAAAAAGATGATAATGATGACCCATATGCAAGACAGCAAATGAATCACAGATGTAAAAACGTACTTTTGGACTCGGTGGGGGAAGGTGAGGGTGGGGTGATATGAGAGAATAACACTGAAATATGTATATTACCATATGTAAAATAGATGACCAGTTCAAGTTCGATGAAGCAGGGCACCCAAAGCTGGTTCACTGGGACAACCCAGGAGGATAGATTGGGAGGGGGTTTCAGGATGGTTGGAAATGTGGTTGATTCATGTCAATGTATGGCAAAAACCACCACAATATTGTAAAGTAATTAGACTCCAATTAAAATAAATAAATACATTAAAGAAAAGAAATACAGAGATAAACACACGCTTATGGCAACTTATTTTTGACAAAGTAGGAAAGAATATAAAATGGAGAAAGGATAGCATCTTCATTAAATGGTGATTAGAAAACTGGACACTTACTTGTAAAAGAATGAAACTAGAACAGTTCCTAACACCATACACAAAAATAAACTCAAAATGGAATGAAGACAAACATAAAGCCAGAAATTATAAAACTTAGAGGAAAACATAGACAGTAAACTCTTTGACATAAATCACAAGATCCTCTTTGATTCTCCCCTTAGAATGATGGAAATAAAAGCAAAAAGAAACAGGTAGGACCTAATTGAACTTAAAAGATTTTTCACAGCAGAAGAAATAATAAGTTTTGATTTGCATTTCTCTGATAATGAGTGATGTTGAGCATCTTTTCATGTGTTTGTTAGCCACCTGTATGTCTTCTCTGGAGAAATGTCTGTTAAATTCTTTGGTTCATTTTTTGATTGGGTCGTTTATTATTTTGGTATTGAGCTGTATGTGTTGCTTGTATATTTTGGAGAATGATTCTTTGTCAGTTGTTTCATTTGCTATTATTTTCTGCAATTTTGATGTGTTCATTTTCACCTTGCTTAGAGTTTCTTTTGTTGGGCAAAACATTTTATGTTTAATTAGGTCCCACTGTTTATTTTTGTTTTTATTTCCATTACACTGGGAGGTGGATCATAAAGAATCTTGCTGTGATTTATGTCAGAGAGTGTTCTGCCTATGCTTTCCTCTAAGAATTTTATAGTTTCTGGTCTCACATTTAGATCTTCAATCCATTTTGAGTTTATTTTCGTGTATGGTGTTAGAAAGTGTTTGTTTCATTATTTTAGAAGTGGTTGACCAGTTTTCCCAGCACCACTTGTTAAAGAGATTATTTTTGCTCTGTTGTATATTTTTGCCTCCTTTGTCAGAGAGAGATTGTCCATAGGTGCATGGATTCGTCTGGGCTCTCTATTTTGTTCCATTGATCTATATTTCTGTCTTTGTGCCAATTCCTTCCTGTCTTGATGACTGTAGCTTTGTAGTATCATCTGAAGTTGGGAAGGTTGATTCCCAGTTCTATTCTTCTTTTCAAGATTGCTTTACCTATTTTAGTTTTTTTTGTGTGTGTGTGTTTCCATACAAATTTTGAAATTATTTGTCCTAGTTCTGTGAAAAAATAACATTGGTAGCTTGATAGGGATTGCATTGAATCTATAGTTTGCTTCGGGTAACATGCTCATTTTCACTATATTGATTCTTACAATCCAAGAATATAGTATATTTCTTCATCTAGTTGTGTCATCTTTGGATTCTTTCATCAGGGTTGTATAGTTTTCTATATATAGGTCTTTTGTCTCTTTAGGTAAATTTATTCCTATGTATTTTATTCTATTCATTGCAATGGTGAATGGGATTGTTTCCTTAATTTCTCTTTCTCTTTTCTCATTGTTAGTGTATAGGAATGCAAGGGATTTCTGTGCATTAATTTTATATCCTTCAAATCTACTATATTCATTGATTAGCTCTAGTAATATTCTGGTGATGTCTTTAGAGTTTTCTTTTTTTAATTTTTATTTTTACTTTATTTTACTTTACAATACTGTATTGGTTTTGCCATACATTGACATGAATCCACCACAGGTGTACATGCGTTCTCAAACATGAACCCCCCTCCCACCTCCCTCTCCATAACATCCCTCTGGGTCATCCCCGTGCACCAGCCCCAAGCATGCTGTATCCTGCATCGGACATAGACTAGCGATTCGATTCTTACATGATAGTATACATGTTTCAATGCCATTCTCCCAAATTTCATCCCACCCTCTCCCTCTCCCTCTGAGTCCAAAAGTCCGCTATACACATCTGTGTCTTTTTTGCTGTCTTGCATACAGGGTCATCATTGCCATCTTTCTAAATTCCATATGTATGTGTTAGTATACTGTTTAGAGTTTTCTATGTAGAGGATCATGTTATCTGAAAACAGTGAGAATTGTACTTCTTCTTTTCCAAGCTGGATTCCTTTTATTTCTTTTTCTGCTCTGATTGTTGTGGCTAGGACTTCTACAACTATGTTGAATAGTAGTGATGAGAGAGGGCACCCTTGTCTTCTTACTGATTTTAGAGGAAATGATTTCAATATTTTGCCATTGAGGATCATGTTTACTGTGGGTTGGTCGTATATGACTTTTCTTATGTTGAGGTATGTTCCTTCTATGCCTGCTTTCTGGAGAGTTTTGATCATAAATGGGTGTTGACTTTTGTCAAAGGCATTCTCTGCATCTATTGAGATAATCATATGGTTTTTATCTTTTAATTTGTTAATATGGTATATAACATTGATTGATTTGCGAATACTAAAAAATCCTGGCATCCCCGAGATAAACTCCACTTCATCATGGTGTATGATCCTTTCTAATATGCTGTTGGATTCTGTTTAGAAATTTTTTCAGGATACTTACATCTATGTTCATTAGTGATATTGGCCTGTAGCTTTCTTTTTTTTTGTGTGGCATCTTTTTCTGGTTTTTGTATCAGGGTGATGTTGGCTACATAGAATTTGTTTGGGAGTTTACCTTCCTCTACAATTTTCTGGAAGGGTTTGAGTAAGATAGGTGTTTCCTATTCTCTAAATTTTTGGGAGAATTCACCTGTGAAACCATCTGGTTCAGGGCTTTTGTTTGTTGTAAGATTTTTTATTAAGCTTCGATTTCCATGCTTGTGATGGGCCTGTTAACATTTTCTATTTCTTCCTGGTTCAGTTTGGAAGGTTACACTTTTTTAAGAATTTGTCCATTTATTCCAAGTTGTCCATTTTATTGGCATATAACTGCTGATAGTACCCTCTTATGATCTTTTGTATTTCTGTGTTGCCTGTTGTGATTTTTCAATTTTTATTTCTAATTTTATTGATTTGACCCTGATGAGTCTGGCTAATGGTTTGTCCATTTTATTTATCTTCTCAAAGAACCAGCTTTAAGTTTTGTTGATTTTTGCTGTATTCTCCCTTTTTCCCCATTTATTTCTGCTCTGATTTTTGTGATTTTTTTCCCTTCTACCAACTTTGGGGTTCTTATTATTATAGTTCCTTTAGATATAAAGGTAGGTTGCTTATTTGATGTTTCTCTTGTTTCTTGAGTTAGGCTTGTATTGCTATGAATCTCCTTGTAATCACTGGTTTTACTGAGTCCCATAGATTTTGTGTTGTCATGTTTTCATTTTAATTTATTTCTATGCATATTTTGATTTCCTTTTTGATTTCTTCCATGATCTGTTGGTTATTCAGAAGCATGTTGTGTAGTCTCCATATCTTTTTTAAAATTTTTAATAGTTTTTTTCCCCTGTAGTTCACATCTGATCATACCACATTGTGATAAAAAAGATCACGAACTCATTCCATAGTTCATCAGGCACTCTATCTATCAGATCTAATCCCTTAAATCTATTTCTCACTTCCACTGTATAATTATAAGGGATTTGATTTAGGTCATACCTAAATGGTCTAGCGGTTTTCCCTACTTTCTTCAATTTAAGTCTGAATTTGGTAATAAGGAGTTCATGATCTTAGCCATAGCCAGCTCCTGGTCTTGCTTTTTTGATTGTATAGAGCTTCTCCATCTTTTGCTGCAGAGAATATAATCAATCTGATTTCGGTGTTGACCATCTGGTGATGTCCATGTGTAGAGTCTTCTCTTTTGTTGTTGGAAGAGGTTGTTTGCTATGACCAGTGCATGTTCTTGGCAAAACTCTATTAGTCTTTGCCCTGCTTCATTCCGCATTCCAAGGCCAAATTTGCCTATGACTCCAGGTGTTTCTTGACTTCCTACTTTTGCATTCCAGTCCCCTAGAATGAAAAGCACATCTTTTTTAGGTGTTAGTTCTACAAGGTCTTGTAGGTCTTCACAGAACCGTTCAACTTCAGCTTCTTCAGTGTTACTGGTTGGGGCATAGACTTAGATTACCGTGATATCGAATGGTTTACCTTGGAAACGAACAGAGATCATTCTGTCGTTTTTGAGATTGCATCCAAGTACTGCATTTTGGACTCTTTTGTTGACCATGGTGGCTACTCCATTTCTTCTGAGGGATTCTTACCCACAGTAGTAGATGTAATGGTCATCTGAGTTAAATTCACACATTCCAGTCCATTTTAGTTCGCTGATTCCTAGAATGTCGATGTTCACTCTTGCCATCTCTTGTTTGACCACTTCCAATTTGCCTTGATTCATGAACCTGACATTCCAGGTTGCTATGCAATATTGCTCTTTACAGCATCAGACCTTGCTAATATCACCAGTCACATCCACAGCGGGGTATTGTTTTTGCTTTGGCTCCATCCCTTCATTCTTTCTGGAGTTATTTCTCCACTGATCTCCAGTAGCATATTGGGCACCTACTGATCTGGAGAGTTCCTCTTTCAGTATCCTACATTTTGCCTTTTCATACTGTTCATGGGGTTCTCAAGGCAAGAATATTGAAGTGGTTTGCCATTGCTTTCTCCAGTGGACCACATTCTGTCAGACCTCTCCACCATGACCTGCCCGTCTTGGGTTGCTCCGCAGGCATGGCTTAGTTTCATTGAGTTAGACAAGGCTGTATTCCAATCCCAAAGAAAGGCAATGCCAAAGAATGCTCAAACTACCACACAATTGCACTCATCTCACATGCTAGTAAAGTAATGCTCAAAATTCTCCAAGCCAGGCTTCAGCAATGTGTGAACCATGAAATTCCTGATGTTCAAGCTGGTTTTAGAAAAGGCAGAAGAACCAGAGATCAAATTGCCAACATCCACTGGATCATGGAAAAAGGAAGAGAGTTCCAGAAAAACATCAATTTCTGCTTTATTGACTATGCCAAAGCCTTTGACTGTGTGGATCACAATCAACTGTGGAAAATTCTGAGAGAGATGGGAATACCAGACCACCTGACCTGTCTCTTGAGATCTGTATGCAGGCCAGGAAGCAACAGTTAGAACTGGATATGGAACGACAGACTGGTTCCAAATAGGAAAAGGAGTATGTCAAGGCTGTATATTGTCACCATGCTTATTTAACTTATATGCAGAGTACATCATGAGAAATGCTGGACTGGAAGAAACACAAGCTGGAATCAATATTGCTGGGAGAAATATCAATAACTTCAGATATGCAGATGACACTACCCTTATGGCAGAAAGCGAAGAGGAACTAAAAAGCCTCTTGATGAAAGTGAAAGTGGAGAGTGAAAATGTTGGCTTAAAGCTCGACATTCAGAAAACGAAGATCATGTCATCTGGTCCCATCACTTCATGGGAAATAGGTGGGGAAACAGTCAAACAGTGTTAGACTTTATTTTTTATGTTTTTGGGCTCCAAAATCACTGCAGATGTTGATTGCAGCCATGAAATTAAAAGACGCTTACTCCTTGGAAGAAAAGTTATGACCAACCTAGATAGCATATTCAAAAGCAGAGACATTACTTTGCTGACTAAAGTCCATCTAATCAAGGTTATGGTTTTTCCAGTAGTGAAGTATTGATGCGAGAGTTGGACTGTGAAGAAGGCTGAGCGCCCAGAAATGAATGCTTTTGATCTGTGGTGTTGGAGAAGGTTCTTGAGAGTCCCTTGGACTGCAAGGGGATCCAACCAGTCCATTGTGAAGGAGATCAACCCTGGGATTTCTTTGGAAGGAATGATGCTAAAGCTGAAACTCCAGTACTTTGGCTACCTCATGCGAAGAGCTGACTCATTGGAAAATACTTTGATGCTGGGAGAGATTGGGGGCAGGAGTAGAAGGGGACGACAGAGGATGAGATGGTTGGATGGCATCAGTGACTCGATGGACATGAATCTGATGGAAATCCATGAGTTGGTGATGAACAGGGAGGCCTGGCATGCTGCGATTCATGGGGTGACAAAGAACTGGACATGACTGAGCAATTGAACTGAACTGAACTGAACTGTTGTCCTAGTGTATTTAGATTGACTAGTTTTCTGTGAGTATTGTTTCAGTGTGTCTGCCTTCTGATGCCCTCTTGCAACACCTACCATCTTACTTGGGTTTCTTTTACCTTGGGCATGGGGTATCTATTCACAGCTGCTCCAGCAAAGCGCAGCAGCTGCTCCTTACCTTGGACGAAGGGTATCTCCTCACTGCCGCCCTTCCTGACCTTCAACATAGGATAGCTCCTTAGGTCCTCCTGCTCCCGCGCTCCTTGGACGTGGGGTTGCTCCTCCCGTCGGGACTGACTCAATGGACATGAGTCTGAGTGATCTCCAGGAGTTGGTTATGGACAGGGAGGCCTGGCGTGCTGTGATTCATAGGGTCTCAAAGAGTCAGACACGACTGAGCAACTGTACTAAACTGAACTGAATAGTAATATATATATATCTAGGAATTTCTCTGTGCTGCTGTGTATAGTGTGGGGTCAGTTGAGTGTCAGATAGTCCATTTTTCCATTTTGTGCTTGATCTTAAGGTCTATAGGTGCCCCTCAAATGTCTCCAGTATTAAATGCAGGGTTTTAATCTGTTGCACCTGTTACTTCCAGTGTGATTCCCCCTTCTTTGTTTATTTTGGCTTCCTCTGTTTGCAAGTCTCTTCAGTGTCTAATTTCTGCCCTGACAGAAGGGGGCACAGGTGGCCACTTGTTTAGGCTTACTTGCTCAGTTGTGTTGTGGGGAGGGAGAAACACTGCAAACAAATACCCCTGGCATGTGTGGGGAGTGCTCACAGTGGCTGGACCACACTGGGTTTGCCACAGCCCAAGGTGGCATGTGCTTCCTGGGTCCACACTGCTCAGTCTCCAGGGTGCTCTGCAAGGGGACTCTCCCAAGTGGGCCCTGCATTTCGTGCACTTCCCAGGTCAAAGTCACTCAGGTTCTCGGTTGTTCTGCAGGGGCACAGACCCAGATGGGCTGTGCAATTTGTGCCCTTCGCAGGTCTGAGCAGCTCAAGCAACTGGGTGCTTGGTGAATGCACTGTCCCAGGTGGACTGTGTGTCTTATTCACCTGCCTGGTCACCACTGTTTGGTTTCCTGGGTGCACCATGAGAGCACAGTCCCAGGTGTGCCATGTGTCTCCCCCTGAGGAGCTGACCTCAGGCTGTGATACTCCTGGCAGATGTCAACCATCATCATATTCCCAGGAAGGAATATGAGGTTAGCAACTGGGAGACTGCTCACAGTTTGGTGTAAGATGCGGTTGCTGCGTTCAAGAATGCTGTGGCTCCTTGCCTTCAGGCTCTGGCTGTCACATGCCTGCCTCTCTGCCTCTGGGGGAAGAAGGCCCTCTTTTGGTATTCACTCAGCCCTTTGTTCTGTGAGTGCACCAGGTGTGGTAATAATGCCTTTCACAGGAAGGACTTTTTTGTTTTGTTGTTCAGTTCAGTTCAGTCACTCAGTCATGCCGACTCTTTGTGACCACATGGACATAAGCACTCCAGGCTTCCCTGTCTATCACCAACTCTTGGACTTTACTCAAACTCATGTCCACTGAGGTGATGTTGCCATCCATCCATCTCATCCTCTGTCATCCCCTTCTTCTCCTGCCCCCAATCCCTCCCAGCATCAGAGTCTTTCAAATGAGTCAGTTCTTCACATCAGGTGGCCAAAGTATTGGAATTTGAGCTTCAACATCAGTCCTTCCAGTGAACACTCAGGACTGATTTCCTTTAGGATGGAATGGTTGGATCTCCTTGCATTCCAAGGGACTCTCAAGAGTTTTTTTCCAATACCACAGTTCAAAAGCATCATTTTGTCAGTGCTCAGCTATATACTCCAATTGTCACATCCATTCATGACTACTGGAAAAAGAATAGCTTTGACTAGACAGACATTTGCTGACAAAGTAATGTCTCTGTATTTTAATATGCTACCTGGGTTGGTCATAAATATTCTCCCATGGAGCAAGTGTCTTTTAATTTCATGGCCATAGTCACCATCTGCAGTGATTTCCCCAAATTAAAGTCTGTCACTGTTTCCACTGCTTCCCCATCTATTTACCATGAAGTGATGGGGCCAGAAGTCATGATCTTTGTTTTCTGAATGTTGAGTTTTAAGCTAAATATTTCACTCTTCTCTTTCATTTTGATCAAGAGGCTCTTTAGTTCTTATTTGCTTTCTGCCATAAGGGTGGTCTCGTCTGCATATCTGAAGTTATTGATATTTCTCCCAGCAATCATGATTCCAGCTTGTGCTTCATCCAGCCCAGCGTTTCTCTTAATGTACTCTGCAAATAAGTTAAATAAACATGGTGACAATATACAGCCTTGACATACTCTTTTCCCAATTTTGAACTAGACTGTTGTTCCATGTCCAGTTCTAACTGTTGCTTCCTGACCTGCATACAATTTCTCAGGAGACAAGTCAGGTAGTATGGTATTCCCCTCTCTTTCAGAATTTTCCACAGTTTGTTGTGATCCATACAGTCAAAGGTTTTGGCATGGTCAATAAAACAGAAGTAGATGTTTTTATGGAACACTCTTGCTTTTTTGATGATCCAACAGATGTTGGTAATTTCATCTCTAGTTCATCTGCCTTTTCTAAATCCATCTTGACCATCTGGAAGTTCATGGTTCATGTACTGTTGAAACCTGGCTTGGAGAATTTTGAGCATTAACTTTGCTAGTATGTGAGATGAGTGCAATTTTATGGTAGCTTGAACATTCTTTGGCATTGTCTTTCTTTGGGATTGAAATGAAAACTGACCTTTCCAGGCCTGTGGTCATTTTCCAAAATGAGTTTTCCAAATCTGCTGGCATATTGAGTGCAGCACTTTTGCAGCATCATCTTTTAGGATTTGAAATAGCTCAAGTGGAATTCCATAACCTCCACTAGCTTTGTTCATAGTGGTGCTTCCTAAGGCCCACTTGACTTTACATTCCAGGATGTCTGGTTCTAGGTGAGTGATCACACCATCGTGAATATCTTGGTCATGAAGATCTTTTTTATATAGTTCTTCTGTGCATTCTTGCACCTCTTCTTAATATCTTGTGCTTCTGTTAGATCCATACCATTTCTGTACATTATTGTGCTCATATTTGCATGAAAATTTCCCTTGGTATCTCTAATTTTCTTGAAGAGATCACTAGTTTTTCCCATTCAATTATTTTTCTCTATTTCTTTGCATTGATCCCTTAGGAACACTTTCTTATCTCTCCTTACTTTTCTTTGAACTATGCATTCGAATGGGTCTACATTTACTTTTCTCCTTTGCTTTTCCCTTTTCTACTTTTCACAGCTATTTGTAAGGCCTCCTCAGACAACCATTTTTCATTTCTTTTACTTGGGGATGGTCTTGATCACTGCCTCCTGTACAATGTCATGAACCTCCATCCATAGTTCTTCAGGTACTCTGTCTATCAGATCAAATCTCTTGAATCTATTTTTCACTTTCTGAAATTAAAAGATGCTTACTCCTTGGAAGAAAAGTTATGACCAACCTAGACAGTATATTAAAAAGCAGAGACATTATTTTGCCGACTAAGGTCCGTCTACTCAAGGCTTTGGTTTTTCCTGTGGTCATGTATGGATGTGAGAGTTGGACTGTGAAGAAGGCTGAGCACCGAAGAATTGATGCTTTTGAACTGTGGTGTTGGAGAAGACTCTTGAGAGTCCCTTGGACTGCAAGGAGATCCAACCAGTCCATTCTGAAGGAGATCAGCCCTGGGATTTCTTTGGAAGGAATGATGCTAAAGCTGAAACTCCAATACTTTGGCTACCTCATACGAAGAGTTGACTCATTGGAAAAGACTTTGATGCCAGGAGGGATTGGGGGCAGAAGGAGAAGGGGATGACCGAGGATGAGATGGCTGGATGGCATCACTGACTCGATGGACGTGAGTCTGAGTAAACTCCAGGAGATGGTGATGGACAGGGAGGCCTAGCGTGCTGTGATTCATGGGGTCACAAAGAGTTGGACACGACTGAGCAACTGAAATGAATTGAACTGAATATCATTGTAAGGGATTTGATTTAGGTCATACCTGAAGGGTCTAGTGGTTTTCCCAACTTTCTTCAATTTAAGTCAGTTTGACAATAAGGAGTTCATAATATGAGCCACAGTCAGCTCCCAGTCTTATTTTGCTGACTATATAGAGCTTTTCCATCTTTGGCTGCAAAGAATATAATCAATCTGATTTTGGTATTGAGCATCTGGTGATGTCCATGTGCAGTCTTCTCTCATGTTGTTGGAACAGGGTGTTTGCTATGACCAGTGTGTTCTCTTGACAAAACTCTATTAGTCTTTGCCCTGCTTCCTTTTTTACTCCAAGGCCATGTTTGCCTGTTATTCCAAGTATTTCTTGATTTCCTATTTTGCATTCCAGTCCCTTATAATGAAAAGGACATCTTTTTGGATGTTAGTTCTAGAAGGTGTTTTAGGTCTTCATAGAACCATTCAACTTCAGCTTCCTCAGCATTACTGGTCAGGGCATAGACTTGATTTACTGTAATATTGAATGATTTGCCTTGGAAAAGAACAGGGATCATTCTCTCATTTTGAGATTGCATCCAAGTACTGCATTTTCAGACTCTTGTTGACCATGATGGCTACCCCATTTCTTCTAAGGGATTCTTACCCACAATAGTGTATATAATGGTCATCTGAGTTAAATTCACCCATTCCAGTCCATTTTAGTTCGTTGATTCCTAAAATGTCGATGTTCCCTCTTGCCTTTTCCTGTTTTACCACTTCCAATTTGCCTTGATTCGTGGACCTAATATTACAGGTTCCTATGCAATATTGCTCTTTACAGCATCAGACTTTGCTTTTATCACAAGTCATATCCATAACTGGGTGTTATTGTTACTTTGGCTCCATCTTTTATTCTTTTGGATTTATTTCTCAACTGATCTCCAGAAGAATATTGGGCACCTCCTGACCTGGGGAATTCATCTTTCAGTGTCCCATCTTTTCCCCTTTTCATACTGTTCATATTTTTTTTTTGTTGTTCTCTCTCTGGAAGTTCTATGGTTTGGGTTGCTATGTCTCATTAGCTCCCTTGGACTGTCCTCAGGGCATTCAGGCCCTGTCCTTACCCTAAGGACCGATGATGCAGAACACATCTCTCTCCCCAGCCCCCACTCGCTGGTGGCAGACGCAATCAAATGGGCCACTTCTCCACTGGCAGTTGTGGTTAAGCACACATTTTGTGGGATTTTTCCCCCCTCCTGGTTATTTTGCCCTATGAGATTCCAAAACTCCCCACAGACACGCCTATGAGAGAGTTTCCTACTTTGTGCAGACTTCTCCTCCTTCCCAATTCCCTCCCAGGATGGGTCTACATCCCTAAATATTTTGGCTCAGTTTTTATCTTTTATATTTTGTCCTACCTCTTTTTGAAGAGATTGGGCTGCCTTTCTGGGTATCTTGCATCCTCCACTCACATTTAGAAGTTATTTGGTTTAAACTGCTCAGCATTCAAATGATATTTTGATGAATTTGTGAGGGAGAAAGTGGTCTCCCTTTCCTATTCTTCTGCCATCTTGGAGTGCCCCCATCTCTAGATTTTCTATATTGTTTCATTTGTCTCTATTTCCATTTTTGTGCCAATACCATACTCTCTTGATGACTGTAGCTTTGTAGTATAGTTTGAAGTCAGGAAGGTTGGTGCCTCCAACTCCATTTTTCTTTCTCAATACTGCTATTCAAGGTCTTTTGTGTTTCCATAAAAATTGTGGGAGTTTTTGTTCTAGTTCTCTGAAAAATAACATTTTTAGTTTGATAGGAATTACATTGAATTTGCTTTGGGTAACATAGTCATTTTCACAATATTGATTCTTCCATATCAGGAACATGGAATATCTCTTCACCTGTTTATGTCATCTTTGGTTTCTTTCATCAGTGTCTTATAGTTTTTTGTCTCTTTAAGTAGAATTATTCCATGGTAGTTAATTCTTTTTGTTGCAATGGTGAATGATATCATTTCCTTAATTTATCTTTCTTATTTTTCTTTGTTAGCTTATAAGAATGAAAGTGATTTCTATGTATTAATATTCTGTGGCTTTACTATTTTCATTGCTTAGCATATACTGGTGGCATCTTTAGGTTTTTCTATGTATAGTATAATCTCATCTTAAAACAGTGAGAATTTTGCCTCTTCTTTCCTAATCTGGGTTTCTTTAATTTCTGTTTCTTCTCTGATTGCCATGGCTAAGACTTCCAAAACTATGTTGAATAATAATGACAACAATATCATCCTTGTCTTTTTCCTGCTATTAGAAGAAATGCTTTCAGTTTTTCACCACTGAGAATAACATTTGCTGTGAGTTGTCATATTAAGTGGTGGTAGGTTATTAAACGGTGGTAGGTTCCTTCTATGCCTACTTTCTGGAGGTTTTTTTTTTTTTTAATCATAAATTGGTATTGAATTTTGTTGAAAGTTCCTCTGCATCTGTTGAGATGATCGTGTTTTTTTAAAATTTGTTAATATGGTATATTATATTGACTCATTTTCATATGTTGACGAATCCTTGCATCAGTTGCAAACATCCCACTTGATCATTCTGCACGATCCTTTTAATGTATTATTGGATTATGTTTGCTAGAACTTTGTTGATAATTTGTGCATCTATGTTCATCAGTAATATTGGCTTGTAATATATTTTTTTGCAGTATCATTTTCTCATTTTGGTATCAGGATGATGGTGGCCTCACAGAATGTGTTTTGGAGTTTTCCTTCCTATGCAATTTTCTGGAAGAGTTTGAACAGGATGGGTATTAGCTTTTCTTTAAACTCTTGGTAGATTCACTTATGAACACATTTGGCCCTGGGCTTCTAATTGATCTGTTCATATTTTCTATTTCTTCCTGATTCAGTGTTGGAAGATTGTACATTCATAAGAATTTGTTGCTTTGTTTTAGGTTGTCCCTTATTGGCATATAATTGTTCATAGTAGTCTCTTATGATCTTTTGTATTTCTTCATTGTCTGTTGTAACTTCTTTTTCATGTCTAATTTTGGTGATTTTTCTCTGTTTTTTATTGCTGAGTCTGGCTAATAGTTTTTCAATTTTGTTTATCTTCTCGAAAAACAAGCATTCACTTTTATTAATCTTTTCTCTTCTTTTTAAAATTGATCTTTTCTATTGTGTCCATTTTTCTCCTTTGATTTCTGCTCTGATTATTTTTCTTTCCTTCTACTAACTTTGGCATTTTTTTCATTCTTCTTTTTCTAGTTTCTTTATGTGTTAAGCTATGATGATTATTCAGTGTTTCTCTTATTTCTTGAGGTAGGCTTGTGTTTTTATAAACATCTCTCTTAATACTTTTTTTTTTTACTGTATCTTATAAGTTCAGGTCTGGCATGCTGCAGTGCATGGGGTTGCAAAGAGTCAGACATGATTGAGGCACTGAACAACAAATTTAGAGTTGTTGTGATTTGTCATTCGTTTCCAGATATTTTTTTATTCCCTCTTTGATTTCTTCAGTGACCTTTTGGTTGTTCAGATGTTTACTGCTTAGCTCACCTCCATGTTTTTGTGTTTTGTGCAGCTGTAGTTTTGTTTATTACTGTAGTTGATATATAATCTTACAATGTTTTGGTCACAAAAAATGCTTGCAAGTATTTCAATTTTTAAAAACTTTACCAGGGCTTGTTCTGTGACCCACAGTGTGATCTGGCCTAAGGAATGTTCCCTGTGAACTTGAGAAAAAAGTGAATTCTACTGTTTTTAGATGAAATGCACTGTATATATGAATTATATCCCTCTGTTCCAATATGTTGTTAAATGTTTGTGTTTCCCTATTTTCTGTCTAAATGATCTGTTCTTTGCTGTGAGTGGTGTGTCAAAGACCCTTAATATTATTGTGTTATTGTCAATTTCCCCTTTAATAGTTGCATTTGCCTTGTGTATTGATGTGTTCCTCTGTTGGGTGCATGTATATTTATAATTGTTATATCTTCTTGGCTTGATCCCTTGATCATTATGTAGTGTCCTTCCTTGTCTCTTGGAACTGTCTCCATACCTACACTGAAACCAAGCACCACCCAAGGGCCAACAAATTTCAGAGCAAGACATACCATGCAAATTCTCCAGCAACACAGGAACACACCCCTGAGCTTCAATATACAGGTAGCTCAAAGTTATTCCAAAACTACTGATGTCTCATAACCCATTACTTGTCACTCCATTGCACTCCAGAGACAAGAAATCCATCTCCACCCACCAGAACTCCAATACAAGCCTCCCTAACCAAAAAACCTTGACAAGCCACTGATACAACCCCACCCACAGTGAGGAAACTCCATAATAAAGAGAACTCCTCAAATTCCCAGAATATAGAAAGGCCACCCCAAATACAGCAATATAACCAAGATGAAGAGATAGGAATACTCAGCAGGTAAAGGAACAGGAGAAATTCCCATCAAACCAAACAAAAGAGGAAGAGATAGGGAATCTACCTGAGAAAGAATTCCGAATATTCGTAGTGAAAATGATCCAAAATCTTGAAATCAAAATGGAATCACAGATAAATAGCCTGGAGACAAGGATTGAGAAGATGCAAGAAAAGTTTAACAAGGACCTAGAGGAAACAAAAAAGAGTCAATATATAATGAATAACACAATAGAAGAGATCAGAAACACTCCAGAGGCAACAAATAGTAGAATAACGGAGGCAGAAGATAGGATTAGTGAAATAGAAGATAGAATGGTAGAAATAAATGAATAAGAGAGGAAAAAAGAAAAACTGATTAAATGAAATGAGGACAATCTCAGAAACCTCCAGGACAATATGGAATGCTCCAACATTCGAATTATAAGAGTCCCAGAAGAAGAAAACAAAAAGAAAGACCATGAGAAAATCCTTGAGGAGATAATAGTTGAAAACTTCCCTAAAATGGGGAAGGAAATAATCACCCAAGTCCAAGAAACCCAGAGAGTTCCAAACAGGATAAACCCAAGGTGAAACACCCCAAGACACATATTAATCAAATTAACAAAGATCAAACACAAAGAACAAAGATTAAAACAGCAAGGGAAAAACAGCAAATAACACACAAGGGGATTCCCATAAGGATAACAGCTGATCTTTCAATAGAAACTCTTCAGGCCAGGAGGGAATGGCAAGACATCCTTAAAGTGATGAAAGAAAATAACCTACAGCCCAGATTACTGTACCCAGCAAGGATCTCATTCAAATATGAAGGAGAAATCAAAAGCTTTACAGACAAGCAAAAGCTGAGAGAATTCAGCACCAACAAACCAGCTCTCCAACAAATGCTAAAGGATATTCTCTAGACAGGAAACACAAAAAGGGTGTATAAACCCAAACCCAAAACAATAAAGTAAATGGCAATGGGATCATACTTATCAATAATTACTTTAAATGTAAATGGGTCGAATGCCCCAACCAAAAGGCAAAGACTGGCTGAATGGATACAAAAACAAGACCCCTATATATGCTGCCTACAAGAGACCCACTTCAAAACAAGGGACACATACAGACTGAAAGTGAAGGGCTGGAAAAAGATATATCGCGCAAATAGAGACCAAAAGAAAGCAGGAGTGGCAATACTCATATCCGATAAGATAGACTTTAAAACAAAGGCTGTGAAAAGAGACAAAGAAGGACACTACATAATGATCAAAGGATCAATCCAAGAAGAAGATATAACAGTTATAATATATATATATATATATATATATATGCATATATATATATGCAGCCAACATAGGAACATCGCAATATGTAAGACAAATGCTAACAACTATGAAAGGGGAAATTAACAATAACACAATAATAGTGGGAGACTTTAATACCCCGCTCACACCTATGGACAGATCAACTAAACAGAAAATTAACAAAGAAACGCAAACTTTAAATGATACAATAGACCAGTTAGACCTAATTGATATCTATAGGACATTTCACCCCAAAACAATGAATTTCACCTTTTTCTCAAGTGCTCATGGAACCTTCTCCAGAATAGATCACATCCTGGGCCATAAATCTAACCTTGATAAATTCAAAAAAATAGAAATCATTCCAAGTATCTTTTCTGACCATAATGCATTAAGATTAGATCTCTATTACAGGAGAAAAACTATTAAAAATTACAACATATGGAGGCTGAACAACACGCTGCTGAATAACCAACAAATCACAGAAGAAATCAAAAGAAATCAAAATATTTTTAAGTCTATTATATTTGATATGCATATAGCTACTCCCACTTCCCCTTCATTTCCATTTTCATGGAGTATCTTTTCTATCCCCTCACTTTCAGTCTGTATATGTTTCTAGGTCTGAAGTGGTCTCTTGTAGACAGTATATATATGGGTCTTATTTATATCCATTCAGGAAATTTGTGTTTTTTGGTTGGAACATATAATGCATTCACATTTAATTAATTATTGATATGTATGATCCTATTACCACTTTATTATTTGAGTTTGTTTCCTGAGGCCTTTTCTTTCTCTTGTTTTTCCTGTCTAAAGGAGTTTCTTTAGCATGTGTTGTACAGCTGGTTTTGGTGGTGCTGAATTCTCTTAGCTTTTGGTTATATGTAATTTTTTTTTTCATTTCTCATTTGAATCAGAAAAAGATCTTTGTTGCACAGAGTAGTCTTAGTTGTAGCTTATTTTATTTTTTTCTTTTATCACTTTGTGGGTTTCCTGCCACACCCTTCTGGCCTGCATAGTTTGTGTTGAAAGATCAGCTGTTAACCTTATGGAGATCCCCTCATATGTTATTTGTTGATACTATATGTTTTATTTGTGTTTAATTTTCTTTTTCTTTTTTAATTTTTATTTTTACTTTATTTTACTTTACAATACTGTATTGGTTTTGCCATACATTGACATGAATCCACCACGGGTGTACATGCGATCCCAAACATGAACCCCCCTCCCACCTCCCTCCCCATAACATCCCTCTGGGTCATCCCTGTGCACCAGCCCCAAGCATGCTGTATCCTGCATCGGACATAGACTGGTGATTTGATTCTTACATGATAGTATACATGTTTCAATGCCATTCTCCCAAATCATCCCACCCTCTCCCTCTCCCTCTGAGTCCAGAAGTCCGCTATACACATCTGTGTCTTTTTTGCTGTCTTGCATACAGGGTCATCATTGCCATCTTTCTAAATTCCATATATATGTGTTAGTATACTGTATTGGTGTTTTTCTTTCTGGCTTACTTCACTCTGTATAATCGGCTCCAGTTTTATCCATCTCATCAGAACTGATTCAAATGTATTCTTTTTAACGGCTGAGTAATACTCCATTGTGTACATGTACCACAGCTTTCTTATCCATTCATCTGCTGATGGACATCTAGGTTGTTTCCATGTCCTGGCTATTATAAACAGTGTTGCGAAGAACATTGGGGTACATGTGTCTCTTTCAATTTTGGTTTCCTCAGTGTGTATGCCCAGCAGTGGGATTGCTGGGTCATAAGGCAGTTCTATTTGCAATTTTTTAAGGAATCTCCACACTGTTTTCCATAGTGGCTGTACTAGTTTGCATTCTCACCAACAGTGTAAGAGGGTTCCCTTTTCTCCACACCTTCTCCAGCATTTATTGCTTGCAGATTTTTGGATCGCAGCCATTCTGACTGGTGTGAAGTGGTACCTCATTGTGGTTTTTATTTGCATTTCTCTAATAATGAGTGATGTTGAGCATCTTTTCATGTGTTTGTTAGCCATCCGTATGTCTTCTTTGGAAAAATGTCTATTCAATTCTTTGGCCCATTTTATGAATGGGTCATTTATTTTTCTGGAATTGAGTTGCATAAGTTGCTTGTATATTTTTGAGATTAGTTTTTTGTCAGTTGTTTCATTTGCTATTATTTTCTCCCATTCAGAAGGCTGTCTTTTCACCTTGCTTATATTTTCCTTTGTTGTGCAGAAGCTTTTAATTTTAATTAGATCCCATTTGTTTATTTTTGCTTTTATTTCCAAAATTCTGGGAGGTGGATCATAGAGGATCCTGCTGTGATTTATGTCGGAGAGTGTTTTGCCTATGTTCTCCTCTAGGAGTTTTATCGTTTCTGGTCTTACATTTAGATCTTTAATCCATTTTGAGTCTATTTTCGTGTGCGGTGTTAGAAAGTGATCTAGTTTCATTCTTTTACAAGTGGTTGACCAGTTTTCCCATTAGTTTGATTAGTATGTGTTGTGGCATGTTTCTCTTTGGGTTTATCCTCTATGGGAATCTCTGGGATTCCTGGACTTGAGTGACTATTTTGTTCCCCAAGTTAGGGAAAATTTTGGCTATAATTGCAAATATTTTCTCATGTCCCTTCTTTTTATCTTCTTCTTTTGGGACCCATATAATTCAAATGTTAGTGTGTTTTGTGTTGCTCCAGAGTGTCTGAGACTGTTTTTATTTTCATTCTTTTCCTTTATTCTGTTCTGCTTCAGTTATTTCCACCATTAGATTTTCCAGTTCACTCATTTGTTCTTCTGCTTCAGTTTTTCTGCTCTTGCTTTCTTCTAGTATACTTTTAAAATCTCAGTTATTGTGTTATTCATTGCTCATCATCTATTCTTTAATTCTTCTGTGTGTGTTTTGCTAAGTAGCCTCAGTTGTGTCTGACTCTGTGTGACCCTGTATGGACTGTAGTCCTCCAGGCTCCTCTGTCCACAGGATTCTCCAGGCAAGAATACTGGAGTGGATTGCCATGGTCTTGTCCAAGTGCTCTTACAGACCCAGAGATCAAAATGGCATCTTTTCCATCTAGCTGTATTGACAGGCAGGTTCTTTACCACTAGTGCCACCTGAGAAGTATTAATCAATTTAATTATTTTAGACCCTTGTTAAATATTTCTTGTATCTTCTCAATCTGTGCCTCTATTCTGTTTATCTTGCCTCCACTTTATTTCCAAGATTTTGGATCATCTTTACTATTATTACTCTGAATTCTTTTTCATGTAGACTATCTATTTTAATTTTTTTTCGTCTTGTGGGTTTTTACCATGCCTTTTTGTCTATTGCATGTTTCTCTATCTTTTCATATTTTTTAGTTTACTATGTTTGGGGTCTCTTTTCTGCAGGTCATATTTCCTCTTATTTGTGGATTCTGTCCCCCATCATGTTTGGGGTTGGACCAGTGTCTTCTGAAGATTTCTTGGTTTGGGGGACTTGCACCTATGTTCTTGTGGATGGAGCTGGATCTTCTTCTCTCTGAAGGGTAGTTTGGCCTCCATTGGTGTGTTTTGGAGCATCTATGGGCTCGATATGGTTTTGGGCAGCCTGTCTGCAAATAGACATCATTGTGTTCCTGTTTAGTTCAGGATTTGGTGTGAGACATCCATCACTGGAGCTCACAGGCCTTTGAGTGGGGCCTGATCTTAGTGTTGAGATGGAGGACTTTAGGAGACCTCTCACCAGTTAGTGTTTCATGTGGTCAGTAATTCTTTGGTCAGTATCCTGGACTGGCATCTCCTTCCTCAGAAGTTCAGGCCTGATCTCTTTCTGGGCACTAAGACTCCACAAGGCACATAGCACAGAAGACAAAACCCCAAGGCATGTGATGAAAGTAACAGTCAACAAACAAAATCACCCAAAGAACTTCACAGTTTTACTAAGAGAAGAGAGAGAAAAGAGAAAGAGAGAATAAAAAATAGGAATCAAAAAAGAAGAGAGCAATCAAGTCATTAAACAAAGGTATAAGTGAAAATTAATAATAAAATCTAGAGTAGTGTAAATACAGAATCAAAAACATGGAAAATGCAATATAACTAAAAAGTACTGGAAAAATAGGAAAAAGTAAAATAAGAAATTATAATAATTAAAGGAATAATAAAAAACATTAGAACAATACAAAAAAAGGAAATATATATATATATATATATATATATATATATATATACACACACACACACATAGAGAGAGAGAGACAGTGGAAGTAAGAAGAATGTCCTCTTGTGTTCTCTGTTGTCCTTTCCACAAGAGTGAGCACCAGCCAAGCTACCTACTCAGGAAGTCCTCCAATATTTCTAGGAAGGTCTCTTGATCTGTTGTGGGTATTGCAGGTCAGCTCAGATTCAGATCTGGCCTTACTCCAGCTTGTACTTATTTTTAAAGTCCACAATAGCCTCCAAAGCCCACAGTCTCAGGCTAATTGGGGGGATTTACTCTGTTGCACCTGAAACTGCAGGAGTGAATTCACTTACTCTTTGCTCACATAGCCTCTGGTGCTCTGCTTTGGTTTTGAGTCCACCTCTACTTGTAGGCTGCCATCTGTTCCCTGCCCAGACACTACGAGGTGAAAGTAGTATTTTATTAGGGGTCACTTGCTCAGTTGGACTGGGGAGACAGAGGCATATGGTAGCCACAGTTAGGGCATTTGGGGAGTGCCTGCTGTGGCCGAGACCTGCAGAAAGTTGCTATGGTCTG
Organism: Capra hircus; assembly: GCF_001704415.2. Lineage (NCBI taxonomy): Eukaryota > Metazoa > Chordata > Mammalia > Artiodactyla > Bovidae > Capra > Capra hircus. The sequence goes on from NW_017189516.1 coordinate 17,987,024, forward strand.
AGACAGGTTGTGCACTCTCCTAGGATAATTGGCCATGGGTCATGTGTCTCTTGGCAGGGCCAAGTAGCATTGGCTCCCAGGAAAGTGTAGGCAGTAACCCATGCCTGCTCCTGGCCTATTGGCAGATGCTACCTCTGGGATTGGGACTGCAGCTGCAGCATTTTATTCCTTGCCTCAGGCTCAGAACTTGGCTTGTAATGCCCTGCTTTGGCAGTGGCCAGTCAGCTTGTATTTCCCCCTTTGGGATCATAAACTTCATTCACTTCTAGTTCTACCTCTGGGACTCATGCCATCTTTGGCAGTGGCTGGTCATATCATCTCTGGGGTCACATGGTTTGCAGCCACCACTCATCCCTCCTATTGCATTCATGAAGGATTCCTGCAGGCTGCAAGTGCATGGAGGTAAAAGGTCCCCACAACAATGATCTCTTGCCTCTCTGGGAGACCCAGGCTTTTTCCTGGACACTCTTAGCTGTATCTTCATGGCAGTCAAACTCTGTCCTCTCCCTGGGGTCTGACCCCTGAAACCTGAACCTAAGCACCTAGCCCCCACTCACTGAGGTGGGTGTGCAAGCCATTTACAGGCTGGGAAGTGCTATTTGGCACCAATCTCTGTGGTGAATTCTCTCAGCTTTGCCTTCTGAACACCTTTGTTGTGTTCTCCTTTGAGGTTCCAAAGCTCTCCACTGTCTCCACTCATAAGGGGGTTTCCAAGAGTGTGCAGAGTGTTTTCCTTCTTTTCTGCTCCCTCCCTGAGGAGCAGGTCCCATTTCCAAAGTCTTTGTCTTTTTCTTTATCTTTTGACCTGCCTCATTCTAAGGAGATTGTCTTGCCTTTTTGGAAGTCTTGTGTCTTCTGCCAGCATTCAGTAGGTGTCCTGTAGGAATTCCACATGTAGATGTATTTTGGATGCATTTGTGGGGAGAAAGGTGATCTCCCCATCTTACTTCTCCACCATACTTAAAGTCCCTTTCAGGTCATTCTTATAAGTAGTTGTTCTGTAAATAGTTGAAATTATCATGGGCCCATGGGAGGAGGTGAGCTCAGAGTCTTCCTACCACAGTGTTGGCCACATCCTCATTAAGATAATTTTGAATGGAAGAAAAAATCCACCTTTATTTAATAACTAGAGCAAACAGTTCAAATATACTTAAATTCTGTATTAAAGTCAAGTAAATCATAATGAAAATAAAAGGAAGGACACTAGAAGAAGTGGGGAAGATGTAATAGAGAAGTAAAATTTAACATTTAAATTTAACATTTAATTTAACATTAAATTTAACATATCTATCTATCTATCTATCTATCTATCTATCTATATATATACATAACTAATTGTTTACTCTAATGACTGTGTCATATTTAGTTCTGCTTAGCTTTTAGTATTTCTTTTCTAAGAATATCTTCCTGGACTGACCTATCCTTTTGGGAATGGTGTTCTAAAATATTTTAGCATAGTTTGCTTTCACAATTTCCTGGCATTATGACCAGAGCTGATTAGATCCAGAATCGGAAACAACCTGAGGCAAAGGTAGTTATCCATGTCCTATTCATGAATAGGATATAGTATGACAGAATATATTCTGACAGAAAACCTCTGTCTAATTTAGGTATTCTAAACCTGTTTTGTATCTCCTGAGATCCTATTCTTTGGAATATCTAAACCCAAGATATATGAAAGATCAGTTAGGCAATACCACCAAGACCAGGAGAAGTAGAAACAGAAAGTCACTATGTCATAAAATACAAGATCAGGAACGAGAGCTCTCTACTTTGGAAGGTCAACAGTATGCATCACTGAGGTACCTTCTATCCTGAATAGACCAGTGGTTTCTATTCTATTTCTCCATATAGCCATAGAATAACTTTCCATAAGCTTGTCTCTATGCCTTGCTAACAAAAACAAACAAACAAACAAACAAACAAATTTAAAACACCCATTAGACAATGTGATGTTTCCCAGCGGGAAAGCTGGGATTTTTAACTTGAACTCTAGTGTGGTAAATGTAATAACTTCCAGAGAATATTCCCTGAAAATATAATAGATATCAATGAGGAAAATTACATGCTTTTTGTGTGCCATATGCCATATGCAAACAATTCTCAAAACTTACTTCTGTGCAACACCTCTTCACTGGACTTTAGACTTGTATATATAACCACTTACTTCAGTTTTATTTGGATGTATGATAAACATCACTCACTTACTATGTTCTAAATTAAACTCCAAATCTTCTCCACATAGGGTTGTTCTCACTTCAGATTTCTTCATCTAAGTCATCTTCCACCCTCCAATTGCTCAGCGCAGAAACCTTGAGACCACAGACTGCTCTCACACCATCACATCATATCCACCAGCAAGTTTTATTTACTTCTCTTCCAAAATATAACTAGAATCTGACCACTTCCCACCACTTTCAGTGGTATCACCTAGGTCTAAGCTGTCATCATTTTCCACCTGAGTTTATACAATAGCTTCCTTATTAACCTCCATTTTCTTATACTTGTTCTTATATGATTTTATTCTTCAAACAGCATCCAGAAGATGAGATGGCTTGGGTCAGTTTTCCTTGTGCTTCCCCACTAAGTACAATTTTATACCCTGTAAATAATGAAAGAGGCAACCAAAACAGAACTATAAAAGGTGGAAAGAGGAAGGAAAACTGGTTAGCAAATTAAAAAAAAGGGAAACACCATTATAGCATGATATCTTATGATTTTTTCTTTATCCAAAATAAGAAGAAACCCAGGCCAACTGTTTCCCAACCCAAATATAGCAAGATGGCAGCTCATACAGGCTTATTTTCCCCTCAAGTCAAACAGAAGTCCACCGATAACACAGAGCCTGGCAACGCCATCAAGGAAGATTGATTAGGAACTACACTAGTGGTAAGTGAACAAAGGACAAACTTTTCTTTTGTGCTGGGCCTCAAATTACACTTTTGCCACCAAGAGACACTAAGCAAGTGGATGGCATTAGCAAGGGGTGTCTCAGTACAAGTGGTTTAACCTGGGAAATGCTCCTCTTTCCTGTAGGCAAGAAATTCCCTTCCCTCAACCTAGATGTAATAAGTTACATGGCCCAGGGAAATATCTTCTTTTCTTCAGACAGCACTAACAGAAATTAGTGGGGGATATCAGCAGCACCAGATAAATCAAGTAGACCAAAATAACACCACAAAGATACTAAAAACTAAACTGTCACTAGAACCCGAGCCACAAATTCGACTGGGATCTAGAAGCTAAACCTAACCAGAATGGCAGTTGGCAAAATTTTAAAAAACACATAGGATGAAAAGTTTCATAATCTAGAGGATACAACAAAAATCACTTGTCATACCAAGAACAAGGAAAATCACAATTTGAATAAGAAAATAACCAACTTGGTATTGGAACTATGCGACAAAGATTTTAAAGCAACTCTCACTAAAGTGCTTCAATCATCAATTATAAAAATTTCTGTAAGGTATGAAAAAGTAGGAATTCTCAGCAAAGAAAGAGAAGTTATAAAAATAAAATGGAAATTGTGGAGCTGAAAGAGAAAATAACAGAAACTTAAAACTCATTGGATGAGTTCAAGTTAAAATGAAGATAATAGTGAATAGAATCGGTGAACTTGAGGACATATCAATAGAATTTATTCTATCTAATCAATGAAGAGAAAAATAAACTGAAAAACAAACTGAGTAGAGCCTGAGGAACCTGTGAGATAATAACAAAAGATGCAATTTTTTTTTTGTCATCAGAACCCTAGAAAGAGAGGAAAAAAGAATAGGACTGAAAGAATATTCCAGAAATAATGGTTTAAAATTGATTAAAAGACTATAAGATGCAAGAGATTCAACTACTCCCAAACAGGCTAGATCCAAAAAAGTCTATTGCAAGACACAACATACTTAAACTGTCAAAAAATAAAGTCAAAGAGAAGATCAAAGTCAATAAGAGAAGCAGCATCTGACATATAGGGGAACATCAGTTAGAATGATGAGCTATCTCATCAGAAACCATGGAAACCAGAAGGATGCAATGAAAGTTCTAAAGGAAAATTATAGTCAACAGCAAATTCTATATCTTGAAAAACTCTTCAAGAATAAAGATATTTTCTTCAAGGGAAAACTAAAAAGAGTGTGTTGATAGTAGACCTACCCTTAAATAATGCCTAAAGGAAGTTCGTCAAACAGAAAAGTAGCGATAAATTAAAAAAGGAGTCTCAAATCATCAGGAAGGAATAAATAACAAAGAGCACAAATGAGTACAAGCAATACACTATCTTTCTCCTCATTAATTTTATATAACATATTTGATAATTTGAAATAAAAAATATAATATAATTTGGTTTGCAAAGCCCCAAACAACCTTGAATCCCTGCCTTGTTATCTCCCTAACCTAATTTTTTGACACTATTTTTGTCACTGTCTCTGCTTCACCCACACTGACCTCTTGCTGTTCAACAAATACATCAAACATATTTGTGCTTTTGGGCCTCGGCACTTCCAGTTCCTTCTGCTTGGAATATTCTTATTTCAATGGTCTTTGCTCATAAGTCACCTAGTCAGTGTGGCCTATTTTCTTAAAAGTTGGTCCCCTGCAACCCCAGCACATTCTGTCCACATTTCTTGTTTTATTGTTTACTTTACAATAAATTTAGCTCCATGAATGCAGAGATCATTGGTTTTTCTTCACTTTTGAATCCCCAGTGACCAAAACAGTATGTAGCATATATGTTGGACTTACATGTTTGAATGAATGATTTCATTAACAAATCCAAGACCCTTCTCTCTGGGAACTCTGGGAATAATTTAATGCCACATTCAGAGCAGATTGCATGCCTCCTCTTTTCCTAGGCTGAGATAAATCATTACAGTCTAGAAGGCCCAAGAAGATGGAGAACATTTAAATGTATATAAATATTTATAAATTCATAAACCTCTTACTTTTCATCCTGATTTCACCACCTTCTATTTATTGATTACCTACAGTTTGTTTACTTTTATCTAATAATCTTATTTAATATTTGCTGTAATCTTATAAAGTAGGCATTATTGTAATTGAAAAATATGTTGGATGCTAAAGATTGAAAAAAATAATTTCATAATAGTTGGTTTTTTTTTTAGGAAAAGAAAGAGAATAACAAAGGTAGGAAGGCAAGAAGGAAGGACAGACTCCCACAGTAAATATGCACATATATTTTAGGATGCTTTCTAATTTCAGAAGCTTAAAACTATTCTAACATTTGAAACTATATGTTATTAACCCCCTTTCACAGGTGAATAAGTTGAGGTTCAGTGAGTATAAGTAACTTGCTTTGAGTCACAAAGCCAAATAAATGGAAGAATTAAAATACAGGACTACCTAATCCCAAATATTGTCCTATATCTACTACAGTTTCTGGTTTATTAAGAAATTTTCCCAGCAGTTCTCAACCAATGCTCTTAAAGGACTTTTAGAGAGGGTGGTTTGGTGCCTTAATAACCTAATAATACCTCCAGCATTTAGCAGATAGGTATCAGTGAGTTCAGTCAATCCATGGGAAAGTTTTACCCAACAAATAATTATTCCCCCAAAGATCACATGGAAGAAAAATCAACAAAATTTACTGATAGACTAATCTATAGCAGTATTGGGTTAAGAGCTGGAAATACAAATATGAATAAACTTGGTTCTTATCCTCAGGAAGCTCATTGGCTAGTGAGAGACTCAAGCAAACAAATAATCTCTCATACAGCACAAGAATTAATTTATCAACATCATGAACAAAGTAACATGGGCTTACAGAGACTCAGTCTTAGACGCTTACTCCTTGGAAGAAAAGTTATGACCAACCTAGATAGCACATTCAAAAGCAGAGACATTACTTTGCCAACTAAGGTGCGTCTAGTCAAGGCTATGGTTTTTCCAGTACTCGTGTATGGATGTGAGAGTTGGACTGTGAAGAAGGCTGAGCACTGAAGAATTGATGCTTTTGAACTGTGGTGTTGGAGAAGGCTCTTGAGAGTCCCTTGGACTGCAAGGAGATCCAACCAGTCCATTCTGAAGGAGATCAGCCCTGGGATTTCTTTGGAAGGAATGATGCTAAAGCTGAAACTCCAATACTTTGGCCACCTCATGCAGAGAGTTGACTCATTGGAAAAAACTCTGATGCTGGGAGGGATTGGGGGCAGTAGGAGAAAGGGATGACAGAGGATGAGATGGCTGAATGGCATCACTGACTCAAAGGACGTGAGTCTGAGTGAACTCCGGGAGTTGGTGATGGACAGGGAGGCCTGGCGTGCTGCGATTCATGGGGTCGCTGAGTCAGATACGACTGAGCGACTGAACTAGAACTAGAACTAGTTTTTCATAATGTTGCTTGTATAGATACAGGGAGGGACTAAGGAGGGTAAGTCAAGAGAGGCTTCAGTGAAGGGGAAGTCTTTGAGTTGAGTCTTGAAGAACAAGTGTGAGCTTTTGCTTTAGAGAAAATAAAGGTGAATGTTTTCAAGAATAGAAGATAACATACATGAAAGCACAAGTGTTAAAGGATATGTCAGGAAATACAGGTATATGATGTACAGGCTGAAACTGCAGCTCTGGGTCATAGCTGCATTTATATTTTGCCTTCACTACTTCTTAGCTGTGAATCTGAAAGCAAACTCCTGAACTTCTACATGTTTCAGTTCTCTTATGTGTAAAATACGGATCATCTTAATAGAATATATCTCATAGGATTGGTGGGAGAGTAAAAGACTTGATATATGTGAAATATTTAGAGTGGTATTTAGCACATAATTTTTCAATTTATGTTAGCTATTTGTTATTTTAAAAACAGATTTGTTTGTCTTACTGTTTATATTCTGTTCCAGCAAGGATTTAATACAGATGATTGATAGATGGATGGATAGATAGATAAATAGATAGATGTAGAGAAACAGAGATCTGGAATTGAGGAAATTTTAAAATGTCTGGTTTAACCAAACTTGTGTTAGAGTGCATGAGAATGGAAAAGTAAAGTTCAGACCACATATGTCGCTATATTTACAACATATAACATGTGTTTAAATTTTATTATATAGGAAATGGGGAGCCATGGTTGGGTCTTAGCAGGATGGTGACACGATCAAATTTGTTTTCTGAGATTACTCTGACTCCAGTGTGAAAGATGGAATGAAGGAGAGAGACTAAAAACAGGGAGACCAAATAGGAAACTATGGAATAAATCCAGGATGGAAATGATAATACCTAACCTCAGGCAATGGTAGATTGTCAAATAGGGAATGAATCTGTGAAAGAATCACAATCCACAATACTTGGTTTTTGATTGATTGAGTATAATTGAGGTTGGATAAATATGAAAAAAGAGTGGAAGAATTCAGATCTGGAAGTCTCTTGACTCTCTTCCAATGCTCTTACCCTTTCTCCAAGTTGTTTACTTTCCCCTGCTGCTGCTATTAGCTTGTGCTGGACCTCTTCCATGACACATGGGCCTGCTGAATATCCTATGTATTCTGCTTGTCTCTATTACTATACTAAAGGGCTATAAGCTGGGAGTGCAACTTATCTCTTTCCTCTGTGTACAGAGATTCTTATTAATAGATGCATTCCTGGAGTTTGGCCATCCATTACCCAGGAACTCTCATGGCCTTTGGGTGGCCTGGGCACAGGCACAAGGATCGAGGAAGGTGTTAGAGCTCTCTTTTGCCTAATGGTGCAGGTCTTTGGGATCTACTTATGTGTCTTCATGGGAAATCTCTGCAAATACTATGTGATCCCAGCCACCCTGGAGGCTTTGCCCAAACAGAGAGTGCTCTTGGCTGAGCTGCTGCTCCTTCCATTTCTAAACTTTGTATATTTCAAGGGAAATCTGATCTGAACCCTTCTGATTCATTTATACTTAAATCATCCAAAGGCTCTGTTTTAAGAGTGAATTCAGCTCCAAAAATGTCTTATAAGCTTTGGTTATAAAACTCTTTAGATTTTGTGGGCTAGAATATTTTTACTCCCCTTTTCTTTGAAACAAGATGTTGTGACTTTGCCAAGAATAAATGGATTTCCAACCCCAAAGAGGTCATGTTTGGTTCAAGAGTCAAAAATCATGAAGCTCAAAGACTCAAAAGCATTCTTCAAGAACTGGTAATAATTAACCCCAGGGGGATGGGATAAATGATGAGATACATGATAAATCCAGGAGGTGGTGGATAAAAGGGTGACAGGGCGTTATGTATTCTACCCTTTTGGCTCAGTGCCCTAAAGCCTCAAACTTTTGCCTTTAACTGGGGAAACAGAGCCATGAGATAGCATGCTCCCACAAAGCACCAGAAAAATTAGGCAGAGAAACAGTTCTCATTTTGAACAAGTGCCTGAGTGTTTAGAGAGTTATTTTCACAGTTTTCCCTCTCATTGAATCCTTAAACATCCCTGTGGACTAGGGATGATTACCTCCAATTTCCCAGAGAAACAGAACGAGATTCAGAGAAAGTAAAGTGACATATCCAAGGTGAAAGAACTGTTCTAAGCCAAGTCAACAAATCACTTTAATTAATTTCAGCCTTCAATAAGTTGGAGAGAGATAAGTGACAGTCACTTACCTTGAGGAGCTGACATATAAGAAGGAAATGACATAATGATTATCACACTAAAATTATTCCTAAACAAAATTGAGTATGTGGAGTACCAATTCTAGTGATGTGCATATTTTTACATGTACTTAGAAATTTGTCTCTAGTCCTTTGTGCTAGTGTTTCCTTACTTTTGTATTGACTCCCTCAGGGTAGCATAGTGGCTGGTACAAAGTAGGTATTTGGGCAGTAATGAATGAATGAGTTAATGAATGCATAAAAGAATGGGTTATAGGCCACAGTGAGTGGTTTAGCCTAGAATCATGTTTCTGAAACTTTCCTTGTGATAAAAATTACTTTGAGCACTAGTTACCTACACAGATTACTATACCTCTTCCCTGGAAATTCTGACTTGAAAGTTGGGGGTTTCGATTCAGGAACCTGTACTTTAACAAGTTCACTAGGTGATTCCTAACATCGGATAAGCTTGAGACACAGGTCTAGAAAAGCACCAGATTACATTTTACTTAGGTAAGTCATAAAATCAGATAAGCTTGGTACACAAGTCTAGAAAAGCCCCAGCTTAAATTTTACATAGATGAGTTCAGCTTTCCCAGTTGCCAGCACAGTGAAGGCTGAGATAGGAACTCAGAGTAGGGTACACATATAAAATAAAAATATGATATCCCTATTGTGTATAACTCCTTAAATTGAACAATGATTTCTTTCTGTATTGTCAGAGATTATCACTACTATCGGCCCTCATGAATATTCATGTGTTTGTCTTTTTCCTGAGCATGAAACAAGACTACATTTCTAAACATTCATTGTCCTTCAGTTAAGTTCAATCACCAAGTCATGTCCAACTCTTTGTGACCACATGGAAAGCAGCACGCCAGGCTTCCCTGTCCATCACCAACTCCCGGAGCTTGCTCAAAATCATGTCCATAGTGTCAGTGATGCCATCCAACCATCTCATCCTCTGTTGTCACCTTCTCCTCCTGCCTTCAATCTCTCCCAGTATTGGGGTCTTTTCCAATGAGTCAGTTCTTTTCATCAGGTGGCCAAAGTATTGGAGTTTCAGATTCAGCATCAGTCCTTCCAATGAATATTCAGGACTGATTTCCTTTAGGATTGACTAGTTTGACCTCCTTGCAGTCCAAGGGACTCTCAAGAGTCTTCTCCAAAATTGATGTTAGAAAACATCAATTCTTCAGCACTCAGATTTCTTTATAGTCCAACACTCACATCCATACATGACTATTGGAAACACTATAGCCTTGACTAGATGGATCTTTGTGGGCTAAGTAGTGTCTCTGCTTTTTAATATGCTGTCTTGGTTGGTCATAGCTTTTCTTCTAAGGAGCAAGCGTCTTTTAATTTCATGGTTGCAGTCACCATCTGCAGTGATTTTGGAGCCCCCCCTCAAAATAAAGTCTCTCACTGTTTCTGTTATTTCCTCATCTATTTGCCATGAAGTGATGGGACCAGATGCCATGATCTTTCTTTTCTGAATGTTGTGTTTTAAGCCAAATTTTTCACTCTCCTCTTTTACCTTCATCAAGAGGACATTTAGTTCCTCTTCACTTTCTGCCATAAGGGTGGTATCATTTGCATACCTGAGGTTATTGATATTTCTCCCAGCAATCTTGATTCAGCTTGTTCTTCATCCAGCCTGGCATTTCATGTGATATACTCTGCATACAAGTTAAATAAGCAGGGTGACAATATACAACCTTGATGTACACATTTCCCTATTTGTACCCAGTCTGTTCTTCTAAGTCCAGTTCTAACTGTTGCTTCTTGAGGGGCATACACATTTCTCAGGAGGCAGGTAAGGTGGTCTGATATTCCTGTCACTTTAAGAATTTTCCACACTTTGTTTTGATCTACACAGTCAAAAGTTTTGGCATAGTCAATAAAGCAGAAGTAGATGTTTTCCTGAAATTCTTTTGCTTTTTCTATGACACAAAGGACGTTGGCAATTTAACCTCAGGTTCCTCTGTTTTTTCTAAATCCAGCTTGAATATCTGGAAGTTCTTGGTTTGCATACTGCTGAAGCTTGGCTTAGAGAATTTTGAGCATTACTTTGCCAGTGTGAGCTATGAGTGCAATTGTGCGGTAGCTTGAACACTTTTTGGCAGCACTGCCTTTCTTCGGGATTGAAATGAAAACTGACCTTTTCCAGTCCTGTGTCCACTGCTGAGTTTTCCAAATTTACTGGCATATTGAGTGAAGCACTTTTACAGCACCATCTTTTAGGATTTGAAATAGCTTAGCTGGAATTCCATCACCTCCACTAGCTTTGTTCACAGTGATGCTTCCTAAGGCCCACTTCACTTCACACTTCAGGATGTCTGACTCTAGGTGAGTGATCACACCATCATGGTTATCTGAGTCATTAAGATCTTTTTTTGTATAATTCTTCTGTGTATTCTTGTCACCTCTTCTTAATATTTTCTGCTTTGTTAGGTCCATACTGTTTCTGTCCTTTTTTGTGTCCATCTTTGCATGAAATGTTCCCTTGGTACTCTAATTTTCTTGAAGAGATCTCTAGTCTTCCCCATTCTATTGTTTTCCTCTCTTTCTTTGCATTGTTCCCATAGAAAGGCTTTATCTCTCTTTGCTATTCTTTGGAACTCTCCATTCAGATCTCCTATGCCTTTTCCTTCTCTTCTTTTCTGAGCTATTTTTAAGGCCTCCTCAGACAACGGTGTTGCCTTTTTGCACCTACTTTTCCTGAGGATGGTCTTGATCCCTGCTTCCTGTACAATGTCATGAACCGTGGTGCATAGTTCTTCAGGCACTCTGTCTATCAAATCTAATCCCTTAAATCTATTTGTCACTTTCACTGTATAATTGTAAGGGATTTGATTTGGGTCATACATGAGTGGTCTAGAGGTTTTCCCTACTTCTTTCAATTTAAGTCTGAATTTGTCAATAAAGTGTTCCTGATCTGAGCCACAGTCAGCTCTCAGTCTTGTTTTTGCTGGCTTTATAGAGCTTCTCTGTCTTTGGCTGCAAAGAATATCATCCATCTGATTTCAATATTGACCTATTTTGTAGACAGGAAAACTATCTCCATTTGATAGTTAAATGCTTTTGCATACCAAAGGCATGTAGCTATTAACCAATGAAACTTAGATTAAAGAACAGCTCATCTCCCCTGCCGTTGTTTTCTTAAGCATATCATTCAGTCCAAATTTATCCAAAAAGGGCTAAATAATGAAAAGAAGAAAAAATTATTAAATCTTATAATTTTTTTAAAAAGCCATGATCCAATGAGATTTCTAGGAATTTCTTCTAGATATCCTCTGCTAAGGGTTTTCTCTTGCTTCATTGATACACAATGAGAAGTTAGTCCATGTATCTATAAAGCATATTTAATATGTTAACTTTGCTTTACAGTTACTTTTGCATTTATCTTGAAAACTTCATACTCATTATTCTCCACACTTCACCAATCTACAAGCATCTCAAAGACTAAAATGTACCTCATTCTTCTTTCTGTCCAGTTTCTAATTCAGTGTCAGACATTGGATGGGAAATCTCCCAATAAATGTTGAATAGATGTACAGTTACAGAGTCAATATGTGGATATGCACAGACATGACTGTGTGTGTAGGTTGGTATGTATTTGTGAGGGTGTGAGATTGAATGCAGTTTAAAGATGTATAGACCTTGGTGGCAGTACTGAGTGTGCATCTGTGTATCCTAGAAAATTGGAGCTATATGTGTGCATTGTCTTTGTTTATATTGGAAAGATGCAATTCTTTGAGGGTGGTTTGGGGTGAAACTTGGACAATTTTTTTTGCCCTCTCACTGGGTAGGAAGGATATTTTGTATTTGTTGAAATAATTTCTTTTAACAAACCAAAAGGTTTTATGTCTGCTGGTCAGCCCTGATGTGCCAAAGACTCTAAAGGCATTTCCAAAGTCTCTACTGGTGCTCTGCCACAGGGAAATGGGTCACAAAGTTAGGAATCAGAAATATGAAAGAACATTTACACTTGAAGCCCACACTTCCCGTTCCTGTGATCTTTTTTGTGCCCTCCTTCTCCACACAGAGCCTCTAGGGTCCTCAAATTGAATGAAGTCTACTGGAAGAAGATGCCTGATAAGCAGGGTTCAGACTTTGTAAGTAGATAGAGACCCAAGGCCCCCTTTTCAAAACTGAAGTCTCTCAAGTTCTTCTGCGCTACTGCTGATTTCCTCTTGCCACCACTCATATGATTCAGGAGCAACTAGAGATTTTCTAAAACTGATCACCTATGAAAGAAATTGGGTTAGGAAGATAGAAGCCTTGTGGCAGGTATTTCCTTACTTTCACATCAATAAAAAAGAAATAAAAGGAATCCAGATTGGAAAAGAAGAAATAAAACTCTCACTGTTTTCAGATGACATGATGCTCTACATAGAAAACCCTAAAGACATCACCAGAAAATTACTAGAGCTGATCAATGAATATAGAAAAGTTGCAGGATATAAAATTAACACACAGAAACCTCTTGCATTCCTATACACTAACAATGAGAAAACAGAAAGAAAAATTAAGGAAACTATCCCATTCGCCATTGCAATAAAAAGAATAAAATACTTAGTAATAAATATACCTAAAGAAACCAAAGACCTATATATAGAAAACTATAAAACACTGATGAAAGAAATCAAAGAGGACACAAGTAGATGGAGAAATATACCACGTTCATGGATTGGAAGAATCAATATAGTGAAAATGAGTATATTACCCATAGCAATCTATAGATTCAATGCAATCCCTATGAAGCTACCAATGGTATTTTTTACAGAACTAGAACAAATAATTTCACGCTTTGTATGGAAATACGAAAAACTTCTAATAGCCAAAGCAATCTTGAGAAAAAAGAATGGAAATGAAGGAATCAACCTGCCTGACTTCAGACTATACTACAAAGCCACAGTCATCAAGACAGTATGGTACTGGCACAAAGACAGAAATATAGATCAATGGAACAAAATAGAAAGCCCAGAGATAAATCCACACACATATGGACACCTTATCTTTGACAAAGGAGGCAAGAATATACAACGGAGAAAAGACAATCTCTTTAACAAGTGGTGCTGGGTAAGCTGGTCAACCACTTGTACAAGAATGAAACTAGAACACTTTTTAACATCAAATACAAAAATCAACTCAAAATGGATTAAAGATCTAAGTGTAAAACCAGAAACTATAAAACTTCTAAAGGAAAACATAAGCAAACCACTCTGACATAAATCACAGCAGGATCCTCTATGACTCACCTCCCAGAGTAATGGAAATAAAAGCAAAAATAAACAAATGGGACCTAATTAAACTTAAAAAGCTTTTGCACAGCAAAGGAAACTATAAACAAGGTGAAAAAACAGTCTTCAGAATGGGAGAAAATAATAGCAAATGAAGCAACTGACAAATAATTAATCTCAAAAATATACAAGCAGCTCCTGCAGCTTAATTCCAAAAAATAAACGACCCAAACAAAAAAAATGGGCCACAGAACTAAATAGATATTTCCCCAAAGATGACATACAGATGGCTAACAAACATGAAAAGATGCTCAACATCACTCATGATTAGAGAAATGCAAATCAAAACCACAATGAGGTACCATCTCATGCTGGTCAAAATGGTTGCTATCAAAAAGTTGACCAACAATAAATGCTGGAGACGGTGTGGAGAAAAGGGAACTCTTTTACACTGTTGGTGGGAATGCAAACTAGTACAGCCACTCTGGAGAAGAGTGTGGAGATTCATTAAAAAACTGGAAATAGAACTGCCATACAAACTAACAATCCCACTTCTGGGCATACACACCAAGGAAACCAGAATTGAAAGAGAAACGTGTACCCTAATGTTCATTGCAGCATTGTTTACAATAGCCAGAACATGGAAGCAACTTAAATGTCCATTGGCAGACAAATGGATAAGAAAGCTGTGGTACATATACACAATGGAATATTACTCAGCTATTAAAAACAATGCATTTGGATCAGTTCTAATGAGGCGGATGAAACTGGAGCCTATTATACAGAGTGAAGTAAGCCAGAAAGAAAAACACCAATACAGTGTTTTAATGCAGATACATAGAATTTTGAAAGATGGTAATGATGACCCTATATGCAAGACAGCAAAAGAGGCACAAAATAAAGAAGACTTTTGGACTCTGTGGGAGAAGGCGAGGTTGGGATGATTGAGAGAATAGCATTGAAATGTATATATTACCATATGTGGAATAGTTCTCCAGTCCAGGTTTGACACATGAAACGGGGTGCTCAGAGCTGGTGCCCTGGGATGACCCTGAGGGATGGGATGGGGAGGGAGATGGGAGGAGAGGTTCAGGATGGGGAACATATGTATACCCATGGCTGATTCATGTCAATGTAATTAGCCTCCAATTAAAATAAATAAATTTAAAAAGTAAGTCTGTTAATCTATTTGCAATTGGGCCTCTTTCCCACTCTGCTTCTTATTACAATGAAGGAAAGATTTCTTGTGCTATCTAAGGCCAGTTTTTCTAGCTGTATTGTGGATCCTAGCCCTTTTCACATTACCAAAGACTTAACTTTTCCATTTTCCACCCATGCTTCTCTTCCATATCTTGTTCCCTACTGGATCATTATCTTCATGCTTCAAGCATGTTCTAGTGTCTTTCAGTCACACACACAAAAACATTTATCTCTATCCCACATTCCCCTTTGAAGCCCTTCTAGCTATTTCTCTTTTCCACTTAAAAGTAAAATTCTGAAAAGAATAGATACCAATTATATCCATGGATATAAAAAATGGACTATAAAACTCTTAGAGGAGAACACAGGCATAACACTCTCTGATATAAATCACAGCAGGATCCTCTATGACCCATCTCCCAGAATATTGGAAATAAAAGCAAAAATAAACAAATGGGACCTAAATAAACTTAAAAGCTTCTGCACAACAAAGGAAACTATAAGCAAGGTGAAAAGACAGCCTGCAGAATGGGAGAAAATAATAGCAAATGAAGCAACTTACAAAGGGCTAATTCAAAAATATACAAGCAACTCCTGCAACTCAATTCCAGAAAAATAAACGACCCAATCAAAAAATGGGCCAAAGAACTAAACAGACATTTCTCTAAAAAGACATACAGATGGCTAACAAACACAGGAAAAGATGCTCAACATCACTCATTCTCAGAGAAATGCAAATCAAAACCACAATGAGGTACCATTTCATGCCAGTCAGAATGGCTGCGATCCCCAAGTCTACAAGCAATAAGTGCTGGAGAGGTGTGGAGAAAAGGGAACCCTCTTATACTGTTGGTGGGAATGGAAACTATTATAGTCCCTATGGAGAACAGTGTGGAGATTCCTTAAAAAACTGGAAATAGAACTGCCTTATGATCCAGCAATCCCACTACTGGGCATACACACTGAGGAAACCAGAATTGAAAGAGACACGTGTACCCCAATGTTCATTGCAGCACTGTTTATAATAGCCAGGACATGGAAACAACCTAGATGTCCATCAGCAGATGAATGGATAAGAAAGCAGTGGTACATATATACAATAGAGTATTCCTCAGCCATTAAAAAGAATACATTTGAATCAGTTCTAATGAGGTGGATGAAACTGGAGCCTATTATACAGAGTGAAGTAAGCCAGAAAGAAAAACACCAGTACAGTATACTAACACATATATATGGAATTTAGAAAGATGGTAATGATAACCCTGTATGCGAGACAGCAAAAGAGACACAGATATATAGAACAGTATTTTGGACTCTGTGGGAGAGGGAGAGGGTGGTATAATTAGGGAGAATGGCATTGAAACATGTATAATATCATATAAGAATCGAATCGCCAGTCCAGGATCCATACATGATACAGGATGCTCGAGGTTGGTGCACTGGGATGACCCAGAGGGATGGTATGGGGAGGGAGGTGGGAGGGGGATTCAGGATGGGGAACACGTGTATACCCGTGGCAGATTCATGTTGATGTATGGCAAAAGCAATACAATATTGTAAAGTAATTAACCTTCAATTAAAACAAATAAATTTATATTGAAAAGAAATATATATTCTAGGAACTTTAAAAAATGGATATAAAAATTCCAATAGATTTTTTTTTTATCTTCAAATTACTTAAACTACTCAGCAAGTTTTTATCACTTCCTTCTTAACTATTAATTCTTTCAGCTCCCATGATGCTACCCTCTCTTGGCTTTCTTTCTATTTTACTCATTTTTTCCTGGGATCCTTTGATGACTCATCTTCCTTAAACATTGAATTTCCTTAGGGTGCTCATATGAGTCTGCTTCTCTTCTCTCTTTACCCTCCATGCATAACTGATGCTTTCTAGCCCCAAAGTTTCAAGCTCTATTTATATCTATTTCTTTATTAATTTCTATGTCTTTATCTATCTATCTATATATATATATTTATATATATCCAGCTTTGATTTTCTCCCTGAGATCCAAATTCATGTATCTGTCAACTTGCAATCTCATTATTGATGTCTTATTGACACTGCAAACAAAATCTATCCAAAATAGAACTCTTGATCCTCACCTTTAAACCTATTCCTCATAGTCTTCCTCATAACAGTAAATTGGACCAGTATCCACCCATTTGCTCAAGTCAAAAAATATAAAAGCCATCCTTAATTATTCTCTCTCCCTTATCTCCCACATTCAACCCATTAGTAACTCCTGTCAATTCTGCCACCAAATATAGAGTTCTAATCAGTTCACTTCTCTATATCCATTGCTATTATTGTCTCTCATCTGGATTACTTCATGATTTTACTTTTCCACTGCCCCAGTCAGATCCATTCTCAGGGCAACTGTGATGCAGATGTCACCTTCTTGCTTAACATATTTCAGAAGCATAGTACTGCATTAAAAATAAATTCCAACCCCCTTACCAAGGCCTACAACCTTGTCTTGGCCTACTTTTTAAACTTATTATCCCACTCTCTCCCTCATTTACTATGGTCCAATCTAACTGGACTCATGACATTTCAGACTATTTTCTCCATCAAACATTTGCTCTTATGCTTCCCATACTTGGAATCCTTTTCCTCCATATTCAGCATCATTGACTCCTTTTTATCCTACAAGTCTATATTTATATTTACCTCCTCAGAGTAAATGCTCCCCAGATAATGTATAAGTCTCAAATTCCCATCATTACTATATCCCACATCATTTTCCCCTGCATAGCACTTATTATAATATGTGCATTTATTATCATGCTTATTTATATATGTGTTTATTTTCCAATTATTACTACTAGACCATAAGCTATATATGAGCAAGGACATTTTCTCATTCAATGTTGTATGTATTAAATATCCCCAGAATTTAATACAGTGTCCAGGACATACAAAATGCTCAATAACCAATTTTTGAATAATGTCCAAGGTGCTATCTTCAAAAGTATCTGGATTCTTAGCAAAAGAATGGGGAGGGAGGTGGGAGGGGGGTTCAGGATGGGGAACACATGTACATCCATGGTGGATTCATATTGATGTGTGGCAAAACCAGTACAATATTGTAGAGTAATTAGCCTCCCAAAAAAGAAACAAACAAACAAAGAAAAACATCTGTCACCTAATACAATTGTTTCTCTATAGCAGTTAGGTTACTAACCATTTTTCACTATCCCAAATGCCTTGAGTGATTAAAGTATTTATTTCAAATGTACACAGAAAAATTCTGGTGAAGACAATTATCTTCAGTTCCTTATATTCAGAACTTTCATTTCAATATAAAGAGTCTTGCTTTTGACATCACAACAGCTCATTACCTGCCCTATCCTATTGTCCCAGTCACAGTTATCACTTTGATGAAGATTCTTTATTTCCTGTAAAGATAACACCACATCAGTGATTCCTAGATCCATTTGGTCTCACATATTAATCATACAAGCCCTACAACACATCCTTCCACGCTAATCCTGTTTTCTGGGAGGTTACAATGATTACTCAGCTCCAAGCTATAGTGGATGTTACACTTTATTGTGTTCTGTTTTCTGGCCTCTCTTGTCACATTATCCAGAGGTGAGCATATCTGAAATTGGTCTCACTGATGCATCATCAAGAGAGCTGTAGATGATGGGATGAGGTATTCAGTAGGAAGCACATATTTGACAGAGTGATGAGAGGTAACTTTCTCTTATAGAACAGAGGCTAGAAATGAATATAGCTGATTCTTATTAATGTTTGACAGAAAACTACCAAATTCTGTAAAGCAATTATCCTTCAATTAAAAAAATAAATAAAGTGGCAAAAAAAGAGATTGGAATGGGAGAAAAGCAGAGCAGGCAGTGGTCATGAAATCCAAGGAAGGAGATGGGCCAATAAATTTCCTTCAAGAATACACTAATTAGCCTAGACTTTGCCAACCAAAGAGTCAGAGAAGCTTAATAGTAGATTGGAAAATTTTGCAGTTTGAACCCAGGAAGTGGGGGGATTATTAGTCAGCAAGGTAACTTTGCTAGAACATGAATTTACAGAAAATGTACAAGTTTTGACAACCCTCATATACACAGACGTTTGCCCAAAGGCTCTCCAATCCATTAGCTCACTGATTCCTCCCAAACACCCTGGAAGGGTGTTGAAAATGATAGCTGTCTTATCATAGTAGGATATGCCTGGAATGCTCACATCGTTCAAATCTCATATCCTGATTAACCTTTAAATGAAACTAGGGTAGAAACAGTCCCAATAAATGACTGGCCAGTGTAGAACCATATGCTAATTAATTAGGGAAACATTTTGGATTAGCTTCACTTTAAAGATAGGCAGACAAATCTTGGAAATGTGACTTGATTTTCTTCAGGATGTTTATTCATTTAGTTAAATGTCACTCAGTCGTGTGCAACTCTTTGTGACATCATGGACTATAGCCGATCAGGTTCCTCTGTCCATGGATTACTCCAAGCAAGTATACTAGAGTGAGTAGCCATACTCTTCTCCAGGGGATCTTCCGGACCCTGGGATTGAACCGGGGTCTCCTGCATTGCAGGCAGATTCTTTACCATCTGAGCCAACACAGAAGCCCAAGCTTTACATTGCTGTCTCTGAAATTTGAATTCAGGACATTCAGATTATAAGAATGATGCGCTGTCTACTGTGCTAAAGAGGAAACTATGGATAGAGGTTTGTGACATTGTAGAGGAGGTGGTGACTAAAACCATTCCCAAGGAAAACAATGAACCAGCTGGATTTAGAAAAGGCAAAGGGACCAAGATCAAATTGCTGATATCCACTGAATCAAAGACAATGCAAAAAAAATTCCAGAAAAACTTTTACTTCTGCATCATTGACTATGCCAAAGCCTTTGATTGTGTGGATAACAACAAACTGTGAAAATATCTAAAGAGATGGGAATACCAGACCACCTCACCTGTCTACTGAGAAACCTGTATGCAGGTCAAGAAGCAACAGTCAGAACCTGACATGGAAAAATGGACTGCTACAAAATTGGGAAAGGAGTACATCAAAACTGTATATTTTCACCTTGCTTATTTAACTTATATGAAGAGCACATCATGCAAAATGCTGGGCTGGATGAAACACAAGCTGTAATCAAGATTTTTAAGGAAAAATATCAATAATATAAGATATGCAGATGACACCACCCTTATGGAAGAAAGTGAGGAGAAACTAGAGAAACTCTTGATCAAAGTGAAAAAGGAGAGTGGAAAAGTTGGCTTAAAACTCAACATTCAAAAAACTAAGATCATGGCATCTGGTCCCATCACTTCATGGCAAATAGATGAAGAAACGATGGAAACAGTGTGAGACTATTTTCTTGGGCTCCAAAATCACTGCAGATGGTAAGTGCAGCCATGAAATTAAAGACACTTTCTCCTTTGAAGAAAAGCTATGACCAACCTAGACAGCATATTAAAAACGGAGACATTACTTTGATTACAAAGTTCCAGCTAGTCAAAGCTCTGGTTTTTCCAGTAGTCATGTATGGATGTGAGAGTTGGACCATAAACAAAGCTGAGTACCAAAGAACTGATGCCTTTGAACTGTGGTGTTGGAGAAGACTCTTGAGAGTCCCTTGGACTGCAAGTAGATCAAACCAGTCAATTCTAATGGAAATCAACCCTGAATATTCATTAGAAGGACTGATGCTAAAGCTGAAGCTCCGATACTTTGGCCACCTGATATGAAGACCTGACTCATTTGAAAAGATACTGATGCTGGGAAAGATTGAAGGCAGGAGGAGAAGCGGACAAAGAGGATGAGGTTATTGGATGGCATCTCTGACTCTATGGACATGAGTTTGAGCAAGCTCCAGGAGTTGGTGATGGACAGGGGATCCTGGCATGCCACAGTATATGGTTTCACAAAGAGTCAGACACATCTGAGTGACTGAACTGAACTGAATTGAACTGAGGACATTGAAACAATCTAGATTTCCATCACCAGATGAATGGATAAATAAGTTGTGATATATATATATATATATATATATATATATATATATATATATATATACACAATGGAATATTACTGAGCCATAAAAAGGAATGGGTGTGAGTCAGTTGAACTTAGGTGGATGAGCCCAGAGCCTGTTATACAGACTAAGTCAGGAAGAGAAAAATAAATATCATACATTCACACACACACACACACACACACACACACACACACACGGAATCTAGAAAAATGGAACTGGTGTACCTATTTTCAGGGTAGGAGTAGAGATGAAGATATAGAGAACAACCTTGTGGACACAGTGGGGAAGGGAGAGAGTGGGGCAATTGGAGAGTAACATTGACTTATTTACACTACCATGTGTAAAATAGATGGCTAATGGGAAGTTGTTATATAATACAGGGAGTCCAACTCGGTCCTCTGTGATGACCTACAGGGGTAGGGTGGGAGGAAAGCTCAAAAGACAGGGAATATATATATTGGGTTGGTGCAAAAGTAATTTTGGTTTCAGACTGTGAATTTTAAATCATTATAACTAGGCTCAAATGCATCTTTAGTAATAAAAATAGGAACCATTTTTGGCAATGAGAAATATGATTGTTTACTCATTAGCATAAAAGTCCATGCTTTGGGGTTCAACAAACTCTTGGGAAGCGTTTTGTGCATCCTTCTGGTTGTGGAATTGTTTTCCTTGCAAAAAGTTGTTGAGATGCTTGAAGAAGAGGTAGCTGGTTGTTGAGAGGTCAGGTGAATATGGTTTTGAGGCAAAACTTCATAACCCAATTCATTCAACTTTTGAAGCATTGGTTGTGTAATGTGTAGTCAGGCTTTGTTATGGAGAACTGGACCCTTGTTCTGTTGACCAATGCCAGCTGTAGGTGTTACAGATTTTGGTGCCTCTCATCGATTTGCTGAGCATATTTCTTAGATGGAATTGTTTCACCAGGATTCAGAAAGCTGTAGTGGATCAGTCTGGCATCAGACCACCAAACAGTGATCATGACCTTTTTTTGGTGCAAGTTTGACTTTGCAAAGAGCTTTGGAGCTTCTTCTCAATCCAACCACTGAGCTGGCTATTGCTGCTTGTCATATAAAATCAACTTTTCATCACAATCCAATTAGAAATGGTTCATTATTGCATACAACAAGAGAAGATGACACTGCAAAACAATATATATTTTTTTAATTTTTGGTCAGCTCATGAGGCACCCACTTATCAAGCTTTTTCACCTTTCCAATTTGCTTCAAATCGCAAATGACCATAGAAAGGCCTTTGGCAACGTCTCATGTAGTAAGAGGATCCATTTTGATGATTGCTCTCAGTTAGCCTTTGTCAAGTTCCAATTGCCAGCCACTATTCTCCTCATCTTCAAAACTCTCATCTCCTTTGCAAAACTTCCTGAACCACCACTGCACTGGACATCGATTAGCTTATCTTGCAGCAAATGAATTGTTGATGTTGCCAGTTGTTTCTGCTGCCTTACAATCTATTTTAAATTCAAATAAGAAAGTCACTAGATTTTGCTTTATGTCTAATATAACTTACCTAGTCTAAAATAAATGTAAAATAAACAGCAAGTAGTGTCATTAACACAACACATAAAGCACTAAATGTGCATTAAAATGATGTATAACATAACCACACTTATTAAGAAGGTATTCAGGGCACTTCCCAGGTGGTCCAGCGGCTATGGCTCTGCACTCCCAATACAGGGGGCCCAGGTTTAATACCTAGTCAGAGAACTAGGTTCCATATACCACAACTAAATATCCCATATGCCAAGATCCAGCACAGCCAAGTAAATAAATATTATAAAAGAATGCATTCCAATATCAAATGGGAAATTTTAACAATGTAAAAACTGTAATTACATTTGCATCAAACATATATATACATACATATAGCCATATATATATATATATATATATATATATATATATATATATATATGGCTGATTTAAGTTGTATGAAATAAACCAACACAACATTGTAAAACTATTATCCCCCAATGTATATATATATATATATATATATATATATATATATATATATATATATATATATATATATATATAACTACCATTTGGAGAAATGAGTAAAAAAAAGAGAAATAAAGCCCAAAGTCAGTATAAGAAAAGAAATGGTAAAGATCAGTGAGGATAAGATTTAAAAAAAGGGATAGAAAAGATCAATGAAAACAAAACCAATATTTTGAAAAGAGAAAAAATTGATACATCTTTAACCATGCTGACCATGAACAAAAGAGAGAGGACCCAAAAAAGAAAAAAAAATCAGAAGAAGAAATGAAAGGGTAGAAATGAAAACCATCACTTGCTGTTGTTCAGTCATGCAGTCGTGTTTGACTCTTTGTGACCCCATGAACTGCACACCAGGCCTCCCTGTTCCTCACCATCTCCCAGAGTTTTCCCAAATTCATGTTCATTGCATCAGTGATGCCATCCAGCAATCTCAGGCTGTGACACCCTCTTCTCCTTCTGCCCTCGATCTTTCCCAGCATCAGGGACTTTTCCAATGAGTCTTCTGTTCACATCAGATGACCAGAATACTGCAGTTTCAGCTTCAGTATCAGTACTTCCAGTGAATATTCAGCGTTAATCTCCCTTAAGATTGTCTGGGTTAATCTCCTTATTGTCTAAGGGACTTTCAGGAGTCTTGTCCAGCACCACAGTTCAAAGGCATCAGTTCTTTGGTGTTCTGCCTCCTTTATGGCCCAGCTCTCACAACCATACACGACCACTGTGAAGACGATAGCCTTGACTATACAGACCTTTGTCAGCAGAGAAATGTTTCTGCTTTTCTTACTGTTCTAAGTTTGCTATCACTTTCCTGTCAGGAAGCCACGGTCTTCTGACTTCATGCCTGCAGTCACCATCTGCAGTGATATTGGAGCCCAAGGAGAGAAAATCTGTCACTGCTTCCACCTTTTCCCCTTCTATTTGCCATGCAGTAATGGAACTGGATGCCATGGTCTTAGTTTCATTTCTTTTTTAATACTTAGACTTAAGCCAGCTCTTTCATCCTCTTCCTTCACCCTCATTAAGAGGATCTTTAGTTCCTCTTTGTTTTCTGCCATTAGAGTGGTATCATCAGCATATCTGAGGTTTTTCAAGTTTTTCCTACCTATCTTGATTCCAGCTTGTAACTCATCCAGATGACATTTCTCATGATGTGCTCAGCATATAGGTTAAACAAACAGGGTGACAACAGACAGCCCTGCCATACTCCTTTCTCAGTCTTGAACCAATCAGTTGTTGCATACAGCGTTGTTTCTTCTTGACCTGCATACAGGTTTCTCAGGAGACAGGTAAGATGGTCTGGTATTCCCATCTCTCTAAGAGCTTTCCACAGTTTGTCATGATCTATAGAGTCAAAGGCTTTAGGGTAGTTGATGAAACAAAGATAGATTTTTTTTCTGAAATTCCCTTGCTTTCTCTATAATCCAGCGCACGTTGGCAGTTTGATCTCTGGCTCCTCTTCCTTTTCTAAACTCAGCTTGGACATCTGGAAATTCTTGGTTCACATAATGCTGAAGCCTAGCATGCAAAATTTTAAGCATGATCTTAAGATCTTGGGGGATGAGTGCAATTGTCCAGTGGTTAGTGGTCCACTTCGTGTATCACTGCCTTGTCATGATGAAGGGGCTTGCATAACTCAATGAAGCTATGAGCCATGCTGTGCAAGGCCATCCAAGATGGATGGGTCATAGCAGACAGTTCTGACAAAACGTGATCCACTGAAGGAGGGAATGACAAACCACCCCAGTATACTTGCCGTGAAAATCTCATGAACTGTATAAAAGGCAAAAAAAAAAAAAACCCCACAAACAAACAAACAACAACAACAACAAAACACTGCAGAGATACTAAATATCATAAGAGAATACTCTGAACAGTTATATGCCAACAAAATGGACAACCTAGTAAAAATGCACAAATTTCTACAAACAAATGATCTGCCAAGAATCAATGAAGGAAAAACAGTAATTTGAATAGATCAGTCACAAGCAGTGAATTTAAATTTGTAATAATAATAAAAACAAATCACAGCAGAAAACATTCAGGAATGGACAGCTTCACAGTAGAAATCTACCAAACATGTAAAGAAGAGTTAATACCTATCCTTCTCAAACTACTAAAAAAAAAAACAAAACTGGATAAGATGGAATGCTCTCAAATGCATTGCATGAAGCTATCATTACCTGATACCAAAAACAGACCAAGATAGTATTAAAAATAAATTTACAGACCAATATATTTTTATAAATTTATATGCAAAAAATCCTCAATAAAATGTTAACAAACCAAGTCAAACAACATATAAAAAGAATCATATACCATAATCAAGTTAGATTTATTCCACGAAGTCAA
The DNA here is from genome assembly GCF_001704415.2 of Capra hircus. Taxonomy (NCBI): domain Eukaryota; kingdom Metazoa; phylum Chordata; class Mammalia; order Artiodactyla; family Bovidae; genus Capra; species Capra hircus. The sequence continues at coordinate 18,012,400 of NW_017189516.1, forward strand.
GCATGATTTAATATTCACAAATCACTCAGTGTGATGCACAACATTAAAAAAAGAAAGGATAAAAAACCCATGATCATCTCAATAATCGAAAATGTCAAATCCTTTCATGATAAAAATTCTCATAAAAGTTACAATATGGAAAAATCTTAACATAATAAAGGCCATTTATGACACATCTATATGTAACATCATTTTCAACAGTTAAAAGCTGAAAGCTTTTCCTGTGATTCAAAGGGCGCCTACTTGATCCATGTTTACCATGGTTTTGGAAGTTTTAGCCATAGAAATCAGAAAAGAAAAATTAATAAAAGACATTCAAATTGAAAGGAAGTTAATTTTTCACTATTTGCATATTACATAATATTACATTTAGAAAACCCTAATCTCTTAACCAATAAATTATTAGAACTAATAACTGAATTCAGTAAAATTGCAGGGTACAAGATTAATATGCTGAAAACTGTCACATTCTATACACTAAAAATAATGATGTATCATAAAGAGCATCAGTTCAGTTCAGTCACTCAATCATGTCCGACCCTTTGCGACCCCATGAATCGAAGCACGCCAGGCCTCCCTGTCCATCACCATCTCCTGGAGTTCACTCAGACTCACGTCCATCGAGTCCGTGATGCCATCCAGTCATCTCATCCTCTGTCGTCCCCTTCTCCTCCTGCCCCCAATCCCTCCCAGTATCAGAGTCTTTTCCAATGAGTCAACACTTCGCATGAGGTGGCCAAAGTACTGGAGCTTCAGCTTTAGCATCATTCCTTCCAAAGAAATCCCAGGGCTGATCTTCAGAATGGACTGGTTGGATCTCCTTGCAGTCCAAGGGACTCTCAAGAGTCATCTCCAACACCACAGTTCAAAAGCATCAATTCTTCAATGCTCAGCCTTCTTCACAGTCCAACTCTCACACCCATACATGACCACGGGAAAAACTATAGCCTTGAGTAGACAGACCTTAGTCGGCAAAGTAATGTCTTTGCTTTTGAATATGCTACCTAGGTTGGTCATAACTTTTCTTCCAAGGAGTAAGCGTCTTGTAATTTCATGGCTGCAGTCACCATCTGCAGTGATTTTGGAGCCCCCCAAAATAAAGTCTGACACTGTTTCCACTGTTTCCCCATCTATTTCCCATGAAGGGATGGGACCAGATGCCATGATCTTCGTTTTCTGAATGTTGAGCTTTAAGCCAACTTTTTCACTCTCCTCTTTCACTTTCATGAAGAGGCTTTTTAGCTCCTCTTCACTTTCTGCCATAAGGGTGGTGTCATCTTCATATCTGAGGTTATTGATATTTCTCCTGGCAATCTTGATTCCAGCATTTGTTTCTTCCAGTCCAGCGTTTCTCATGATGTACTCTGCATAGAAGTTAAATAAGTAGGGTGACAATATACAGCCTTGATGTACTCCTTTTCCTATTTGGAACCAGTCTGCTGTTCCCTGTCCAGTTCTACCTGTTGCTTCCTGACCTGCATACAGATTTCTCAAGAGGCAGGTTAGGTGGTCTGGTATTCCCATCTCTTTCAGTATTTTCCACAGTTTATTGTGATCCACACAGTCAAAGGCTTTGGCATAGTCAATAAAGCAGAAACGGATGTTTTTCTGGAACTCTCTTGCTTTTTCCATGATCCAGCGAATGTTGGCAATTTGATTTCTGGTTTTTCTGCCTTTTCTAAAACCAGCTTGCCCATCAGTGAGTTCACAGTTCATGTATTGCTGAAGCCTGGTTTGGAGAATTTTGAGCATTACTTTACTAGCATGTGAGATGAGTGCAATTATGCAGTAGTTTGAGCATTCTTTTGCATTGCCTTTCTTTGGGATTGGAATGAAAACTGACCTTTTCCAGTCCCGTGGCCACTGCTGAGTTTTCCAAATTTCTGGCATATTGAGTGCAGCACTTTCACAGCATCAACTTCCAGGATTTGAAATAGCTACACTGGAATTCCATCACCTCCACTAGCTTTGTTGTTAGTGATGCTTTCTAAGGCCCACTTGACTTCACATTCCAAGATGTCTGGCTCTAGATTAGTGATCACACCATCATGATTATCTGGGTCGTGAAGATCTTTTTTGTACAGTTCTTCTGTGTATTCTTGCCACCTCTTCTTAACATCTTCTGCTTCTGTTAGGTTCATACCATTTTTGTCCTTTATCGAGCCCATATTTGCATGAAGTGTTCTCTTGGTATCTTTAATTTTCTTGAAGAGATCTCTAGTCTTTCCGATTCTGTTGTTTTCCTCTATATAATCTTTTTAGAAATCACCTCAAAAAGAATAAAAATACCTGGTTAACCAAGGATATGAAAGATCTATACTCTGAAAGCTATAAAACATTGGCAAAGGAAATTAATGATGATTCCAACAAATGAAAATATACCTCTTGCTCTTTGAAAGAATTATTATCATTAAAATGGCTATACTACCAAAGTAATCTAAATTTAGTAAATTTTTTATTAAAAAACCCATGGCATTTTTCACAGAATTAGGACAAATTATCTATGGATTTACCAAAAGCAATCGTGGAATTACCAGAGTAATCTTGAGAAAAAAAAAAAAAAAACAAATCTGGATGTATCACATGCCAGACCTCAGACTATTCTACAAAGCTACAGTAATCAAAATAGTATGATATGGTACAAAACAGCCATATAGATCAAAGGAATACAATAGAGAGCCCAGAAATAAACCCATGTACCTATGATCAATTAATTTATGACAAAGACAGTGAGAATACAGAATGGAGTCTGTATTCACACTCAGTTCAATCAGTGTTACTTCGAAAATTGGAGAGCCACATATGACTACGTTGCCAACATTTATTAGATCATGGAGAGAGCAAAGGAATACCAGAAAAGCATCTACTTCTGCTTCATTGACTATGCTAAAGCTTTTGACTGCATGGATCACAATAAACTGGGAAATTATTAAAGAGATGGGAATACCAGATCACCATACATGTCTCCTGAGAAACCCGTCTGCAGGTCAAGAAGCAACAGTTAGAACCAGACATGGAATGATGGACTGGTTCAAAATTTGGAAAGGAGTATGAAATGGCTGTATATATGTCATCTTGCTTATTTAACTTATATGCAGAGTACATCATGTGAAATGCTGGGCTGCACGAATCACAAACTGGAATCAAGGTTGCTAGAAGAAATATCAGCAATCTCAGATATGCAGATTATACCAGTCTAACGGCAGAAAACAAAGAGGAACTAAAGAGACTTTTGAAGGTGAAAGTGGAGAGTGATAAAGCTGACTTAAAACTCAACATTCAAAAAGTGAAGATCATGGCATCTGCTCCCATCACCTCATGGTAAATAAAAGGGGAAAAATTGGAAGCAGTGGCCAATTTTAATTTTCCTGGCCTCCAAAACTACTGCAATAAGTGACTGCAGCCATGAAATTAAAAGATGCTTACTCCTTGGAAGGAAAGATATGACAAACCTAGACACAGTATTAAATATCAAAGACATCACTTTGCCACCAAAGTCCATATATTCCAAGCTATAGTGCTTCCAGTTATCATGTACAAATGTGAGAGTTGGACCATAAAGAAAGCTGAGTGCTGAAGAATTGATGCTTTCAAATCGTGGTGCTGGAGAAGACTCTTGAGAGTCCCTTGGACGTCAAGGAGATCAAACCAGTTAATTCTAAAGGAAACTAATCCTGAATATTCTTTGGAAGGACTGATGCTGAAGCTCCAATACTTTGGTCACTTGATCCGAAGAGCTGACTCATTGGAAATGATCTTGATACTGGGAAAGATTGAAGGCAAAAAGAGAAGAGAGTGGCAGAGGATGAAATGGTTATATAACATCACTTACTCAATGGACATGGATTTGAGCAAACTCCAGGAGATAGTGAAGGACAGTAGATCCTGGCATGCTGCAGTGCATAGGGCCACAAAGAGCCAGACACAACTTAGGGACTGAGCAATGTCAATATGTAAAAAAATGAGATTAGAACATTTTTTCACACCATATACAAAAGAAAACTCTGTGTTAAAAACCTGAATGTAATACTTGCAACCTTAAAATGCCTATGAGAAAACAAAGGAAGAACACTCATTTACATAAATTACAGGAATATTTTTGGATTTGTTTCCTAAGTAAAAGAAATAAAAGCAAAACTGAAAAAAAATGTATTAAAGTGTCCTTCAATAGATGAATGGTTAAAGAAGAGATACAAGAATAAAGTCACAGTATGTGTGACAACATCCATGTACCTGGAGGATATTATGTTACATAAGGCAGAGAAAGGCAAATACCATATAATTTCACATATAAGCAGAATCTAAAAAAATTAAAAAAAATTATCAAACATAAAATCCAAACTAACTCACCAATCCAAATTGGTGGTTGAAAGATATTTCAAGGAGATGGACTAAATATATTAAGGGCATTAAAAGGTATAGTTTTTTTGGCTAAAAAGTATATAAATCATGGGAATGTAATGTATACATAAGGGTTAATCAATATTGTAATAACTTTTATGGTACTAGAACTGGACAGATTGTTGTCATCCTTTAATAGTGCATAAAGATATTTAATCATTAGTGTGTACAGCTTAAACTAAAATAATGTTGTATGTTGTATACAACTCAATAAAAATTAATGTGAGAAAACTGACTCCAACCAAGAAAAAATTTAAAATGAACAAAAGTACAATGAAACAGAAAATAAAACTTCATAATACAGCACACATGGGGTGGGTAGGTATGAAAGCTTGTTTCAATTGTATGTTTATATGTTATGTCAAAAATAAAAAGTATTTTACATTTTCAAAGCATAAATATGTGAAGGTAACTTTCCTTGTAGACACTTTTAAACTCAGTTTGTAAACCATGTTTCAGTAGATGAAGTAAGAGTAACACACAACCACCTAGAATACAAAGTGTACAGCTACAAGTACTAGAATAGAGGCCCAAATTCTTATCATTTATGTCAGGAAGAGGCTTCTAGAGAGTGCCAAGGGCTGAGAAGGATAGATGCATAATTTCATGGGCAAGGAGAAAGACTTCAACCACAATGATAGGTGGCTGCTTCACTTCAGAATCCTTGATCAAATGGAGCCTTGTCATATAGAGAGGCTTGGACACACTGAGATTTGTAAATGGAAATAGACACCTGTGTCTTCTGAATGGGAGAGGCAGTGCAGTGATCCAGAAGCCTCCAGTCTTGAGAATTTGGAGATCCAGATCCTAGGGAAATTGGAAGAGCATAAGCTTTGGATTCTGGATAACTTACTCTCCCTCTCTAATCCTAATTTCTCAACTAAGTGTGAATATTAAGAGCTATCTTTAATGCACACTTATGTTCCAGATACTACTCTGAGTGTCTTTCATGCATGCTAAGTTGCTTCAGTCATGTCAGACTCTTTGGAATCTATGGACTGTAGGCCACCAGGCTCTTTGTCTATGGGATTCTTCAGACAAGAATACTGGAGTGGATTGTGCGCCCTCCTCCAGGGGATCTTCCCAAACCAGGGATGGAATCCGCATCTCTTATGTCTCCTATATTGGCAGGCAGGTTCTTTACCACTAGCCCCACCTGACAAGTGCTATTTACTGAGAATATGTCTTTCATACATATTCTCATTAAATCTACAACAAAATCTGTTTTAGAGATGAAGAATTCTGCATTTTTATCAATGAGGAAACATATATAGAGGAGTTAAGTAACTTGGCCCAAATCAGACAACTAGGAAGTGCTAGCACCAAGGTTTAAACCTAGGTCGTCTAGAAATCTGTTCAGTTCAGTTCAGTCATTCAGTTATGTCTGACTTTTTGCAACCTCATGGACTGCAGTGCACCAGGCCTTCCTGTCCATCACCAACACCCAGAGTTTACTCAAACTCATGTCCATTGAGTCAGTGATGCCATCCAACCATCTCATCTTCTGTCGTCCACTTCTATTCCCGCCTTCAATTTTTCCCAGCATGAGTCAGTTCTTCACATCAGGTGGCCAAAGTATTGGAGTTTCAGCTTCAGCATCAGTCCTTCCAACGAACACCCAGGACTGATCTCCTTTAGGATGGACTGGTTGGATCTACTTGCAGTCCAAGGGGCTCTCAAGAGTCTTCTCCAACACCAAACTCAGTTCAAAAGCACCACAGTTCAAAAGCACAAATTCTTCGGCACTCAGCTTTATTTATAGTCCGACTCTCACATCCATACATGACTACTGGAAAAACCATAGCCTTGACTAGATGGACCTTTTTTGGCAAAGTAATGTCTCTGCTTTTTAATATGCTATCTAGGTTGGTCATAACCTTTTCTCCAAGGAGAAACTGTTTTTAATTTCATGGCTGCAGTCACCATCTGCAGTGATTTTGGAGCCCCCCAAGATAAAGTCTCTCAGTGTTTCCACTGTTTCCGCTGTTTCCCCATCTATTTGTCATGAAGTGATCAGACCAAATGCCATGATCTTAGACTTCTGAATGTTGAGATTTAAGCCAACTTTTTCACTCTCCTCTTTCACTTTGATCAAGAGGCTCTTTAGTTGCTCTTCACATTCTGCCATAAGGGTGGTGTCACCTGCATAGCTGAGGTTATTGATATTTCTCCCAGCAATCTTGATTCCAGCTTGTGCTTCATCCAACCCAGCATTTCCCATGATGTACTCTGCATATAAATTAAATAAGCAGGGTGACAATATACAGTCTTGATGTACTCCTTTCCCAATTTGGCACCAGTCTGTTGTTCCATGTCCAGTTCTAATGGTTGCTTCCTGACCTGCATACAGATTTCTCAAGAGGCAGGTGAGGTGGTCTGGTACTCCCATCTCTTTAAGAATTTTCCACAGTTTTTGTGTGATCCACACAGTCAAAGCCTTTGGCAGTCAATAAAGCAGAAGTAGATGTTTTTTTCTGGAACTCTCTTGCTTTTTCAATGATCCAACTAATGTTGGCAATTTGATCTCTGGTTCCTCTGCTTTTTCTAAATCCACCTTGAACATCAGGAAGTTCACAGTTAACATACAGTTGAAGCCTGGCTTGGAAAATTTTGAGCATTACTTTACTAGCATATGAGATATGTTCAACTGTGCAGTAGTTTGAGCATTCTTTGGCATTGCCTTTCTTTGGGATTGAAATGAAAACTGACCTTTTCCAGTCCTCTGGCCACTGCTTAATTTTCCAAATTTGCTGTCATATTGAATGTAGCACTTTCACAGCATCATCTTTTAGGATTTGAAATAGCTCAACTGGAATTCCATCACCTCCACTAGCTTTGTTCATAGTGATGCTTCCTAAGTCCCACTTGTGTTCACATTCCAGAATGTCCGATTCTAGATGAATGATCATACCAGAGTGATTATTTGGGTTATGAAGATCTTTTTTAAAAATTAATTTAGTCATTTTAATTGGAGGCTAATTACTTTACAATATTGTAGTGGTTTTTGCCAAACATCGACATGAATCTGCCACAGGCGCACATGTGAGCCCATCCAGGAACGCCCTCCTAACTCCCTTCCAATCCCATCCCCCAGGGTCATCCCAGTGCATTAGCCCTGAGCACCCTGTCTCATACATCCAACCTGCACTGGCAATCCACTTCACATATGATAATATACACGTTTCAATGCTACCCTCTCAATTCATCCCACCCTTGCCTTCTCCCAGAGTCCAAAAGACTGTTCTTTACATCTCTGTCTCTTTTGCTGTCTCACATATAGGGTCATCATTTCCATCTTTTGAAATTTCATATATATGTGTTAGTATACTGTATTGGCGTTTTTCTTTCTGACTTATTTCACTCTGCATAATAGGTTCCAGTTTCATCCACCTCTTTAGAACTGATTCAAATGCATACTTCTTAATAGCTGAGCAATGTGAAAGTGCTGCGCTCAATTAGCCAGCAAGTTTGGAAAACTCAGCAGCGGTCACAGGACTGGAAAAGGTCAGTTTTCATTCCAATCCCAAAGAAAGGCAATGCCAAAGAATGCTCAAACTACCACACAATTGCACTCATCTCACACGCTAGTAACGGAGAAGGTGATGGCACCCCACTCCAGTAATCTTGCCTGGAAAGTCCCATGGATGGAGGAGCCTGGTAGACTGCAGTCCTTGGGGTCGCGAAGAGTCGGACACGACTGAGAGACTTCACTTTCATGCACTGGAGAAGGAAATGGCAACCCACTCCAGTGTTCTTGCCTGGAGAATCCCAGGGATGGGGGAGCCTGATGTGCTGCCATCTATGGGGTCGCACAGAGTCGGACACGACTGAAGTGACTTAGCAGCAGAACACGCTAGTAAAGTAATGCTCAAAATTCTCCAAGCCAGGTTTCAGCCATACATGAACTGGGAATTTCCACATGTTCAAGCTGGTTTTAGAAAAGGCAGAGGAACCAGAGATCAAATTGCCAACATCCGCTGGATCATGGAAAAAGCAAGAGAGTTCCAGAAAAACATCTATTTCTGCTTTATTGACTATGCCAAAGCCTTTGACTTTGTGGATCACAATCAACTGTGGAAAATTCTGAAAGAGATGGGAATACCAGACCACCTAACCTGCCTCTTGAGAAATCTGTATGCAGGTCAGGAAGCAACAGGTAGAACTGGACAGGGAACAGCAGACTGGTTCCAAATAGGAAAAGGAGTACGTCAAGGCTGTATATCTTCACCCTGCTTATTTAACTTATATGCAGAGTACATCACAAGAAACACTGGGCTGGAAGAAACACAAGCTGCAATCAAGATTGCTGGGAGAAATATCAATAACCTCAGATATGCAGATGACACCACCCTTATAGCAAGAGTGAAGAGGAACTAAAAAGCCTCTTGATGAAAGTGAAAGTGGAGAGTGAAAAAGTTGGCTTAAAGTTCAACATTCAGAAAACGAAGATCATGGCATCCGGTCCCATCACTTCATGGGAAATAGATGGGAAAACAGTGGAAACAGTGTCAGACTTTAATTTTTTGGGCTCCAAATCACTGCAGATGGTGATTGCAGCCATTAACTTAAAAGACGCTTGCTCCTTGGAAGAAAAGTTATGACCAACCTAGATAGCATATTCAAAAGCAGAGACATTACTTTGCTGACTAAGGTCCGTTTAGTCAAGGCTATAGTTCTTCCCGTGGTCATGTATGGATGTGAGAGTTGGACTGTGAAGAAGGCTGAGCACCGAAGAATTGATGCTTTTGAACTATGGTATTGGAGAAGACTCTTGAGAGTCCCTTGGACTGCAAGGAGATCCAACCAGTCCATTCTGAAGGAGATCAGCCCTGGGATTTCTTTGGAAGGAATGATGATAAAGCTGAAACTCCAGTACTTTGGCCACCTGATGAGAAGAGTTGACTCACTGGAAAAGACTCTGATGCTGGGAGGGGTTGGGGGCAGGAGGAAAAGGGGATGGCAGAGGATGAGATGGCTGGATGGCATCACTGACTCGATGGACGTGAGTCTGAGTGAACTCCGGGAGTTGGTGATGGACAGGGAGGCCTAGCATGCTGCGATTTATCATGGGGTTGCAAAGAGTCGGACACGACTGAGCGACTGAACTGAACTGAGTATTCCATTGTTTCTTATCCATTCATCTGCTGATGGACATCTAAGGTTGCTTCCATATCCTGGCTATTGTAAAGAGTGCTGTGATGAACACTGAGGTACATGTGTCTCTTTCAATTCTGGTTTCCTTGATGTGTATGCCCAGCAGTGGGATACACAATGCTGGGTCGTATGGCACTTCTGTTTCCTTTTTTTTTTTAAAGGAATCTTCACACTGTTCTCCATAGTGCCTGTACAAGTTTGCATTCCCACCAACAGTGTAAGATAGTTCCCTTTTCTCCACACCCTCTCCAGCATTTACTTTTTGTCGACTTTTTGATAGCAGCCATTCTGTTTTGATTTGCATTTCTCTGATAATGAGTGATGTTGAGCATCTTTTCATGTGTTTGTTGGCCATCTGTATGTCTTCTTTGGAGAAATGTCTATATAGTTCTTTGGCCCATTTTTTATTGGGTCGTTTATTTTTCTGGAATTAACTGCAAGAGCTTGTATATTTTTGAGATTAATTCTTTGTCAGTTGTTTCGTTTCCTATTGTTTTCTTCCATTCTGAAGGCTGTCTTTTCACCTTACTTATGGTTTCCTTCATTGTACAAAATCTTTTAAGTTTAATTCGGTCCCATTTGTTTATTTTTGCTTTTATTTCCATTACTCTGGGAGGTGGGTCATAGTGGATCCTGCTGTAATTTATGTCAGATCTTTTTTTGTATAGGTCTTCTGTTTATTCTTGTCACTTCTTAATATGTTCTGCTTCTGTTAGGTCCATACCATTTCTGTCCTTGATTGTGCCCTTCTTCACATGAAATATTCTCTTGGTATCTCTAATTTTCTTGAAGAGATCTCTAGTCTTTTCTATTCTATTGATTTCCTCTATTTCTTTGCACTGGTCACCGAGGAAGGGTTTCTTATCTCTCCTTGCTCTTCTTTGAAATTCTGCATTCAAATGGGTGTATCTTTCCTTTTCTCCTTTGACTTTAGCATATCTTCTTTTCACAGCTATTTGTAAGGCCTGCTCAGACAGCCATTTTGCTTTTTTGCATTTCTTTTTCTTGTGGATGATCTTGATCCCTGACTCCTGTATAATGTCACAAACCTCCATCCATAGTTCTTCAGCCACTCTATCATATCTAATCCCTTGAATCTATTTGTCACTTTCACTGTATAATCATAAAGAATTTGATTTAGGTCATACCTGAATGGTCTAGTGGTTTTCCTTTCTTTCTTAAATTTAAGTCTGAATTTGGCAATAAATATTTCATGATCTGAGACACAGTCAGCTCCTGGTCTTTTTGCTGACTGTATAGAGCTTCTCCATCTTTGGCTGCAAAGAATATAATTAATCAGTATTGACCATCTGGTGATGTCCATGTGTAGAGTCTTGTCTTGTGTTGTTGGAAGAGGGTGTTTGCTATGACCAGTATGTTCTCTTGGCAAAACTCTATTAACTTTTGATCAGCTTCATTTTGTACTCCAAGGCCAAATTTGCCCTCTACTCCAGGTGTTTCTTGATTTCCTACTTTTGCATTCCAGTCCCTGATAATGTAAAGGACATCTTTTTCGAATGTTAGTTCTAGAATGTCTTGCAGGTCTTCATAGAACCATTCAACCTTAGCATTACTGGTCAGGGCATAGACTTGTATTTCTGTGATAGTGAATTCTTTGCCTTGGAAGTGAATAGAGATCACTGTTTCATTTCTGAGACTGCACCCCAGTACTACATTTCAGACTCTTTTGTTGACTATGAAGGCTATTCTATTCTAAGGGATTCTTGCCCACAGTAGTAGATATCATGATCATCTGAATTAAATTCATCCATTCCAGTCCATTTTAGTTTGCTGATTCCTAAAATGTCAATGTTTCCTCTTGCCATCTCCTGTTGGAGCACTTTCAATTTGCCTTGATTCATGGACCTAACATTCCATGTTCCTATGCAATATTGCTCTTTATAGCATCAGACCTTGCTTCTATCACCAGTCACATCCATAACTGGGTGGTGTGCTTGCTTTGGCTCTGTCTCTTCATTCTTTCTGGAGTTATTTCTCCACTCATTTCCAGTAGCATATTGGGCACCTACTGACCTGAGGAGTTTATCTTCCAATTTCCTATCTTTTTGCTTTTTCCTACTGTTCATAGGGTTCTCAAGGCAAGAATACTGAAGTGGTTTGCCATTCCCTTCTCCAGTGGATCACATTTTGTCAGAACTCTCCACCATGACCCGTCTGTCTTGGGTGGCCCTACACGGCATGGCTTATACTTTCATTGAGGTAGACAAGCCTGTGATCCATGTGATCAGATTGGTTGGTTTTCTGTGATTGTAGTTTCCAGTCTATCTGCCAACTGATGGAGAAGAAGAGGCTTGTGGAACCTGCCTGATGGGAGAGACTGACTGAGGGGGAAACTGGGTCTTGTTCTAATGGGCCAGGCCATGCTCAGTAATTCTTTAATCTGATTTTCTGTTGATGGGTGGAGCTGTGTTCCCTCCATGCTATTTACCTGGGGTCAAACTATGGTGGAAGTAATGAAGATAATGGTAACCTCCTTGAAAAAGTCCCATGCACATACTGCTGCACTCAGTGCCCCCAACCCTGCAGCAGGCCACCCCCAACCCACGACTCCATTGGAGACACCTGCACACTCCTGGAGTCTGGGTCAGTCTCTTGTGGGGTCACTGCTCCTTTCTCCTGGATCCTGGTGTGCACAAGGTTCTGTTTGTGCCCTCCAAGAGTCTATTTCCCAGTCCTGTGTAAGTTCTGACAGCTCTATGGTGGTGTTAATGGTGATCTCCTCCAAGAGAGCTTATGCCATGCCCACGTCTGCTGCACCCAGATCCCCTGCTCCTGCTGCAGTGCACTGCTGATCCATACCTCCACAGGAGATGCTCAAACACAGTTCTGTCTCAGTTTCTGTGGCGTCTCTGGGTCCTGGTGCACACAAGGTTTGTTTGAGCCCTCTGAGCATCTCTAGTGGGAATGGGGTTTGATTCTAAAAGCAAATTCACCCTGCCTACCATCTTGCTGGGGATTCTCCTTTGCCCTTGGACATGGCATATCTTCTCAAAGTTGCTCCAGCATCATGCAACCGCCACTCCAGTGCCTACCATTTTGCTGGGGCTTCTCTGACTTTGGAGGGGAGATATCTCCTCATGGCCGCTCCAGCACCATGCAGCCACCCCTCCAGCTGTCTAGAAATAGTTTGGCTCTTAAATATTATGCTAGATGAAGCTTGATCCCAACTATATCATTTGTAATTTGTCCCCCTAGCCAAGCCCTTCCTTGAGGAATTCAGCACAATTCCACAGTGCTTAGAGACAGAAGAAATTCCTAGTCATAATGCTGGGCTATAAACACTATCTAGATGACCATAGTAGCAACAGTATCTTGGGTGGTTAGGTGACCTCACTAAAGGGTGTTAAAGTAGCAAAGAAGAAAAAATGGTAGGCCTCACAAAACTGAGGGACGGGGAAAGCAGCTACATATAAACTTGTATGGAAGTACTTCAGCATTTGATGTGTATGTAAGTGAATGAAGAGCATAGTGAAAAGGACGTGAGCTTATGAATCCAAATGATGCAGTCAATAGAGGTAACCTCTAAGGGAGCATAATATGGTAAAAGAGAATAGACTGTCTCTAGAAGCGCTAATAGAGAATAACTATCACAACTGGGTTGCCAACTCATTTCATTATTAGACTCCTTATCTGTTTGATATGAGATGGAGAAATAGAAGGAAGCTAAATAGAGGGAAGCTAAATTATGGGAAATTTTAATGGGCCAAGGCTATAAGTCGTGTATATCATTTCCACATATCTAAGTCATACGGCTACACCTAACTGCAAAGGAGGCTTGGAAATGCTGAATATCTGTATGACCAGAAGGAAAAGGGTATGTTTTGCAAACAACTAACCAGTCTCTGCCATAGCGCCATCTTAACTTTTTACATATGGCACTTCATTGTATTCTCCAATAATACTTTAGAAGTGATTACTATTATTTTTTCTATTTTTCAGGTGATCAAACTGAGATGGCAGAGTCATATGCTCATTATCAGTCCACTCATACATGGGATTAAGGTCTATTGAAATTCATAAGAATAATTTTTTTCATGTCTACAAATAATTCTGTCTGGTATTTTAAAAAGGATTTGAATTAAACCTATAGATTGATTTTGGGGAGAAATGACATATTTATTATATTAAGTCATCCAATCCATGAACACAGTGTGTATCTTCCCATTTATTTAGATTTTCTTGATTTTTCACCATTTTGCAATTTTGATTATACATAACTAATATATATTTCATTGAAGTTTATATAAAAATATTTCATTTTATTTTAAGTGACTGTAAATGTTTTCAATTTTGGTTTACCCATTCTCATTCTTAGCGTGTAGAAGTGTGGATTTCTTTGTGTTGATTTTGCATCCTGAAAACTTGTTGAAATTGCTTATTACTTTTGTAGATTCAGAGATTTTCTTTGTAAAAGAACCATGAATGGTTTTATTTCTACATTTCCAATCTTTATGCCTTTTACTTCTTTCTATTTCTTTAGTTAAGTGGCCAGAATTCCAATTTTTATGTTAGAAGAGTGATAAGGGCAGGCATCTTTACCTTGTTCCAAACACAGGACAAAGCTATATTCACTGTCAAATATGGTATTAGCTGTAGGATTTTGGAGATGATCTTCATCAAGTTCTAGTTATTCCTATTCTTAACTTCTTGAGAGTTTTTATCATGAATAGGTGGTAGATTTTTCAAGTTAACTTTTACATTAATTAATACCATCATATGATTTTTCTTCTTTGGGCTACTTATAAGGTGGATTGCAGTCACTGATTTTCAAAAGTTGAACCAATATTGCATACTATTGAGTCACACTGTTGGACATGGTTTACTAATATTTCATTCTGTACGTCTGTATCTATGTCCATGAGAGAGATTGACATATAGCTTTCTTTACATTTTTTACTTGATATTCTTTGTCTGACTTTGGTATCAGGGTAATATTGTCCTCATAAAATAAGCTGAGAAGTGTTAATCTCTTCTATTTTCTAGGAGAGGATACGGAGAATTAATTTGATGTCTGGTAATGCAGTGAAACCATGTAAGTCAGGAATTTCTTTTTTGGCATTTTAAAATTCTGAATCTAATTACTTTGGGTTATAAGACTATTGAGAAAGCCCATTTCATCTTGGTTGAGATTTGATAGTTTGTAGTTTTATTGATCTATTTCTTATAAGATGTCAAATTTGAATACTCCATTATTATCCTTTTAATAGCTGGCAGATCTGCAACAATATTCTCTATTTCATTCCTAACATTGATGTTTTGAGCTTCTCTCTTATTTTTGTCATTTTTGCTAGAGGTTAAGTAATTTTGCTGATTTTTTCCCCAAAGGTATAACTTTTTGTATTATTGTTTTTTTTTAATTGTTTTGCTACTTTCAATGATATCAGTATCTGCTCTCATCCTTAATATTTCCTTTCTTCTGCTTACTTTGGGTTTAGTTTGCTCTTTTATCTCCCTAGTTTCTTGAGTCAGGATCTCAGATTACTGCTTTGAGAATTTACCTTGTTTCTAAATGTAAGAACTTAGATCTATAAATTTCCTTCTTAGCACTACTTTAGGTGCATTACACCTCTGAAATAGTTTTTATCAGCAATTACTTTAGCCACTCTTGTTTTTTATAGTATATATATGTGTTCAACTTCCTTATGTCTTTGTTTTCAAGTATGTTTCCTGTGAAGAACATGTAGTTGGGTTATATTTGTATCATTTTACTAGTTTCTGTCTTTTGGTTAGTGTATGTGGTTTACATAAATTGTTCATTGTTATTATTTAGTTGCTTAGTTATATAGAACTGTTCTGAGACCCCAGGGACTATCGCCTGCCAGGCTCCTCTGTCCATGGTATTTTCTAGGCAAAAATAATGAAGTGGGTTGCCATTTCCTTTTCTAGGGGATCTTCCTGACCTAGTGCTAGAACCTGTGTCTCCTGCAATGGCAGGAGGATTCTTTACCATTTAGCCACCTGAGGAATTATTGATGTAGTTGAGCATAAGTCTACTCCTTTTTTTTTTTTGTTTTTCGTAATGTTTCCTCGATTTCTCATTCATCTCTTTTTTGGCCTGTGCATTACTTGAACAGTTAGTTAGAAATCCATATAAATCAATCAATATGGATTCTAAAAAACTGTTGGTGGAGTAGAAGGATGAGCACTCAATTTCTCTATGATAACATCAAAACTGAAACTAGCTGCTGAACAACCATCAACAGGAGAATGTTGGAATCCACCAATAAAAGATACCCCATGACCAAGGGCAAAGGAGAAGCCATAACAAGATGGTGGGAGGGACAAAATCGCATTTAAAATCAAACCTCATACCTGCCAGAGACCTTTGGAAGGCACCTTACCTGCTTCCTGAGAAACTTGCATGCAGGTCAAGAAGCAACAGTCAGAAGCAGACATGAAACAACAGACTGGTTAAAAATTGGGAAAAGAGTATGATAAGGCTGTATACTGTCACCCTGATTATTTAGAAGAGTGCATCATGAGAAATTCCAGGCTGGATGAAGCACGAGCTAGAATCAAGATTGCCACGAGATATATCAGTAATCTCAGACATGCAGATGACACCACCCTTATGGCAGAAAGTGAAGAGTAACTAAAGAGCCTCTTGATAAAGGTGAAAGAGGAGAATGAAAAAGCTGGCTTAAAATTCAACATTCACAAAGATCATGGAATCCAATCCCATCACTTCATGACAAATAGATGGGGAAACAATGGAAACAGTGACAGACTTCATTTTCTTGAGCTCCAAAATCACTGTGGATGGTGACTACAGCCATGAAGTTAAAAGATGCTTGCCCCTTGGAAGGAAAACAATAACAAACCTAGACAGCATATTAAAAAGCAGAGATATTATTTTGCCAAAAAAGGTCCGTCTAATCAAAGCTATGGTTTTTCCTGCAGTCATATACGGATGTGAGAGCTGGGCAGTATAAAAAGGCTGAGTGCTAAGAATTGATGCCTTCAAACTGTGGTGCTGGAGAAGACTCTTGAGAGTCCCTTGAACAGCAAGGAGATCAAATCAGTTAATGCTAAAGGAAATCAACCCTGAATATTCATTGAAAGGTCTGATGCTAAAGCTGAAGCTCCAATACTTTGGCCACCTGATTACTCAGGTGTTGACTCATTGGAAAAGACCCTAATGCTGGGAAAGATTGAAGGCAGGAGAAGGGGACAACAGAGGATGAGATGGTTGGATGGCATCACCGAATCAATGGACATGAGGTTGAGCAAACTCTAGAAGATGGTGAAGGACAGAGAACCTTCGAATGCTGCTGTTCATGGGGTCACAAAGAGTTGGAAATAACTGAATGACTAAGCACAGCACAGCACCCTGTTTAAGTCTAGCATGTAGGTCCTGTCCTACTTTGGTTGTTGTGGTTTTGAACACGGCCTTTGTTGTGGTGGTGAAGCCTCCATTTTGTCTCTGTTGATGTTGTCCAAATAATGGAATGTTCTTTCCCAGGCAGGGTCATTCGATGTCTCTCTTTGGGAGGGGGAAATTTCAAGATCATGACGTTATAAGGACAGAGTATTCCTGGACATTGGGCCCTTGTTTTGTGGGAAAACCCTGCCTGTGGGATATGCACAGTTGTGTATCCAGGCTAAGTCATTATTATGTCAGGGTCCCTCTTGCTAGTTCCACCTGGCTACATGGGGTAAAAGACTTGCTGGGCAATGCTTTCCTTATTTTTAGAGTGGGAGTGGGGGCCAGAGTTAGGGGGGATGTTGCCAGATCCTACCCTTCATCTCACCCTTAACTGGTTTTGACATATAGTTTTAATTAGTAACATCTGGACTTTGATCCCTGAAGCCCTCTCATCTGTGATTCTGTGAATGTTTGTGAGGAGAATCCTGGCCCTCAAAAGAGGCTCTGATTAGTTAAGACTGGCTTTGATTGGAATCTCCTGTTTTCACTGTGTTTTAGGAGCAAACAGGAGCATACAGACTCACATGTGATGGAAGCTATATTTTTGTGTTCAGTTATGCAAACTGAGCAGGAGTCAACACAAACAACTACATAAGGTTTAGTCTGCTTTGATGGCTGTCATGATGTTTAACTGAGATGGAGGGATACGAGAGTGCTTTGTGAATGCTCACAGCTCAAGAAATGAAAGTTGTAAAACAAGAATGTTAAATGCTACATTTTAGAATGTTTATGAGATGAAGTAGCATACAAAAATTCTTGGTGGGAATTGGAATCATGTATATGGCTATGCAGGTGACTATGGTGTGGACACATATCACACAATAGTTACTAGGTCCAACTGTGTACTATGTATTTACACATCAATTTGTAATGTCCTTAGATTTGGGAATTCCTAAATGTGTCAGAGTATATTCCCTCAGAATATCAAATAGTTACTGTATAATCATAAATTTTCCCATTTAATAAAGAATTAGAGCTGTGGCGGTTCAATGAATTTATGAAATGTCCCTGAAGTGGCTATGGCCAAAATTAGAATGGTTTTTATAAATTAAACAAAAATATGTAAATTTTTTGGACCAGTACATCATTTTCTCATTTAGTGCCCATACCAGCTTTTGTGTTTCTACTTTGCTATTATAACAGACTGGTTCTTTTCCATACACTGTCCACCTTAACCTTTATGCCTGTTTCTAATAGACACATTTAATAAAATAAACATATATTTCAGTTGTTTTCCTCTTGTTCTTTAAGGCAGGAGGTTTAAACTTGAGTACATGGTAAAACATAACTTTTTGTAAGTCAACATCTTTCTAAGGAGCAGGAGGATCAAAGCTTTTGACTGACTTTCAAAGGGTTCTATGATCTAGATGGTTTAAGAACTATGAGTTTTAAGATTACTTATAGTTTTAAGATGCCAATATAACTTCCTTTCATTCAGAGTTTTCAGAGGGCTCCTGACAAATGCCCAAGGTCAGACAGCTAGGGAATGAAGCTCTTGGGATTTGAATCTAAATTTAATGGGATAAAAAGAAAGTCAGAAACCATTATTGGGCAAAAACTCAGATCACTTTCACAAAACACCATTCTAGAACGATATGGGAGCATCTTGCCAGCTGCTGTCTTATCCTTGCCCCTCCTAATCTAGTAAGAGGCCTAGGCAGCCCCAGGCTTCCTGGAATGCTTATCAGACATCTATCTTTCTCAAATTGAAATATTTTCCAAAGCCTGTTATAGATCTCAGAATTTTTAAGGATATAATTAAGTCTGTCACCCCCTCTCCCCAATCCTAGGATCATGTAAAAGACTCATGTACCTGTTGAAGTGTCAGATACCTTCCAAACTTTTCTCTGACAATAACCAATAGCATCGAATATCCCTATTTTGAATTATTTTTTTCTTATGAGTCCAGTACTTTCTGAGATTCTTAGAGAATCAGAGCCTGAAGTGTTCTGAGCCAGAAGAGACCATTTTACAGGTAGAGGTGGGCAAAGATTTATCCAGAGTCATTTAGCGAGTTAGTGGAAAGTAGATCAGGAACCAGAATGCTTTACTTCCAGTCAAATGATCATCAATATATGAGTGGCACAGCTTCTTACAAACCTTCCCTTTTTCCTCTGCCCCACTCTCCACCTACTCACCACCAATCTGCAACTTATGCCAGTTGCTGGTGAGGGGAGAAGGGCAAAGGAAGAGGTAATAAGTACACAAGGAAGGCCAAGGAAGGAGTCATGCTTCAGCCAGTGGGCTTTCATGGGCTGCCAGGCCTTTTTTTTGTCTTCCGAAACAGTCCGACCTCACTGTAACCAAATTTAGCTTATTTAGGGAATTAGATCATCATCTTGTGGGAGTGGGGAAGCATAGTCACTCCACCCAGCTGCCGATGGAAACCATTGGGGGCCAAGAGAGTGAGTAGGGGACTTTCATAACAATTAGCAAAACCAGTGACTATATGCTAGACAATGTGAGAGGTATATTAAATATATTTTGTTCATCTATTTTCCTCTATACCTCAGAAAGTATGAACTGTTAATATCAGTGAGAAAACTGAACCCCCAATGAATGATATGACTTACTTAAGGTTACACAGCCAGCAAATGTCAGTGTTAGAACTAAAACCCAGATGGGACTGCAATAAGCATGCTGTTTCTCAATAATAAGATTGAAATGTATACTATGTGACAAATACTGTACTAAGCTCTTGGATGTAATATTAAAATATTTACAATAAACCTATGAGTTATATATTGATACTCCCATTTTTCAGGAAAATAAATGGAGACTCAGACAGTAAGTGTGACTTGCCTAAGATCTAGATAGCTAGTAAATAGTTGGTCAGGATGTCAGGATTTTAAGCCAGATTTATGTGACTTTAAAGCCCACATCTTCCACCATGCTGCCTCTTTCAGAGATTTGGTGGAATAGTATAGAAAGGATGAATGAGACTTTCAAGGAGAAGTTCCTCTTGATGACTTTGGGGATAACTTGAATATCTTAACATGCTCAGTGTATGACATTATAATTTTAGGAGTCAAGAACAAACTCAAGGAATAAGATTGGGTATCTGTGATGTCTGGATCCCAGAAAAGTGTTAAGTCCTCCAGTCCTACTCTACATTCTAGAACCACTTGGGTACAATGAAATAGGGCAACTGAACAGATCGGGAAACTGAAGGAACTCCACTGGCATCAAAGTGAAAAGAGATTACTTAGGAGTCTAAAGATCAACTCCACCCTTGGAGTGGTATTCCCCATTGTGCTTTCAGGGGCTGCACCCCTGGAGTGAGTTGTTATAAATAAGAACACATGTTGCTGACTTTCTGCTACTTCTTTTCAACTGATTCTTTTCAGTCTGTAAAGCACTATCATCCTAGCTTATGTAGGAGCAGGCCAAATCAGATAGATGCCACCCGTGCTCTACCATTCCTAGACTTAACCTATGAAGTGAGAGTTAAGGCCTTGCTGCTGGCCCATAGGTTTCCATCTTTATGGTAAATCCCTCCTCACCCCCCCATCCCCCACCCCTCACTATTTAATTTTTACAGAAGCTCCTGGGTTTCAGTATAGTCGTCCCTAAAATTATGGATGATGAGTTTATGATCTCTTTATTAGCTTGGTGGTCTGGATTTGCACTTTGGTGACCCAGTAGTTTAGCATAGTGCTTAACCCCAAATATTGCTCATAAATTAGATAGATTAATAAAATCAACTTCACAAAGCATTTCCATCTCTTTTGTTTAGTACACAGGACAGAAAAAACAGAAGCTCCGGATCTGACCTAGTTCCCAAATTCAGTTTATCTAATCACCAACCTGATTCCTTCTTAGGATTTCCATCCAACCAGTCTTTCAAGCCCTGCTTGTACACCTGCAGTCACAGGAACTCATGAATGAACAGCTCAATTACAAAAGTTTTCCTTGTGCAGGATGAACTTAGTTTCTCCATGGCTTCCTCCTGTGGTTTGTAGCTCCTTGGTACCAAGCAGACTGTCTTTTCTGTATGCCCTGTCACAACATATGAGCTCCAGTTCATTCAATGACTCTTTACAGAACCTGAGACCTTGCCACTTCTTCACCCTACTGACCTCTCTTCTGTTTCCACTCTACTTTTTCTATGTCATTTTTGGAGAAATGAGAGCCACAGCTGGAAAGAAAATACTTGCTGGGCAACAGAGAGGAGAGAAGAATGTTACCCACTGTGTTCTGAAAAGTAATAACTCTATTAATATAGTATAAAGTGAAATTTGTTTTTTAAGAAACCAACTTCTTGATCAGAGATCTACAAATTATAACACATGAGCCAAATATGGTCCATTCCCTGTTTTTATAAACAAGGTTATACTGGAACTCAGCCATGCCAATTCATTTGCATATCGTGTATGGCTGCTCTCATGATATAAGTGCTGAATTGAGTAGTTGCTACAAAGAACATATCTTCACAACACCCAAAATACTTAATATATGACCCTTTAAAATTTTTGTAAAGCAATTATCCTTCAATATAAAAAAGCTATTATAGATATCCACAGTGCATATTCAAAATGTATGTAGAGAATTGGAAAATGGAAAACTGGCATTTCATTAATAATTTTTGTTTAATTAAAATAAAAAATGTATGAAAAAAGTTGCAATGTTCTTAATGATTACCAATATGCACAATTTCAATTAGCAATGCATAGGTTTTATCATCTTTCCTCTATTCTATTTTTTTCTGATTGCATTATTGAAAGGCAGTCTTACATTTGCTGAATCTAATATTAATAATAAAAATGTTGGCTTACAAAATCTTTGTCAACCACTCTTCTTGATTTATATTGGGATCCTCATAACAAGTTCATTGGTAAAAACAAAAATGAAAATACAAAATGAGACTTGGAGAGCTGAAATTCACTGCCCAATTCATACAACTTGAGTGTGTCCAGAGATGAATTAAAAAAAATTAATTTATTTTAATTGGAGGCTAATTACTTTACATTATTGTGGTTTTCACCATACATCAACATGAATCAGCCATGGGTGTACAGGTGTCCCCCTATCCTGAACCCCTCACCTACCTCCCTCCCCATCCATCTCTCTGTGTTGCTCCTGAGATGAATTTTTAGCCCAAGTCTGTTGCTTCACAGTACATGTTCCTTCACCTCATGGTCCCTTCAGTGTTCACCACCAGTTACTTCAAGCTGGGACATGTTGCAGTGCTATGACTTCACCATTTCTAGTTGCCCTACCTGAGTTCTCACTATGAGCCAATGTTTGCCTAGATCAGCCCTGCAGGGCTCAGGTCAGTTCTGGTCAGTCATTCCTTTGTTCCATTCCTGGTCAGCAACAAGGTGACCAGAACTGTCTCCTTGGCTAGTGATCAAGATAGACTTTTTAGAGAATAAGCCATTGTGGAATCTTTGCCTACAGAGATAAAGAAACTAGGCTGGCTGAACCTCAAGGCACAACATGGCAAAGAGAGAGCCCCCCACTCAGTCTGTGTTACAGTCCAGGAGAAAGACTGTAGGCTGACTGATGGACTCATCTCTCTGTCACCATCACTCACGTCTTTGACTCTAGAAAACTTTATAAGTAATGGAAACGTGAGAGAGAATTAGAATGAATATGTACCTGATCAGCGAGGGCAAATTCCTTTGATTTAATTATTTCATTATTAACTAATCCTGTTTTTTTTTTTTTTTTTTTTGAGAGAGCTCATTTAGAAATTTCTTTGGCTTTTACCAGAACTGGGCATGGCTGAATAAATATTTATCTCCATACTGTGATAAGACCTGGCTGAGCCTCAAGAAAGGGGCCCAGCTAAGGCCAGTCCTATATGGGCAGTCCTACTCCAGGACACCCAGGTTAGAGGGGTGGGAGAGGGCAGTCAATACAAGCAGTGTACACTACCATGATGCCTTCCCTCATACCTGAGCTCCTCGCCCCAACCCCACATTTATCCACAAAATGAACCAGCAATGGAAATCATGGCTGCACAAGAATACTAGGAGCAAGGGATTATAGGTACACATCTACCATACAAATTTTAGTACCAAAAAATTCCAGAATTCAAGGGGCCTTTGGAGATCATATTGTCCAACCATATAATTTTATAAATTGGAAAACTCATGTTGGAGAAATGAAATGATCCAGATAAAGTCACACAGAGATCAGTGAGATCAATTCACATGCACAGAATCATTAGACTCTTCAAGCTGAAAAGTCCTATAGATGTCATTTGTTAAACTCCTTCATTTTAAAGATGAGGAAACTGAGGCACAATCTCCAGGACAGAAATTGTGTCTGATTCTTTTATATGTCCCCATACCTAACAAAGTAACTTGCATACAGCAAACACTCAAAAATGTTTTTAAAGAGGCATAAAATTTTAAGTAAGGACTTTTGGCACTATGTTGTTTACCCAATTCTCATTTTACAGGTAAACAAATCAAGTCCCAAAGAGGGAAATGGATTGCTATACATCTAGAAAGAAATAGAGCTTAGACTAGAACTCAGTTATCCTAAGGCTAAACAATGTGCTCAAGGTCCCACAGTTGATATATGACATTGTAAAATGATTCTATTTTTTCCTTGTGGAATATTTCACATTTATGCCTTCCTTTCTTCCTCTTTTCCTTCTTTCCCTCCTCAAGCATCTCCTGAGCACTTCTCATGCATGAGGGAATACAGTAATCATAATATCCAGTTCCTGCAAGTAAAAGTTCATATCCTCTGGAAGAGACAGATATGCAAACAGGTATTTACAAAACACACTCCAGCTGAGGTCTGGAGGCAGCCATGCTTAAATCAGAATGGAAGAACTATGAAACATTTCTCAGAGGGACAGACATTTGAACTGACTCTCATGAAATATTAGGAGCTGATTAAGAATATAAAGGGGGAAACCAGTTCAAATAAAAATAATAGTGTGTAAAGGGCATGATATATTTGAGTAATATTGAATAGAAATCAAGGCTGCTACATAGGATACCTTGGGCAAGGGTGGAGGAAGATATTAAGGGTAAAGAAAAATGGTAAGTCCAGATTATAAGAGACTTGAATGACAGACTTAGCAGGATAGGATTTAGTCTGAAGATCAATAGGAAAATTTTTGAAGCAAGTGACTGATGTAGTCAATTTTGTGGTATAAACTGATTATCATGTAAGAGTAGAGGCATTTCTTACCTCTCTCATAAGATACTCTTGACTCTATAGTTGTTTACTCTGCTGCAGTGTTTGGACCATAGGGAGCTTAGTAGGCACTGAGTGTACGATTCTCACTATGCTTTTGAGGACTTTCCTGTCTTTGGGATTTCTAGAAACTTCTCTTCTCAAACAATCCTCACTTCTAATTATTTCTCCCTCTCTTAGCAGATTCAAAGGTCTGGGGAACTTCAATGTGGTATATAAAATGTGATTTGGAAAGGAAATGACCCAGATACTTATGCATTTTCAATTAATTTTGGATGTGGCTGCAGGGGTACATCAGTACAGTTCAGTTCAGTCTCTCAAAGGTGTCTGATTATTTGCTACCTCATGAACTGTAGCACGTCAGGCCTTGTTGTCCATCACCGATTCCCGGAGTTCACCCATTATTTACTCATGTCCATTGAGTCAGTGATGCCATCCAGCCATCTCATCCTCTGTTGTCCCCTTCTCCTCCTGCACCCAATCCCTCCCAGCATCAGAGTCTTTTCCAAAAGTCAACTTTTCGCATGGTCAAACTATTAGAGTTTCAACTTTAGCATCAATCCTTCCAAAGAACACCTAGGACTGATGGCCTTTAGAATGGACTGGTTGGATCTCCTTGCAGTCCAAAGGACTCTCAAGAGGCTTCTCAAACACCACAGTTGAAAACCATCAATTCTTTGGTGCTCAGCTTTCATCACAGTCCAAATTTCACATCCATACATGACTACTGGAAAAACCATAGCCTTGACAAGATGGACCTTTGTTAGCAAAGTAATGGCTCTGCTTTCTAATATGCTATCAAGGTTGGTCATAACCTTCCTTCCAAGGAGCAAGCGTCTTTTAATTTCAGGGCAGCAATCACCATCTGCAGTGATTTTGGACCCCAGAAAAATAAAGTCTGACACTGTTTCCACTGTTTCTCCAACTATTTCCCATGAAGGGATGGGACCAGATGCCATGATCATCGTTTTTTGAATGTTGAGCTTTAAGCCAACTTTTTCGCTCTCCTCTTTCACTTTCATCAAGAGGCTTTTTAGTTCTTCTTCATTTTCTGCCATAAGGGTGGTGTCATCTGCATAGCTGAGGTTATTGATATTTTTCCTGGCAATCTTGATTCCAGCTTGTGCTTCTTCCAGCCCAGCATTTCTCATGTTGTACTCTGCATATAAGCTAAATAAGCAGGGTGACAATAAACAGCCTTGACGTACTCCTTTTCCTGTTTGGAAGCAGTCTGTTGTTCCATGTCCAGTTCTAACTGTTGCTTCCTGACCGGCATATAGGTTTCTCAAGAAGCACGTCAGATGGTCTGGTATTCGTATCTCTTTCAGAATTTTCCACAGTTTATTGTGATCCACAGTCAAAGGCTTTGGGAATGTCAATATAGCTGAAATATATGTTTTTCTGGAACTCTCTTGCTTTTTCGATGATCCAGTAGATGTTGGCAATTTGATCTCTGGTTCCTCTGCCTTTTCTAAAACCAGCTTGAACATCTGGAAGTTCACGGTTCATGTATTACTGAGGCCTGGCTTGGAGAATTTTGAGCATTACTTTACTAGCATGTGAGATGAGTGCAATTGTGTGGTAGTTTGAGCATTCTTTGGCATTGCTTTTCTTTGGGATTGGAATGAAAACTGACCTTTTCCAGTCCTGTGGCCACTGCTGAGTTTTCCAAATGTGCTGGCATATTGAGTGCAGCACTTTCACAGCATCATCTTTCAGGATTTGAAATAGCTCCACTGGAATTCCATCACCTCCACTAGCTTTGTTCGTAGTGATGCTTTCTAAGGCCCACTTGACTTCACATTCCAGGATGTCTGGCTCTAGGTGAACGATCACACCATCGCAATTCTCTGGATTGTGAAGATCTTTTTTGTATAGTTCTTCTGGTGTTTTCTTGCCACCTCTTCTTAATATCTTCTGCTTCTGTTCTGTCCATACCATTTCTCTCCTTTATCGAGCCCATCTTTGCATGAAATGTTTGCTTGGTGTCTCTAATTTTCTTGAAGAGATCTCTCATCTTTCCCATTCTGTTCTTTTCCTCTATTTCTTTGCATTGATCACTGAGGAAGGCTTTCTATCTCTTCTTTTTTTATAATTTTTATTTTTACTTTATTTTACTTTAAAATACTGTATTCGTTTTGCAATACATTGATATGAATCCTCCACAGGTGTACATGAATTCCCAAACATGAACCCCTTTCCTACCTCCCACCCCATATCATCTCTCTGGATCATCCCCATGCACCAGCCCCAAGCATCCTGTATCCTGCATCGAACATAGCCTGGCGATTCATTTCTTACATGATAGTATACATGTTTCAATGCCATTCTCCCAAATCATCCCACTCTGTTCCTCTCCCTCAGAATCCAAAAGTCCACTCTACACATCTGTGTCTCTTTTGCTGTCTCGAATACAGGGTCATGATTACCATCTTTCTAAATTCCATATATATGTGTTAGTATACTGTATTGGTGTTTCTCTTTCTGGCTTACTTCACTCTGTATAATCGGCTCCAGTTTCATCCATCTCATTAGAACTGATTCAAATGTATTCTTTTTAATGGCTGAGTAATACTCCATTGTCTATATGTACCACAGCTTTCTTATTCATTCATCTGCTGATGGACATCTATTATAAACAGTGATGTGATGAACATTGGGCTACACGCGTCTCTTTCAATTCTGGTTTCCGTGGTGTGTATGCCCAGCAGTGGGATTGCTGGGTCATAAGGCAGTTCTATTTGCCAATTTTTAAGGAATCTTCGCACTGTTCTCCATAGTGACTGTACTAGTTTGCATTCCCACCAACAGTGTAAGAGGGCTCCCTTTTCTCCACACCCTCTCCAGGATTTATTGCTTGCAGACTTTTGGATCACAGCCATTCTGACTGGTGTGAAGTGGTACCTCATTGTGGTCTTGATTTGCATTTCTCTGACAATGAGTGATGTTGAGCATCTTTTCATGTGTTTGTTAGCCAGCTGTATGTCTTCTTTGGAGAAATGTCTATTTAGTTCTTTGGCCTATTTTTTGATTGGGGAGTTTATTTTTCTGGAATTGAGCTGCAGGAGTTGCTTGTATATTTTTGAGATTAGTTGTTTGTCAGTTGCTTCATTTGCTATTATTTTCTCCCATTCAGGAGGCTGTCTTTTCACCTTGCTTATAGTTTCCTTTGTTGTGCAGAAGCTTTTAATTTTAATTAGGTCCCATTTGTTTATTTTTGCTTTTGTTTCCAATATTCTGGGAGGTGGGTCATAGAGAATCCTGCTGTGATGTATGTCGGAGAGTGTTTTGCCTATGTTCTCCTCTAGGAGTTTTATAGTTTCTGGTCTTATGTTTAGATCTTTAATCCATTTTGAGTTTATTTTTGTGTGTGGTGTTAGAAAGTGATCTAGTTTCATTCTTCTACAAGTGGTTCACCGGTTTTCTCCACACCAATTGTTAAAGAGATTGTCTTTACTCCATTGTATATTCTTGTCTCCTTTGTCAAAGATAAGGTGTCCATATGCATGTGGATTTATCTCTGGGATTTCTATTTTGTTCCATTGATCTATATTTCTGTCTTTGTGCCAGTACCATACTGTCTTGATGACTGGCTTTGTAGTAGAGCCTGAAGTCAGGCAAGTTGATTCCTCCAGTTCCATTCTTCTTTCTCAAGATTGCTTTGGCTATTCGAGGTTTTTTGTATTTCCATACAAATCTTGAAATTATTTGTTATAGTTCAGTGAAAAATACCGCTGGTAGCTTGATAGGGATTGCATTGAATCTGTACATTGCTTTGGGTAGTGTACTCATTTTCATTATGTTGATTCTTCTGATCCATGAACATGGTATATTTCTCCATCTATTAGTGTCCTCTTTGATTTCTTTCATCAGTGTTTTATAGTTTTCTATATATAGGTTTTTAGTTTCTTTAAGTAGATATTTTCCTAAGTTTTTTATTCTTTTCATTGCAATGGTGAATGGAATTGTTTCCTTAATTTCTTTTTCTACTTTCCCATTATTAGTTTATAGGAATGGAAGGGATTTCTGTGTGTTGATTTTATATCCTGCAACTTTACTATATTCATTGATTAGCTCTAGTACTTTTCTGGTGGAGTCTTTAGGGTTTTCTATGTAGAGGATCATGTCATCTGCAAACAGTGAGAGTTTTACTTCTTCTTTTCCAATTTGGATTCCTTTTATTTCTTTTTCTGCTCTGATGGCTGTGACCAAATCTTCCTGAAGTATGTTGAATAGTAGCGGTGAAAGTGGGCACCCTTGTCTTATTCCTGACTTTAGGGGAAATGCTTTCAGTTTTTCACCATTGAGGATAATGTTTGCTGTGGGTTTGTCATATATAGCTTTTATTATGTTGAGATATGTTCCTTCTATTCCTGCTTTCTGGAGAGTTTTTATCATAAATGGATGTTGAATTTTGTCAAAGACCTTCTCTGCATCTATTGAGATAATCATATGGCTTTTATTTTTCAATTTGTTAATGTGGTGAATTACAGTGATTGATTTGCGGATATTGAAGAATCCTTGCATCCCTGGGATAAAGCCCACTTGGTCATGGTGTATGATCTTTTTAATGTGTTATTGGATTCTGATTGCTAGAATTTTGTTGAGGAATTTTGCATCTATGTTCATCAGTGATATTGGCCTGTAGTTTTCTTTTTTGTGGCACCTTTGTCAGGTTTTGGTATTAGGGTGATGGTGGCCTCATAGAATGTGTTTAGAACTTTACCTTCCTCTGCAACTTTCTGGAGGATTTTGAGTAGGATAGGTGTTAGCTCTATCTCTAATTTTTTGGTAGAATTCAGCTGTGAAGCCATCTGGACCTGGGCTTTTGTTAGCTGGAATATTTCTGATTACAGTTTCAATTTCCGTGCTTGTGATGGGTCTGTTAAGATTTTCTATTTCTTCCTGGTTCAGTTTTGGAAACTTGTGCTTTTCTAAGAATTTGTCCATTTGTTCCACGTTATCCATTTTATTGGCATATAATTGCTGATAGTAGTCTCTTATGATACTTTGTATTTCTGTGTTGTCTGTTGTGATCTCTCCATTTTCATTTCTAATTTTTTTGATTGGATTTTCTCCCTTTGTTTCTTGATGAGTCTGGCTAATGGTCTGTTAATTTTATTTATCCTTTCAAAGAACCAGCTTTTGGCTTGTTGATTTTTGCTATGGTCTCTTTTGTTTCTTTTGCATTTATTTCTGCCCTAATTTTTAAGATTTCTTTCCTTCTACTAACTCTGGGGTTCTCCATTTCTTCCTTTTCTAGTTGCTTTAGGTGTAGAGTTAGGTTATTTATTTGACTTTTTTCTTGTTTCTTGAGGTATGCCTGTATTGCTATGAACTTTCCTCTTAGCACTGCTTTTATAGTATCCCACAGGTTTTGGGTTGTTGCGTTTTCATTTTCATTTGTTTCTATGCATATTTTGATTTCTTTTTTAATATCTTCTGTGATTTGTTGGTTATTCAGCAGCGTGTTGTTCAGCCTCCATATGTTGGAATTTTTAATAGTTTTTCTCCTGTAATTGAGATTTAATCTTAATGTATTATGGTCAGAAAAGATGCTTGGAATGATTTCGAATTTTTTGAAAGTTTCAAAGTTAGATTTATGGCCCAGGATGTGATCTATCCTGGAGAAGGTTCCATGAGCACTTGAGAAAAAGGTGAAATTCATTGTTTTGGGGTGAAATGTCCTATAGATATCAATTAGGTCTAACTGGTCTATTGTATCATTTAAAATTTGCATTTCTTTGTTAATTTTCTGTTTAGTTGATCTGTCCATAGTTGTGAGTGGGGTATTAAAGTCTCCCACTATTATTGTGTTATTTTTAATTTCCCCTTTCATCATTGTTAGCATTTGTCTTACATATTGTGATGTTCCTATGTTGGGTGCATATATATATATATATATATATATATATTTATTTATTTATAATCGTTATATCTTCTTCTTGGATTGATCCTTTGATCATTATGTAGTGTCCTTCTTTGTCTCTTTTCACAGACTTTGTTTTAAAGTCTATCTTATCGGATATGAGTATTGCCACTCCTGCTTTCTTTTGGTCTCTATTTGCGTGATATATCTTTTTCCAGCCCTTCACTTTCAGTCTGTATGTGTCCCTTGTTTTGAAGTGGGTCTCTTGTAGGCAGCATATATAGGGGTCTTGTTTTTGTATCCATTCAGCCAGTCTTTGCCTTTTGGTTGGGGCATTCAACCCATTTACATTTAAGGTAATTATTGAAAAGTATGATCCTTTTGCCATTTACTTTATTGTTTTGGGTTTGGGTTTATACACCCTTTTTGTGTTTCCTATCTAGAGAATATCCTTTAGCATTTGTTGGAGAGCCGGTTTGGTGGTGCGGAATTCTCTCAGCTTTTGCTTGTCTGTAAAGCTTTTGATTTCTCCTTCATATTTGAATGAGATCCTTGCTGGGTACAGTAATCTGGGCTGTAGGTTATTTTCTTTCATCACTTTAAGAATGTCTTGCCATTCCCTCCTGGCCTGAAGAGTTTCTATTGAAAGATCTGCTGTTATCCTTATGGGAATCCCCTTGTGTGTTATTTGTTGTTCTTCGCTTGCTGTTTTAATCTTTGTTTTTTTGTGTTTGATCTTTGTTAATTTCATCAATATGTGTCTTGGGGTGTTTCACCTTGGGTTTATCCTATTTGGAACTCTCTGGGTTTCTTGGACTTGGGTGATTATTTCCTTCCCCATTTTAGGGAAGTTTTCAACTATTATCTCCTCAAGTACTTTCTCATGGTCTTTATTTTTGTCTTCTTCTGGGACTCCTATAATTGGAATGTTGGAGCGTTTCATATTGTCCTGGAGGTCTCTGAGATTGTCCTCATTTCATTTAATTAGTTTTTCTTTTTTCCTCTCTGATTTATTTATTTCTACCATTCTATCTTCTATTTCACCAATCCTATCTTCTGCCTCCTTTATTCTTCTATTTGTTGCCTCTGGAGTGTTTCTGATCTCTTCTATTGTGTTATTCATTATATATTGACTTTTTAAAATTTCTTCTAGGTCCTTGTTAAACCTTTCTTGCATCTTCTCAATCCTTGTCTCCAGGCTATTTATCTGTGGTCCATTTTTATTTCAAGATTTTGGATCATTTTCACTATCAATATTTGGAATTCTTTCTCAGGTAGATTCCCTATCTCTTCCTCTTTTGTTTGGTTTGGTGGGCATTTCTCTTGTTCCTTTACCTGTTGAGTATTCCTCTGTCTCTTCATCTTGGTTATATTGCTGCGTTTGGGGTGGCCTTTCTATATTCTGGAAATTTGTGGAGTTCTCTTTATTATGGAGTTTTCTCACTGTGGGTGGGGTTGTATCAGTGGCTTGTCAAGGTTTCTTGGTTAGGAAAGCTTGTGTTGAAGTTCTGGTGGGTGGGGCTGGATTTCTTGTCTCTGGAGTGCAATGGAGTGACCAGTAATGGGTTATGAGACATCAATGGTTTTGGAGTAACTTTGAGCTCCTTGTGTATTGAAGCTCAGGAGTGTGTTCCTGTGTTGCTGGAGAATTTGTGTGGTATGTCTTGCTCTGCAACTTGTTGGCCCTTGGGTGGTGCTTGGTTTCAGTGTAGGTATGTAGGCATTTGATGAGCTCTTATCGAGTAATGCTCCCTGGATTCTGGAGTTCTCTGATGTTCTCAGGATTTGGACTTAAGCCTCCTGCTTCTGGTTTTCAGTTTTATTTTTGTAGTAGCCTGAAGACTTCTCCATCTATACAGCACTGATGATAAAACATCTAGGTTAAAGATGAAATTTTTCTCCACAGTGAAGGACACCCAGAGAGGTTCACTGAGTTATATGGAGAAGAGAAGAGGGAGGGGGTAGTTAGAGGTGACTGGAATGAGATGAGGTGGGATCAAAAGAGGAGAGAGCAAGCTAGCCAGTAATCACTTCCTTATGTGCACTCCACAGTCTGGACCACTCAGAGGTATTCACGGAGTTATACAGGGAAGAGGACAGGGAGGAAGTAGACAGAGGTGGCCAGGAGGATAAAAGAGGGAGATGAAAGGAGAGAGACAGATCCAGCCAGTAACCAGTTCCTTAAGTATTCTCCACCGTCTGGAACACACAGACATTCACAGAGTTGGGTAGAGAAGAGAAGGGGGAGGGAAGAGACAGAGGTGACCTGGTGGAGAAAAAGGAGAGTCCAAGGAGGAGAGAATGGTAAAGCCAGTAATCTCGCTTTCAGGTAAAATTAGGTAGTGAAGTTTGGGTTTTTAAATGTACAAAATTGACAACAAATACCAAAAAGCAAAGATTAAAAATCTAGAGTAGAGGTTGGATTTTCAAGAATACAATGTTAAAGAAAAGAAGAAGAAGAAGAAAAAAACAAAGCCACAAGAATAATTAAAAAACAACAACAACCACACAAAGACTATATACGGTGTTTGCTTTAAAAAATGGTCTTTTTTGTGTTTTTTTTTTGAAAAGTAATAGTAGGTTATAAAAGTAAAAATTAAAGGAGAAATAGAGGACTTAACAATTTTAAAAAGTTAAGGAAAAAATAGAAGAAAAAGAAAAGAAGAAAAAACAACCACATAACAGTATCAAAAAAAAAAAAAAAAGAATG
Organism: Capra hircus; assembly: GCF_001704415.2. Lineage (NCBI taxonomy): Eukaryota > Metazoa > Chordata > Mammalia > Artiodactyla > Bovidae > Capra > Capra hircus. The sequence continues at coordinate 18,045,142 of NW_017189516.1, forward strand.
ATCGTAAAAATAGTAAAGATATATCTGGCCCTTTCTCTGGTGTGGCAGTGTGGGCTCACTTCCTAGGCGGTTCCCTCTGTTTAACTTCTTCTGTTTGCTGGTCTCTTCAGTGTCTGATTTCCATCCTGACATGGGATGTTGGACACTTTTTTTTTTTTTAGGCTCACTTGTTCAGTTAACGCCAAAGAATACTCAAACTACCACACAATTGCACTCATCTCACATGCTAGTAAAGTAATGCTCAAAATTCTCCAAGCCAGGCTTCAGCAATAGGTGAAATGTGAACTTCCTGATGTTCAAGCTGGTTTTAGAAAAGGCAGATGAACCAGAGATCAAATTGCCAACATCTGCTGGATCATGGAAAAAGCAAAAGAGTTCCAGAAAAACATCAATTTCTGCTTTATTGACTATGCCAAAGCCTTTGACTGTGTGGATCACAAGAAACTGCAGAAAATTCTGAAAGAGATGGGAATACCAGACCACCTACCCTGCCTCTTGAGAAATCTGTATGCAGGTCAGGAAGCAACAGTTATAACTGCACATGGAACAACAGACTGGTTCCAAATAGGAAAAGGTGTATGTCAAGGCTGTATATTGTCACCCTGCTTATTTAACTTCTATGCAGAGTACATCATGAGAAATGCTGGACCTGAAGAAACACTAGCTGGAATCAAGATTGCTGGGAGAAATCTCAATAACCTCAGATATGCAGATGACACCACCCTTATGGCAGAAAGTGAAGAGGAACTAAAAAGCCTCTTGATGAAAGTGAAAGAGGAGAGTGAAAAAGTTGGCTTAAAGCTCAACATTGAGAAAAGTAAGTTCATGGCATCCGGTCCCATCACTTCATGGGAAATAGATGGGGAAACAGTGGAAACAGTGTCAGACTTTATTCTTTTGGGCTCAAAAATCACTGCAGATGGTGATTGCAGCCATGAAATTAAAAGACGCTTACTCCTTGGAAGAAAAGTTATGACCAACCTAGATAGCATATTCAAAAGCAGAGACATTACTTTGCCGACTAAGGTCCGTCTAGTCAAGGCTGTGGTTTTTCCTGTGGTCATGTATGGATGTGAGAGTTGGACTGTGAAGAAGGCTGAGCGCTGAAGACTTGGTGCTTTTGAAGTGTGGTGTTGGAGAAGACTCTTGAGGGTCCCTTGGTCTGCAAGGAGATCCAACCAGTCCATTCTGAAGGAGATCAACCCTGGAATTTCTTTGGAGGGAATGATGCTGAAGCTGAAACTCCAGTACTTTGGCCACCTCATGCGAAGAGTTGACTCACTGGAAAAGACTCTCATGCTGGGAGGGATTGGCGGCAGTAGGAGAAGGGGACGACCAAGGATGAGACGGCTGGATGGCATCACGGACTCAATGGATGTGAGTCTGAGTGAACTCCGGGAGATGGTGATGGACAGGGAGGCCTGGCGTGCTGCGATTCATGGGGTTGCAAAGAGTCGACACGAGTGAGTGACTGAACTGAACTGAACTGAACTGTTCAGTTGCGCTGTGGGGAGGGAGGCATGCTGCAAAAGAGTAACACTGGCGTGTGCACACAGTGTCTCAGCTCTGCTGGGCCTACTGCTGCTTGTGGCGCACAGCACTCAGGGTCTACGTTGCTCTGCCAGGAACCTTCTGAGGCTGGCCCTAGGCTGCATGCACCTCCCCGGTCTAAGCTGCTCTGGTTCGGCACTCAGGTAGCCCTCAGAGGCGCAGATTCGGTTGGGACTGCATTTTGTGACCTTCCCAGGTCCGAGTAGCTCAGGTGTTTGGCGAGCGCAGTCGCTGCAACTTATCACCTTTCCTGTCTCTGCTGCTCAGTTTTCTGGGTATGGTGGATGGTGACTGTTCAGAACCCCCAGAAGTCTTAGCAAAGAAGCCTGCTTGCAGTTTGGTAGGTAAAGTCTCTCTGGGGCTGCGATCGCCCTCTTCCAGACCTTTTGGCTCTGGCTGCCTGTCACCGACAGGGGATGGTCTGCAGCCGGCTATTTCTGTTCAGTCCTTTGTTCTGTGTGCCATTCTGGTAGTGTCTTATATTCAAGCTTTTCGCGTGGTAGCTATCCCACAGTCTGGTTTGCTAGCCCAAGTTAGTTCATTCTGGTTAGGTGCTGGGCGAACGCCAATTAAGAACTTCCAATTCTTAAAAAGCACTGAGGCCGTGCCTCCCCTGCCTCCCTGCCCTGCCCCCACTTGTTAGTGGCAGATGCAGGCATCTGTGCTGCTTTTCCACTGGGGGAGTTACTGTTGGGCTTGTAATCTTTTGGTTTTATTTATTTATTTACTTTTCCTTCCTGTTATGTTGCCTTCTGTGCGTCCAAGGCTCACCACAGACTCAGCAGGGAGAGTGTTTCCTGGTGTGTGGAAACCTCTCTTCTTAAGATTCCCTTCCTGGGATGGGATTCCCTACCCGGGATGGAGCTCCCTCCCTACCTCCTTTGTCTCTTTTTTTTGTCTTTTATATTTTTTCCTACCTGTTTTTGAAGACAATGATCTGCTTTTCTGGGTGCCTGATGTCCTCTGCCAGCATTCAGAAGTTGTTTTGTGGAGTTTGCTCAGGGTTGAAATGTTCTTTTGATGAATTTGTGAGGGAGAAAGTGGTCTCCCCATCCTATTCCTCCACCATCTTAGGACCCCCCCCCCTTATCTCTTCTTGATATTCTTTGGAACTCTGCATTTAGACGCTTGTATCTTTCTTTTTCTCCTTTGCTTTTTGCTTCTCTTCTTTTCATAGCTATTTGTAAGACCTCACCAGACAGCCATTTTGCTTTTTTGCATTTCTTTTCCATGGGGATGGTTTTGATCCCTGTCTCCTGTATAATGTCATGAACCTCCGTCCATAGTTCATCAAGCACTCCATCTATGAGATCTAGGCCCTTAAATCTATTTCTCACTTCCACTGTATAATCATAAGGGATTTGATTTAGGTCATACCTCAATGGTCTAGTGGTTTTCCCTACTTTCTTCAATTTTAGTCTGAATTTGGCAATAAGAAGTTAATGATCTGAGCCACAGTCAGCTCCTGGTCTTGTTTTTGTTGACTGTGTAGAGCTTCTCCATCTTTGGCTGTAAAGAATATAATCAATCTGATTTCGGTATTGACCATCTGGTGATGTCCATGTATAGTCTTCTCTTGTGTTGTTGGAAGAGGGTGTTTGCTATGACCAGTGTATTTTCTTGCCAAAACTCTATTAGTCTTTGCCCTGCTTCATTCTGCATTCCAAGGCCAAATTTGCCTGTGACTCCAGGTATTTCTTTACTTCCTACTTTTGCATTCCAGTCCTCTAGAATGAAAAGGACATCTTTTTTGGGTGTTAGTTCTAAAAGGTCTTGTAGGTCTTCATAGAACCGTTCAACTTCAGTTTCTTCAGCATTACTGGTGGGGGCATAGACTTGGATTACCATGATAGTGAATGGTTTGCCTTGGAAATGAAAGGAGATCATTCTGTCATTTTTGAGATTGCATCCAAATACTGCATTTCAGACTTTTTTGTTGACCATGATGGCTACTCCATTTCTTCTGAGGGATTCCTGCCCACAGTAGTAGATATAATGGTCTTCTGAGTTAAATTCACCCGTTCCAGTCCATTTTAGTTCGCTGATTCTTAGAATGTCGATGTATGCTCTTGCCATCTCTTGTTTGACCACTTCCAATTTGCCTTGATTCATGGACCTGACATTCCAGGTTGCTATGCAATATTGCTCTTTACACCATAAGACCTTGCTTCTATCACCAGTCACATCCACAGCTGGGTATTGTTTTTGCTTTGGCTCCATCCCTTCATTCTTTCTGGAGCTATTTCTCCACTGATCTCCAGTAGCATGTTGGGCACCTAATGACCTGGGGAGTTCCTCTTTCAGTAAACTATTATTTTGCCTTTTCATACTGTTCATGGGGTTCTCATGGCAAGAATACTGGAGTGTTTTGCCATTCCCTTCTCCAGTGGACCACATTCTGTCAGACCTCTCCACCATGACCTGCCTGTCCTTGGTTGCCCAGCGGGCATGGCTTAGTTTCATTGAGTTAGACAAGGCTGTGGTCTTAGTGTGATTAGATTGACCAGTTTTCTGTGAGTGTGGTTTCAGTGTGTCTGATCTCTGGTGCCCTCTTGCAACACCTACAATCTTACTTGGGTTTCTCTTACCTTGGGCATGGGGTATATCTTCATGGCTGTTCCAGCATAGTGCAGCTGCTGCTCCTTATCTTGGATGAGGGGTATCTCCTCACTGCTGCCCTTCCTGACCTTCAACGTGGGATAGCTCCTTAGGCCTTCCTTTGCCCACGCAGCCACTGCTCCTTGCACATGGGGTAGCTCCTCCTGGCCACCATCCCTGACCTCAGATGCAGGGTAGCTTCTCTTGGCCATTTCTGCACCATCGCAGCCTGGTACTCTCAGCCACTGCCCCTGACCTCGGACGTGGGGTAGCTCCTCTCAGCTGCACTTAGTGCACCGGTCACAGCCTCCTGTGCTTAGTGCGCTGGTTGCAGCAAGAGGAAAGCATAACAATTATAAATATTTATTGACCCAACATCGGCACACCTCAATACATAAAGCAAACACTAACAGACATGATGGGGGAAATAGGCAGTAACAAAGTAATAATAGGGGACTTTAACACCCCATGTATACCAATGAACACATCATCAGAATAGAAAATCAATAAGGAAACATAAGGCTTAAATAGAGCACATTAGAGCAGATGGACATAGATATCTTTAGGACATTCTATCCAAATGAAAAGAATACACTTTCTTTTCAAACGCACAGAGAACATTCTCCAGGATAGACCACATCTAGGGTCACAAATCAAGCCTCAGTAAATTTAAGAAAACTGAAATCCTATAAATCATCTTTTCTGACCATAACACTATCAATCACAGGTTCAAAAAAAAAAACTCTTAAAAAAATCACAAACACATGGCGATTAAAAAATACGTTTCTAACTAATGAACAGCATGCTGAAGAAATAAAAAGAGAAAGCAAAGAATTCCTAGAAACCAATGACAGTGAAAACACGATGACTCAAAACCTAGGAATGCAGCAAAAGAGGGAAGTTTATAACCATACATTCCTACCTTAAGAAAGAAGCAAAACATCGACTAGACAATTTAACTTTACATTTAAAAAAATGGAAAAAGAACAAAAATAACCCCAAAGTTAGTAGAAGAAATAATTCATAATGATTAGAGCAGAAATAAATGAAAAAGAAATGAAGGAAACAATAATAAAGATTAATAAAACTAAAAGCTTGTTCTTTGAGAAGATGAACAAAATTGGCCAACAATTAGCCAAACCCATCAGGAAAAAAGGGGAGAAGAATCAAATCAACAAAATACAAATGAAAAAGGGGAGGATAAAACAAAAAAAGAAAAATACAAAGAATCATAAGAGACTAAGTCAATAAAATAGACAACTTAGAAGAAATAGACATTCTTAGAAAAGTTCAACATTTCAAGACTGAACAAGGAAGAAACAGATATTAATAAGCTAATTACAAGCACAAAAACTGAAACTGTGATTTAAAAAATCAACTTCCCTAAAAATAAAATCCCAGGGCCAGATGGCTTGACAGGTTAATTCAAACATTTAGACAGCAGCTAATGCCTATCTTTTTGAAACATTCAAACATTTGTAGAGGAAGGAAGCTGCCATCACCCTGATAACAAAATCATACAAACATCACAGAAAAGAAAATTACAGGCCAATATAATTCATGAACAAAGATGCAAAAATCCTCAAGAATTCTAGCAATCAGAATTCAACAGCACATTAAAAAGATCATATACAATGAACAAGTCAGGTTTATCCCAGGGATGCAAGGATTATACAATATAAGAAACTCAATAAGTGTGATACACCATATTAAAAATCTGAAATATAAAAACTATATTATAATATCAATAGATGCAGAAAAAGCTTTTGACAAAATTCAACAATGGTTTATGATTAAAGTAAAAAAAAATTTTAAATGAGCATAGAAGGAACATATCTCAACATAATAAAAATCATATACAACAAACCCACAGAAAACATTATTCTCAATGGTGAAAAACTGAAAGCATTCTCTCTAAGATCATGAACAAGACGAGTATGCCCACTTCTTGTCACTATTACTCAACATAGTTTTGGAAGTCCTAGCTATGGCAAGCATAGAAGAAAAACAAATAAAAGGAATCCCCATTGGAAAGAGGAAGTAAAACACTGTTTTCAGATGACATGATACTATACATAGAAAACCTTAAAGATACTATCAAAAAATTATTAGAGCTAATCCATGAATTTAGCAAAGTTACAGGATACAAAATCAATACACAGAAATAATCTTCATTCCTATACACTAACAATGAAAAATCATAAGGAGAAATTAAGGAAAGAATCCCATTCACATTGAAACAAAATGAATAAAATACCTAGGAATAAACCTACCTATGTAGACAAAAGACCTATATACAGAGAACTATAAGTCACTGATGAAAATAATCAAAGATGCTATAAACAGATGGAGAGATATTCCATGTTCCTGGGTTAGAAGAATCAATACTGTGAAAATGACTATTCTACCAAGTGCAATCTACCGATTCAATACAATCCCTAACAAATCACCAATGGCATTTTTCTCAGAAATGGGACAAAATAATTTACAATTCATATGGAAACACAGAAGACTCTGAATAACCAAAGCAATCTTATGAATGAAGAATGGAGCTGGAGGAATCAACCTTTCTTACTTCAGACTGTACTACAAAGCTAAAGTTTTGGAAACAGTATTGTACTGATGCGAAAAAAACACAAATATATATATACCAATGGAAGAAGATGGGAAGCCCAGAGAAAAACCTACATACCTATGAGCACCTTATCTTTGACAAAGGAGGCAAGAATATAAAATGGGTGACAGATAGTCTGTTCAATGTATGGTGCTGGGGGAACTGGACAGCTACATGTAAAAGAATGAAATTATAATATTTCCTAACACCATATTCAAAGATAAACTCTAAGTAGATTAAACACCTAAATGTATGACCAGAAGCTATAAATCTCTTAGCAGCAAACACAGGCAGAACACTGTATAACATAAATCACTGCAATATCCTCTATGACCCATCTCCTAGGGTAATGAAAATAAAAAGTAAAATAAACAAGTGGGACCTAATTAGACTTAAAAGTTTTTACATAGCAAAGGAAAACTATAAACAAAGTGAAAAGACAACTCTCAGAATGGGAGAAAATAATAGCAAATTAAACAACTGACAAAGGATTAATTTCTGAAATATACAAGCAGCTCACACAACTCAATACCAAAAAAACAAACAGCCCAATTAAATAGTGGGCAAAAGATCTAAACAAACATTTCTCCAAAGAAGACATACAGATGGTTAATAAACAGATGGAAGGATGCTCAATATCACTCATAATTAGAGAAATGCAAATCAACACTACAATGAGATATCACATCACTTCGGTCACAACGGCTATCGTAAAAAATCTACAAACAGTAAAGGCTAGAGAGTGTGTGGACAAAAAATGAAACTTGCATTATTTGTGATTATGTACATTGATATGGCCACTATGGAAGACAATATGGAGATTCCTTAAAAAACTAGGAATAAAACTACCATGTGACCCAGCAATCCCAAAACTATGTATATACCCTGAGGAAATCAAAATTGAAAAAGACACATTTACCCCAATGTTCACTGCAGCACTATTTACAATTGCGAAGACATGGAAGCAACCTCAATATCCATTGACAGGAGGATGGATAAAGAAGCTGTGGTATATATACATACACAATGCAATATTACTCAGCCATAAAAATGAATGTATTAAAGTCAGTTCTAATGATGTAGATGAACTAGAGCCTATTATAGAGAGTAAAGTAAGTCAGAAAGAGAAAAACAAATATTATATATTAACACACTTATATGGAATCCAGGAAGATGGTAACGATGAATTTATTTGCAAGGCAGACATAGAGAAAAGACTTATGGTCACAGTGGAGATGGGAAGAAGGAGAGGGTAGGATGAATGGAGAGAGTTGCATGGAAACACATACATTACAATATGTAAAAAAAAAAGAAATGTTAACCAATGAAAATTTATTTTTATGCCACTGGGAACTCAAACTGGGGCTCTGTAACAACCTAGAGGTGTGGAATGAAGAGGAAGGGCATTTCAAGAGGAAAGAGACATATGTATTCTTATGGCTAATTCATGTTGATGTATGGCAGAAACCAACGCAATATTTTTAAACCAGTTTTCTCTCACTTAAAAATAAAATTAACAAAGATCAAACAGAAAGAACAAATATTAAAAGCAGCAAGGGAAAAACAACACACAAGGCGATTCCCATAAGGATAACAGCTGATCTTTCAATAGAAACTCTTCAGGCCAGGAGGGAATGGCCTTTCCTCACTTAAAGTGATGAAAGAAAATAACCTACAGCCCAGATTATTGTACCCAGCAAGGATCTCATTCAAATATGAAGGGAAAATCAAAAGCTTTACAGACAAGCAGAAGCTGAGAGAATTCAGCACCACCAAACCAGCTCTCCAGCAAATGCTAAAGGATATTCTCTAGACAGGAAACACAAAAAGGGTGTATAAACCCAAACCCAAAACAATAAAGTAAATGGCAACGGGATAATACTTATCAATAATTACCTTAAATGTAAATGGGTTGAATGCCCCAATCAAAAGGCAAAGACTGGCTGAATGGATACAAAAACAAGACCCATATATATGTTGTCTACAAGAGACCGACCTCAAAACAGGGGACACATACAGACTGAAATTGAAGGGCTGGAAAAAGATATTCCACCCAAATAGAGACCAAAAGAAAGCAGGAGTAGCAATACTCATATCAGATAAAATAGACTTTAAAACAAAGGCTGTGAAAAGAGACAAAGAAGGACACTACATAATGATCAAAGGATCAATCCAAGAAGAAGATATAACAATTATAAATATATATATATATACATATATATATATATATATATATATATATATATATATATGCACCCAACATAGGAACATCACAATATGTAAGACAAATGCTAACAACGATGAAAGGGGAAATTAACAATAACAAAATAATAGTGAGAGACTTTAATTCCCCACACACACCTATGGATAGATCAGCTAAACAGAAAATTAACAAAGAAACACAAACTTTAAAACATAGAGTAGACTAGTTAGACCTAATTGATATGCATAGGACAATTAACCTCAAAACAATGAATTTCACCTTTTTCTCAAGTGCTCATGGAACCTTCTCCAGGATAGATCACACCCTGGGCCGTAAATCTAGCCTTGGTAAATTCAAAAAATTTGAAATCATTCCAAGCATCTTTTTGAACCACAATGCAGTAAGATTAGATCTCAATTAAAGGAGAAAAACTATTAAAAATTCCAACATATGGAGACTGAACAACATGCTGCTGAATGACCAACAAATCACAAAAGAAATAAAAAAAAGAACTCAAAATATGCATAGAAACTAATGAAAATGAAAACAAAACAACCCAAAACCTGTGGGACACTGTAAAAACATTGCTAAGGGGAAGATTCATAGCAATATAGGCATACATCAAGAAAGAAGAAAAAAGTCAAATAAATAACCTAAATCAACATCTAAGACAATTAGAAAAGGAAGAAATGAAGAACCCCAGGGTTAGTAGAAGGAAAGAAATTTTAAAAATTAGGGCAGAAATAAATGCAAAAGAAACAAAAGAGACCATAGCAAAAATCAACAAAGCCAAAAGCTGGTTCTTTGAAAGGATAAATAAAATTGACAAACAATTAGCCAGACTCATCAAGAAACAAAGGGAAAAATCAAATCAATAAAATTAGAAATGAAAATGGAGAGATCACAACAGACAACACAGAGATATAAAGGATCATAAGAGACTACTATCAGCAATCATATGCCAATAAAGTGGACAACATGGAAGAAATGGACAAATTCTTAGAAAGTACAACTTTCCAAAACTGAACCAGGCAGAAATGGAAAATCTTAACAGACCCATTACAAGCACAGAAATTGAAACTGTAATCAGAAATCTTCCACGTAACAAAAGCCCAGGTCTAGACAGCTTCACAGCTGAATTCTACAAAAAAATTAGAGAAGAGCTAACACCTATCCTATTCAAACTCTTCCAGAAAATTCCAGAGGAAGGTAAACTTCTAAACTCATTCTATGAAGCACCATCACCCTAATACCAAAACCCGGCAAAGATCCCACAAAAAACAGAAAACTACAGGCCAATATCACTGATGAACATAGGTGCAAAAATCCATAACAAAATTCAAGCAATCAAAATCCAACAACACATTAAAAAGATCATACACCATGACCAAGTGGGCTTTATCTCAGGGATGCAAGGATTCTCCAATATCCGCAAATCAATGTAATACACCACATTAACAAATTGAAAAATAAAAGCCATATGATTATCTCAATAGATGCAGAGAAAGCCTTTAACAAAATTCAAAATCCGTTTATGATAAAAGCTCTCCAGCAAGTAGGAATAGAAGGAACATACCTCAACATAATAAAAGCTATATATGACAAACCCACAGCAACCATTATCCTCAATGGTGAAAAGTTGAAAGCATTTCCCCTAAAGTCAGGAATAAGACAAGGGTGCCCACTTTCACCACTACTATTTAACATAGTTTTGTAAGTTTTGGCCACAGCCATCAGAGCAGGAAAAGAAATAAAAGGAATCCAAATTAGAAAATAAGAAGTAAAACTCTCATTGTTTGCAAATGACATGATCCTCTACATAGAAAACGCTAAAAACTCCACCAGAAAAGTACTAGAGCTAATCAATGAATATAGTAAAGTTGCAGGATATAAAATCAACACACAGAAATCCCTTGCATTCCTATACGCTAACCATGAGAAAACAGAAAGAGAAATTAAGGAAACAATCCTATTCACCATTGCAATTAAAGAATAAAAAACTTAGGAATATATCTACTTAAAGAAACTGAAGACCTATATATAGAAAACTATAAAACACTGATGAAAGAAATCAAAGAGGACACTAATAGACGGAGAAATATACCATGTTCATGGATCAGAAGAATTGATATAGTGAAAATGAGTATACTACCCAAAGCAATCTATAGATTCAGTGCAATCCCTATCAAGTTACCAATGGTATTTTTCAAAGAGCTAGAACAAATAATTTCACAATTTGTATGGAAATACAAAAAGCCTCAAATTGTCAAAGCAATCCTGAGAAAGAAGAATGGAACTGGAGGAATCAACCTGCCTGACTTCAGGCTCTACTACAAAGCCACAGTCATTAAGACAGTATGGTACTGGCACAAAGACAGAAATATAGATCAATGGAGCAAAATAGAAAGCCCAGAGATAAACCCAGACATCTATGGACACCTTATCTTTGACAAAGGAGGCAAGAATATACAATGGAGAAAAGACAATCTCTTTAACAAGTGGTGCTGGGAAAACTGGTCAACCACTTTTACAAGAATGAAACTAGAACACTTTCTAACACCATACACAAAAATAAACTCAAAATGGATTAAAGATCTAAATGTAAGACCAGAAACGATAAAACTCCTAGAGGAGAACATAGGCAAAACACTCTCCGACATACATCACAGCAGGATCCTCTATGACCCACCTCCCAGAATATTGGAAACAAAAGCAAAAATAAACAAATGGGACCTAATTAAAATTAAAAGCTTCTGCACAACAAAGGAAACTATAACCAAGGTGAAAAGACAGCCTTCAGAATGGGAGAAAATAATAGCAAATGAAGCAACCGACAAACAACTAATCTCAAAAATATACAAGCAACTCCTGCAGCTCAATTCCAGAAAAATAAACCACCCAATCAAAAAAATGGGCCAAAGAACTAAACAGACATTTCTCCAAAGAAGACATACAGATGGCTAACAAACGCATGAAAAGATGCTCAACATCACTCATTATCAGAGAAATGTGAATCAAACCACAATGAGGTACCATTTCACACCAGTAAGAATGGCTGCAATCCAAAAGTCTACAAGCAATAAATGCTTGAGGGTGTGGAGTAAAGGGAACCCTCTTGAACTGTTGGTGGGAATGCAAACTAGTACAGCCACTATGGAGAACAGTGCAGAGATTCCTTGAAAAACTGGAAATAAAACTGTCTTGTGACCCAGCAATCCCACTACTGGGCACACACACTGAGGAAACAAAAATTGAAAGAGACACGTGTGCCCCAATGTTCATTACCACACTGTTCATAATAGCCAGGACATGGAAGCAACCTAGATGTCCATCAGCAGATAAGCTGTGGTACATATACACAATGGAGTATTCCTCAGCCATTAAAAAGAATACGTTTGAATCAGTTCTAATGAGGTGGATGAAACTGAAGCCTATTATACAGAGTGAAGTAAGCCAGAAAAAAAAAAAAAACAATACAGTATACTAAGGCATATATATGGAATTTAGAAAGATGGTAACGATAACCCTGTATGCGAGACAGCAAAAGAGACACAGATGTATAGAACAGTCTTTTGGACTCTGGGAGAGCACGAGGGTGAGATCATTTGGGAGAATGGCATTGAAACATGTATAATATCATATATGAAATGAATTGCCAGTCCAGGTTCGATGCAGGATACAGGATTCTTGGGGCTGGTGCACTGGGATGACCCAGAGGTATGGTATGGGGTGGGAGGTGGGAGAGGGGTTCAGGATGGTTAACACGTGTATACTCGTGGCAGATTCATTTTGATGTGTGGCAAAACCAATAAAATATTGTAAAGTAGTTAGCCTCCGATTAAAATAAATAAATTTAAATTTAAAAAATGAAATTGGAAAAAATAAAAATAAATAAGTTTAAAAATTAAAAAAAATAAATAAGAAAATTTCTAAAAAAATTAGATTGTTCACTTGGAAAACAATTCCCTATATAAACCATAACAAATGGTACAGTATTGAAATTAATTTCACATACAAACCGTTGGTGTTAAAGCTTAGATATTCACTAAAAATGATCTAAGGGCTTTTAAAAAGCATACCTATTTGGGTCCCACTGCCAGAAATACTAATTTAGTTGATCTGGAATTAGACTTGGACAGCAGTATTCCTGACTTGCTCTCCATATAGGGTGAAAAATACATGTTTAGAAAACTGTGCTGGAGCAGACTTGAATTCAATAAATCTTTACAAGTTAGCAATTTAAGCATTATATACCCCCATTTTGTAGATGAAAAATCTGAAACTCAAATAACTATAAGAAGTTGCTCAATATCACACAGACAGTAGGTGGGCAGAGCCAGAATTCTATCTTAAGCCTATCTGAGTTCAAGACCTAAAGTCTTAGAAGGCCAGCCAAAAGAGGGGTTAGGGTTTGGGTGGAGCTATTTGAAGTGGGACTCATGAAATGAATAGGTATTCCCTGTAATGAAAAGTCTTGTAGGTAACAGAAAGCACAGTGGGTGAGAGTACAGCTGTAAAGCAAGTAATTGCCTTTGGTTCATTTTTTTTTATTTTTGCTATTTACCAGTAACGTGAGTAGGGTGATTAACCTGTCTCAGTCGTCTCAACTAGTATAATGGCAATAATAATAATATTTATTGCACAGAGTTTTGATGAGGATTAAAAGAATATTCATAATGGAATTAAAAGAGTGTGTAGTGTACAAAAAGTGACATATAAATCCTTGGAAAACAGCTAAAATTAGAAGTATGTATTCCAAAGAAACCTTGCACCTCTGCAGTTGCCACCTCCGAAGACATGGTTCTGATTCGTACAAGCAATATGAAATGAAAGAAATGTTACTTCAATACATAAAACCACAACAAAACATACAATTTGGTGACATAACCAAAAAATATGATGGCACTTAAGCAGCCCTACAGTTTCCAAATGGAAGTGAATAGAGAAAATGTGGAAGAGCAGTTCTGCATGAGAGAAATAAGAAAACAAAAACACTGGACTTGTAAAGATCAAAGCCTGATTCTGTCACTTAGATTAAAGAATAAGTTTACTAGTATCATTTATCCCAAAGCCTTTTTATCTAATAGAAAGAGAAGTGTGATGAAAGGACTTGAATCACAATTGAAAATTATTGGTATTGTTTATAACAACTGACATTTATACAGACTTTTACAGTTACTTCAGTTCAGTTCAGTTCAGTTGCTCAGTCATGTCCGACTCTTTGTGACCCCATGAATCACACACAGCATGCCAGGCCTCCCTGTCCATCACCAACTACCAGAGTTCACTCAGACCCACGTCCATCGAGTCAGTGATGCCATCCAGTCGTCTCATCCTCTGTTGTCCCCTTTTCCTCCTTCCCCCAATCTCTCCCAGCATCAGAGTCATTTCCAATGAGTCAAATCTTCGCATGAGGCATCCAAGCTACTGGAGTTTCAGCTTCAGCATCATTCCCTCCAAAGAAATCCCAGAGCTGATCTCCTTCAGAATGGGCTGGTTGGATCTCCTTGCAGACCAAGGGACTCTCAGGAGTCTTCTGCAACACCACAGTTCAAAAGCATCAATTCTTTGGTGCTCAGCTGTCTTCACAGTCCAAGTCTCACATCCATACATGACCACTGGAAAAACCATAGCCTTAACTAGATGGACCTTTGTTGGCAAAGTAATGTCTCTGCTTTTCAATATGCTGTCTAGGTTGGTCATAACTTTTCTTCCAAGGAGTAAACGTCTTTTAATTTCATGGCTGCAGTCACCATCTGCAGTGATTTTGGAGCCCCCCAAAATAAAGTCTGACACTGTTTCCACTTTTTCTCCATCTATTTCCCATGAAGTGATGAGACCAGATGCCATGATCTTACTTTTCTGAATGTTGAGCTTTAAGCCAACTTTTTCACTCTCCACTTCACTTTCATCAAGAGACTTTTTAGTTCCTCTTTACTTTCTGCCATAAGGGTGGTGTCATCTGCATATCTGAGGTTATTGATATTTCTTCCAGCAATCTTGATTCCAGCTTGTGCTTCTTCCAGCCCAGTGTTTCTCATGATGTACTCTGCATATAAGTTAAATAAGCAGGGTGACAATATTTTAGCACATAGTCAATCCTCAGTAAATAAGAATTTTATTGTTGCTGCTGTTAATATTTCTTTGTTACCCTCAAAGAATAGGGGCAAATTTCAGAGATGTATAAGGGACTTGTTCAAGACCATACAGCACAACCAATTAATTTTGGAGCAAGGGCTAGAAACACTTCTGCTTGACTCCAAACTTCCATTATTTTCATCAAACCAATTTTTTGTGGCATGTTAAAAGATATTTAAGCAAGTCAAATACGTAACTAATATTTCCCAAACTTTACACTATAGTTGTACACTACAAGATTTTCATAGATACTCTGTGAAAAACAAAATGTTTCTTTGGTCAAATAAGCTTGCAAGTATTGTGTTAAACATTAAACACATTTTTATGAAAAGACTCCTCAGAGAGTTTAAAATGTATCGGTTGATATGAATCTCCACAGAAGGCCTAGAAAATGCAGGTTTTCCCAAACATTTTTGACTATAAAGTCTTCTGTTCTATGGAACACATTTAGATACTATGCAGAATTCTAGTGTTCTACTGAATGTTATTTGGAAAATACTGGACTGCTGGGCATACACACCGAGGAAACCAGAATTGAAAGAGACACGTGTATCCCAATGTTCATTGCAGCACTATTTACAACAGCCAGGACATGGAAGCAACCTAGATGTCCATCAGCAGATGAACAAATAAGAAAGCTATGGTATATATACATAATGGAATATTACTCAGCTATTAAAAAGAATGTGTTTTAATCAGTTCTAATGAGGTGGGTGAAACTGGAGACTATTATACAGAGCAAAGTAAGTCAGAAAGAAAAACACAAATACAGTATATTAACAAATATATATGAAATTTAGAAAGATGGTAACTATGACCCTATATGTGAGACAGCAAAAGAGACACAGATGTAAGAAGAACAGACTGTTGGACTCTGTGGGAGAAGGCAAAGGTGAGATGGTTTCAGAGAATAGCATTGAAACATGTATATTATCAAATGTGAAATAGATCACCAGTCCAGATTCGATGCATGAGTCAGGGTACTCAAGGCTGGTGTACTGGGATGACCCTGAGAGATGGGATGGGGAGGGAGGTGGGAGGGAGGGTCAGGATGGGGAACACATGTACACCCATGGCTGATTCATATGAATGTATGACAAAAACTACCACAATATTGTAAAGTAATTAGTCTCCAATTAAAATAAAAAAAATGCCTTGAGATTTGCTAACAGCAATTTTACCAGGTTTTTCTAAGTGAACAATCTCACTCCTCACATGGTAGGTAGACACTATAGAGATGGGTAGGGAGGGAGTTTCAGAAATTTCAATATTACACAGTATGTACAACAAAGAAGGGTTGATCATGTTAAAAAGTCTGGTGATTCCAAAAGCTGGATCATCAGAGCCAGGGAAGGGTGATCAGGAAATAATGACAAGTCAAAACAAGTTTGGAATCCCAAATCCAGGGCAATCATCGGTAGCAGTTTAGTGAGAGGACTAGGCCCAGTGATGGATCAAGAATGTTTTGAGGGTCAACACAAACCAAATTTATCTAATTGTTTTAATTTAGTTTTACAGTCAAGTTACATAGGAGCACAACTGACCCCACTGAGTTGGGGGCACCTCATATTAAAGGAATTTTAGCATTTGAGATTTTACTGGTAAAGATTCCAGAAGCCTTTGATTGATGGCTGATATAAGAACAGAGAGTAAAAAAATTGGACAAATGTAAATATGATACATCCTTACATAATATCTATAATATCTGAAATACAAAAGGCATGATAAGTATATTGTCAATCAGCATTGTGTCCACCTAACTTGGCAGCTATGTTTTTTGTTCTAGATAACATGGGGACAAATGGCAACTTCTTCAGCTCTGCTAAGGCTTGTTAAGGCCCAAATAGTTTCTTACCTGTACCATTAATTAAACTCCTTGTCTACTTACTTGCCATGAATGCAAGCACTACACTTCTACTAGGTTATGTTTGCCTATTGTGACTTTCACTGTATTATTTTCTTGTTTAAGTGTCTCATCATTGCTCTCTGGGTTTCCTGGCATGCTTTTCATGTATCTCCTTTATTCTGACCTTGCTTTCCCCCGATTTCTTCTTACTTCATCACACTGTGGTTTTTAACTCTAGTATTTCTATTTGATTTGTGCCTTTGCTTACTAACACTTTCACTTTAGGTTTTCCTAATGCCTGCAATGCCCCTACCTCACCCTACCCTACAGAAAACCATCCCTTGTGACTTGACAACTTCTGTTCATCATTTAAATGGTTTCTGTGTCTTTCCTGAAAGTCACTATTCTTTTTTCTACCACTTCTGGGGGGAACTTTTCCAAATGTGGTTCTATATTGCTGATGCTGTTGAGCCACCAAGTTGTGTCCAACTTTTTGTGACCCTATGGACTTCAGCATGCCAGGCTTCCCTGTCTCTCACCATCTCCTGGAGTTTGCCTAAGTTCGTATCCTTTGAATCAGTGATGCTGTCCATCTGTTTCATTCTCTGTCACCTCCTTCTTTTCTTGCCCTCAATCTTTCCCAGCATAAGGGTCTTTTCCAACGAGTCAGTTGTTCTCCTAGGCTGGCCAATTATTGGAGCTTCAGCTTCAGCATCAGTCCTTCCAGAGAGTATTCAGGGTTGATTTCCTTTAAGATTGACTTGTTTGATCTCCTTGCTTTCCAAGGGACTCTTAAGGGTCTTCTCCAGTATCATAGTTCGAAAGCGTCACTTCTTTGGCACTCCACCTTCTTTATTGTCCAGATCTTACATCCATACATGACTACTGGAAAGACCATAGCCTTGACTATATCAACTTTTGTCAGCAAAGTGATGTCTTTGCTTCACCACCCCCCCCCCAATTACTCTATGCTTATACTCATCTTTGCACTTATCACGTTGTATAGAATGTTTTTCTCTGTGCACCTGTCTCATTCATTACAATGTCTTCTTCATTAGATTGAAATTAGGTGCATAGATGGAGGTTCAAATCAGTAGGGAAACTTTCTGCTCATCTCTATTGGCACCAATGTCTATCACTATCTAGCCTATCATTACTTTTCTTTAATTTAATTAATGTGCAGTGCATCTCAGAGACTATAAACTTTCTCCATTTTAGAGAAAGAGAGGATGATGAATTTTGTATCAAGAAGCAGAAGTAGAACACTGTGCTTTTAAGAATTTCAAGGAGGCTAGGAAAGGCAGACTGGTCTAGCAAGGCTGTTCCTAGAAAGAGGAACAACCAGAAAGAAAATGATAGGAGTATGTTTCCCAGGAGACTGTCTGGTGGATGAGATCACATTGCAGATCTATAAACCTGCCAACAAAGGGCCAAATCAAAACAAGATGCCTGGGGCAGGAGTAGAGAGATGAGTGAATTTCAGGGAGACAGTCTCATATATTTTAGGACATATATACAGAGTATTCTAAGACATCCACATACATGTCAACATATTGTATACTTATATAAATAGAATATTATATATATATTTGTATAAAGACTAAGGTATTCTAATATAAATATTACTGAGTAGGAAATGTTATCCATTTCGGTGGAAAATCCAACATTTGGTTTTACTTTATCTGGAAAATGATGGCCTACCCTTAAAGTACACTCTAGGTAACACCAAAGAGAATT
The DNA here is from genome assembly GCF_001704415.2 of Capra hircus. Classification (NCBI taxonomy): domain Eukaryota; kingdom Metazoa; phylum Chordata; class Mammalia; order Artiodactyla; family Bovidae; genus Capra; species Capra hircus. The sequence continues at coordinate 18,063,829 of NW_017189516.1, forward strand.
TAAACCACATGTTGAACCTACATTTTAAGACCAATCATCCTGAACATATTCTCCAAATTTGAAGAAAATCTGGCCAACAGCACTTTTACAGTATTTTTCACAAATAAAGATTTTTATCTATATAGATTTATTTTTATTTATATAGATTTAATATTAAAAAACCATATATAAAATACTTTTTTCTTTGTTTTTTATATGTGAATGAACTCAGATTGGTGAAAAGACAGAATTCAAACCCTGGTATATTTTAATTTTGTATCCATAATCTTTCAATGATACCATGCTATATCTTCAAGCATATTTGCCAGATTTTGTTTTGTACTGCACAGTGTTTCCATGGAGCTTTCTTCTAAGCTTAACTGTTTGAACTCTTTTTTAATTGAAGTGTATATGATTTACAATATTATATTAGATTCAAATGTATAACATAATGATTCAATATTTTTAGATTACCCTCTATTTTATTATAAATATTAGCTATATACCTTGTGCTGTACAATATATCCTTGTAAGTATTTTTATATATAATAGTTTGTATCACATAACCCCCTATGCCTACTGTTCCTCTTCACCCTTTCCTCTTCCCATAGCAACTATTAGTTTGTTCTCTATATCTGTGCATCTGGTTTGTTACATTTATTTGTTTTATTTCTTAGATTCCATATATGCATGATAATATTCAGTATCTGTCTTTCAATGTTGAATTACACTACTAAGCATCATATCCTCCATATCATCCATGTTGTTGCAAATGGCAAAATTTCATTATTTTTATGGCTATTGTCCCACTCTCTTTCCCTCCCTCACTCCCTCTCTCTGTATATAGATATATAAAATAGATAGATAGTGGTGCAGTGGTAATGAATCTGTCTGCCAGTGTGGGATATGCAAGAGATGTGGGTTTAATCCCTGGGTCAGAAAGATCCCATGAAGTAGGAAATGACAATCTGCTACAGTATTCCTGCCTGGAAAAGTCCATGGACAGAAGAGTCTGGTGGGCTACATTCCATGGGGATGCAAAGAGTCGGACACAACCGAGTATAAGAACAAAGATAGATAGATAGACCAGCCTCTCTATCCATTCTTCCATTGATGGGCATTTAATTTCCTTGTGTGTGTGTGCTGTGCTTAGTCACTCAGTGGTATCTGACTCTTTGTGACCCCATGCTTATGCAGCACCAATGGTGCATATATCTTTTCAAATTAGTGTTTCCCTTTTCTTGGAATATATACCTAGGAGTGGAATTGCTTGATCATATGGTATATCTATTTTCACAATTTTTTGAGGAAACTCCATACTGTTTTCCAGAGTGGCTACACTAATTTACATTGCCCTGTATGAAGAAGGCTCCCTTTTCTCTGTATCCTCACCAACATTTGTTATTTGTAGACTTTTTGATGATAGTCATTTGAACAGGTATCAGGTGGTATCACATTATTGTGGTTTTTTTTCCTCCTTACTTTAAAATTGTATTTATTTTAAACATTTATTTTTTATTGAAGTATAGCTGATTTACAATTTTTTGTTAGTTTCATAAGTACAGCATAGTGATTCAGTATTTTTTGTAGATTACACTCCATTTTAAGTTAATATAGGATAATGGCAATAGTTTCCTGTGATATACAGAAATTTCTACTTCTTATTTATTTTATGAATAGTTGCTTGTGTCTCCTAATCATATAACCTTATCTCACCCATCCCTCTTCCCTTTCCACAAGCGTAGGAACTACTTTGTTCTCTGTGTCTGTTAGTCTGTTTCTGTTTTGTTATACACATTCACTTAGCTTTAGATTGCACATATATAAGTGATATCATACAGTATTTGACTTTATCTATCTGACTTATTTCACTAATATTCTCTAGGTCCATCCACATTGCTGAAAATGTCAGTATTTCATTCTCTTTTTATAGCTGGGTAATATCTTATTTTATATAGATGCCCTTGTGCCAACTTGAATTAATGCTATCAGGAGTAAGGGACACAGAGGGTGGGGCATAACCAGCCCCTCATTGGCTGCTCCTGTTCACCCTGGCTTTCTGCAGCACCCCCATACCCATGGCTATATCCATGATTCTCTTAGAGCTGTAATGAGGTGAGAGTGGGGAAGCATTTGTTATTAGACGACTGGAGTTTTGCAGCCAACTGCATACACATGTGTGTGTATGTGTGTGTGTGTGTAAAGAGAGGCAATCTAGCAGGTGTAAGGTGTTGTCCTTGTTTTGATTTGAATTTCTCTAATATTTTAGGGATATTGAGCATCTTTTCATATATCTGTTAGCCATCTACACATATTCTTTGGAGAAATGTCTATCCAGGTCTTCTACCCACTTTTGAACTGGGTTATTTGACTTTTTTATATTGAGCTGTATGAGCTATTTGTATATTTTGGATATTTAACCCTTGTTGATCACATAATTTGAAAATATTTTCTCCCATTTCATCAGCTATGTTTTTGTTTTGTTGATGGTTTCCTTTGTGGTGCAAAAGGTTTTTAAGTTTAATTAGATCAGCTTTGTATATATTTGCTTCTATTTCCTTTGCCTTAGAAGACAGATCAAAGAAAATATTAATATGGTTTTACCAAAGAGTGTTCTATGTTCTTTTCTAGGTGTTTCATGGTTTCAAGTCTTTAAACTATGTTGAGATTTTTTTTTTCCTGTATGAAGTGAAGGAATGTTAAATCTCATTGTTTGACATGTGGCTGTCCAGGTTTTCTGGTACCATTTTTTTTAATTGGAGTATAGTTGATTTAAAATATCAACTATATGTTAGTTTCAGGTATACAGCAAAGTGAAATAATTATGCTTATACATATATCCACTTTTTTCAGATTCTTAGTCCCTACAGTCCATTACAGTGTATTGAGTAGAGTTCCCTGTTCTATACAAGTCCCTAAAGGTTGTTTTTTTCTAGATTCCACTTATAAGTGATATTATATGATATTGCTTTTCTCTTATGACTTACTTTACTCTGTTACAGTCTCTAGGTCCATCCACCACTCTGCAAATGACACTATTTCCTTTCTCTTTATGGCTGAGTAATATTCCATTTTGCATATTTATAGCATCTTCATTTTTTTCTTATTTAATGCAATGTTTTAATTAATGATAGGAAGGTAATAAAGATTGAGAATTTCATTTTAAATTTAGTTTGGGAGACCAGTTTTGCTGAAAAGCATATCTAATGAAAGATTTTATTGATTCTTGATACTTGCGAGTTCTTATTTAGACAATAGAAATGTAGAATTTTGTTTACCAACATAACACGGATTTGTTTCCTCTTGGTATTTTTATAAACTAAATATAAGTTTTAAGAGATTGGCTAATATTATATTTTGTCTGTTGAAAATGATGTATATCTTTTAAAATTTTATTTTTCAAACTTATTTTTAATTTGAGGAAAATTGCTTCACAGTGGTGTTGTGGTTTCTACCACACAAAAAAGGAAATCACTCATAATAATCTATATATCCCCTCCCTATTGAGCTTCCCTCCCCCATTCTACCTTCTAGGTCATCACAGAGGGAAGACTGGGCTCCCCATGTTATATAGCAGCTACCCACTAGCTATTTTATACAATAGTGTATATAGGTCAATGCTAGTTTTTTCAAGTCATCCCATCCTCTCCTTCCCTCTTTGTGTTCACAAGTCCATTCTCTACATCTGTCTCTCCACTTTTTTTCCTGCAAATAGTTTCATCAGTAATATTTTTCAAGATTCCATATATATACATTAATATACAATATTTTTTCTATTTCTGACTCACTTCACTCTGTATAATAGGCTGTAAATTCATCCACTTCACTACAACTGACTCAAATTACAAACAATGCTGCAGTGAACATTGGGATACATGTGTTTTTAGAGTTGTGGTTTTCCCAGGGTATATGCCCAGAGGTGGGATTTCTGAGTCATATGATAGATTTATTCCCATTTTTAAAAAGAATCCCCATACTTTTCTTCATAATGGTTGTATCAATTTACATTCCAAGCAACAGTGATGGAGGGTTCCCTTTTCTCCATATCCTCTCCAGCATTTATTGTTTGGAAAATTTTTGATGATGGCCATTCTGATTAGTGGGAGGTGATATCTCAATGTAGCTTTGCATATCTCTAATAATGAGTGATGTTGAGCAATTTTCATGTGTTTATTGGCTATCTGCATGTCTTCTTTCCACTTCATGGATCACAGCCTTGTAATAAAGGGGTTGCAAAACTCAATGAAGCTATGAACCATGCCATGCAGGATGACCTGAGATGGACAAGTTTTAATGAAGAGTTCTGGAAAAATGTGTTTCACTGGAGAAGGAAATGACAAACCACTCCAGAATTTTTGCCTATAGAACCCCATGGACAGTATGAAAAAACAAAAAGATATGACACAAGAAGATGAGATGCCTAGGTCAGCAGGTGTCCAATATACTGCTGGATTAGAGCAGAGAACAATTACTAACACCTCCAGAAAGAATGAAGTAGCTAGGCCAAAGCAGAAATGATGTTCAGTCATGTCTGTGTCTGCTGGTGAAAGTAAATTTTGATGCTGTGATGAACAATACTGCATAGGAGCCTGGAATGTTATTGGTCCAGGAATTACAATAAATTGGATGTAGTCAAGCAGTAGATGGGAAGATTAAACATTAATACCTTAGGAATCAGTGAACTAAAAATGGATGGGAATGCTGCTGCTGCTGCTAAGTCGCTTCAGTCGTGTCTGACTCTGTGTGACCCCATAGATGGCAGGCCACCAGGCTCCCCTGTCCCTGGGGTTCTCCAGGCAAGAACACTGGAGTGGGTTGCCGTTTCCTTCTCCAATGCATGAAACTGAAAAGTGAAAGTGAAGTCACTCAGTCGTGTCCGACTCTTTGCGACCCCCTGGAATGCAGCCTACCAGGCTCCTCCGTCCATAGGATTTTCAAGGCAAGAGTACTGGAGTGGGTTGTCATTGCCTTCTCTGTCATTACTTCCAGACATAACCAATAAGATCATATCTTTTTATTTTCAATAAGTAGTCACCACTTCTCAAATGATACAGAACATTGATTTCCAGGATAGGAAAGGGTGGATTTAATTCAGATGACCAGTATATCTACTACTGTGGGCAAGAATTTATTAAAAGAAATGGAGCAGCCCTCATAGTCAATGAAAGAGTCTGAAATGCAGTACTTGGGTACAACCTCAAAAATGACAGAATTATCTCAGTTTGTTTCCAAGGCAAACCTATACCACAGTAATCCAAGTCTGTGCCCCAACCACTGGTGCCAAATAACTGAAGTTAACCGGTTCTATGAAAACCTACAAGACCTTCTAGAACCAAAATCAAAAAAAGATGTCCATTTCATCACAGGGGAAAGTAGGGAAAAAGCAGGAAGTCAAGAGATAGCCAGAATAATAGGCAAGTTTGGCCTTGGAGTACAAAATGAAGCAGGGTAAAGGCTAAAAGAGTTTTGTCAAGAGAGCACACTGGTCATAGCTAACGTTTTCCAGCAACACAAGATATAACTCTACACATGGACATCACCAGATGGTCAATACTGAAATCAGATTATGTTCTTTGCAGCCAAAGATTGAAGAAGATCTATACAGTCACCAAAAGCCAGACTTGGAGCAGACCATGGCTGGGATCATATGCTCCTTATTACAAGTTCAGTTCAGTTCAGTCGCTCAGTCGTGTCAGACTCTTTGTGACCCCATGAATTGGAGCATGCCAAGTTTGCCTGTCCATCACCAGCTCCCAGAGTTCATCCAAACCCATGACCATCGAGTCAGTGGTGCCATCCAGCGATCTCATCCTCTGTCGTCATTTCTCCTCCTGTGTCCAATCCCTTCCAGCATCAGAGTCTTTTCCAATGAGTCAACCCTTCGTATGAGGTGACCAAAGTATTGGAGTTTCAGCTTTAGCATCAGTCCTTCAAAGAACACCCAGGATCGATCTCCTTCAGAATGGACTGGTTGGATCTCCTTGCAGTCCAAGGGACTCTGAAGAGGCTTCTCCAAAACCACAGTTCAAAAGCATCCATTCTTCAGTGCTCAGCTTTCTTCACAGTCCAAATCTCACATCCATACATGACCACTGGAAAAACCATAGCCTTGACTAGATGGACCTTTGTTGGCAAAGTAATGTCTCTGCTTTTGAATATGCTATCTAGGTTGGTCATAACTTTCCTTCCAAAGAGTCTTTTAATTTCATGGCTGCAGTCACCATCTGCAGTGATTTTAGAGGCCAAAAAAATGTCTGACACTGTTTCCACTGTTTCCCCATCTATTTCCCATGAAGTGATGGGACCGAATGCCATGATTTTAGTTTTCTGAATGTTGAGCTTTAAGCCAACTTTTTCACTCTCCTCTTTCACTTTCATCAGGAGGCTTTTTAGTTCCTCTTCACTTTCTGCCGTAAGGGTGGTACCATCTGCATATCTGAGGTTATTGATATATCTGCCGGCAGTCTTGACTCCAGCTTGTGCTTCTTCCAGCCCAGCGTTTCTCATGATATACTCCACATACCAGTTAAATAAGCAGGGTGACAATATACAGCCTTGACGTACTCCTATTCCTATTTGGAACCAGTCTGTTGTTCCATGTACAGTTCTAACTGTTACTTCCTGACCTGCATATAGGTTTCTCCAGAGGCAGGTCAGGTGTTCGGGTATTCTCATCTCTTTCAGAATTTTCCGCAGATTATTGTGATCCACAAGTCAAAGGCATTGGCATAGTCAATAAAACAGAAATAGATATTTTTCTGGAACTCTCTTGCTTTTTCCATGATCCAGCAGATGTTGGTAATTTGATCTCTGGTTCCTCTGCCTTTTCTAAGACCAGCTTGAACATCTGGAAGTTCACGGTTCATGTATTGCTGAAGCCTGTCTTGGAGAATTTTGAGCATTACTTTACTACCACTGAGATGAGTGCAATTGTGCAGTAGTTTGAGCATTCTTTGGCATTGTCTTTCTTTGGGATTGGAATGAAAACTGACCTTTTCCAGTCCTGTGGCCACTGCTGAGTTTTCCAAATTTGCCGGCATATTGAGTGCATCACTTTCACAGAATCATCTTTCAGGATTTGAAGTAGCTCAACTGGAATTCCATCACCTCCACTAACTTTGTTCATAGGGATGCTTTCTAAGGCCTACTTGACTTCACATTCCAGGATGTCTGGGTCTAGATGAGTGATCACACCATCGTGAATATCTTGGTCATGATGCTCTTTTTTTGCACACTTCTTTTGTGTATTCTTGCCACCTCTTCTTAATATCTTCTGCTTCTGTTAGGTCCATACCATTTCTGTCCTTTATTGAGACCATCTTTGCAGGAAATACTTCCTTGGTATCTCTAATTTTCTTGAAGAGATCTCTAGTTTTCCCATTCTGTTGTTTCCTCTATTTCTTTGCATCAATGGCTGAGGAAGGCTTTCTTATCTCTCCTTGTTATTCTTTGGAACTCTGCATTCAGATGTTTATATCTTTTCTTTTCTCCTTTGCTTCTCACTTCTCTTCTTTTCACAGCTATTTGTAAAGCCTCCCCAGACAGCCATTTTGCTTTTTGGCATTTCTTTTCCATGGGGATGGTCTTGATCCCTGTCTCCTGTACTATGTCATGAACCTCTGTCCATAGTTCTTCAGCACTCTATCAATCAGTTATAGTCCCTTAAATCTATTTCTCACTTCCATTGTATAATCATAAGGGATTTGATTCAGGTCATACCTGAATGGTCTAGCGGTTTTCCCTACTTTCTTCAATTTAAGTCTGAATTTGGCAATAAGGAGTTCATGATATGAGCCACAGTCAGCTCCTGGTCTTGTTTCTGTTGACTGTATAGAGCTTCTCCATCTTTGGCTGCAAAGAATATAATCAATCTGATTTTGATGTTGATCATCTGGTGATGTCCATGTGTAGAGTCTTTTCTTGTGTTGTTGGAAGAGGGTGTTTGCTATGACCAGTGCATTTTCTTGGCAAAACTCTATTAGCCTTTGCCTTGCTTCTTTCCATATTCCAAGGCCAAATTTGCCTGTTACTCCAGGTGTTTCTTGACTTCTTACTTTTGTCTTCCAGTCCCCTATAGTGAAAAGGACATTTTTTGGGTGTTAGTTCTAAAAGGTCTTGTAGGTCTTCATAGAACTGTTCAACTTCAACTTCTTCAGCATTACTGGTTGGGGCATAGACTTGGATTACTGTGATATTGAATTGTTTGCCTTGGAAACAAACAGAGATCATTCTCTCATTTTGGAATTGCATCCAAGTACTGTATTTCGGACTCTTTTGTTGACCATGATGTCTACTCCATTTCTTTTGAGGGATTCCTGCCCACAGTAGTAGATATAATGGTCTCTTGAGTTAAATTCACCTATTCCAGTCCATTTCACTAATCATTTCGCTGATTCCTAGAACATTAACGTTCACTCTTGCCATCTCCTGCTTGACCACTTCCCATTTGGCTTGATTCATGACCCTAACATTCCAGGTTCCTATGCAATATTGCTCTTTACAGCATCAGACCTTGCTTCTATCACCAGTCACATCCACAGCTGGGAATTATTTTTGCTTTGGCTCCATCCCTTCATTCTTTCTGGAGTTATTTCTCCACTGATCTCCATGGCTGAGAGGAGCTACCCCCCATCCGAGGTCAGGGGTAGCAGCCTAGAGTGCTAGGCCTCGATGGTGCAGGAGTGGCCGAGAAGAGCTATTCCACGTCAGAGGTCAGGGGCAGTGGCCATGAGGAGCTACCTTGCATCCGAAGTCAGGGCCAGTGGCCGGGAGGAGCTACCCTGTGTCTGAGGTCAGGGGCAGTGGCCAAGAGGAGCTACCCCATGTCTGAGGTCAGGGGCGGAGGCCAGGAGGAGCTACCCCACACCCAGGCCAAGGGCAGTGGCTGGGAGGCTGTACCCCACCCCCAAGGTAGGGGGCGATGGCTGAGAGGAGCAACTCCACATCCAAGAAGTGGTGGCTGCACGGGCGCCGGAGGGCCAAGAGGAGCCACTCCACATTCAAGGTCAAGAGGGGTGGCAGTGAGGAGATACCCCTCATCCAATGTAAGGAGCAGAGGCTGCACTTTGCTGGAGCAGCTGTGAAGAGATACCCCAGGTCCAAGGTAAGAGAAAACCAAGATGATAGGTGTTGTGAGAGGCATCAGAGAGCAGACACACAAACCATAATTACAGAAAACTAGTCAATCTAATCACACGGACCACAGCCTTGTCTAACTCAATGAAACTAAGCCATGCCATGTGGGGTCACCCAAGATGGCCGGGTCATGGTGAAAAGGTCTGACAGAATGTGGCCACTGGAGAAGGGAATGGCAAACCACTTCAGTATTCTTGCCTTGAGAACCCCATGAACAGTATTAAAAGGCAAAATGATAGGATACTGAGAGAGGAACTCCCCAGGTTGGTAGGTGCCCAATATGCTACTGGAGATCAGTGGAGAAATAGCTCCAGAAAGAATGAAGGGATGGAGCCAAAGCAAAAACAATATCTTATTACAAAATTCAGGTTAAAATGGAAGAAAGTAAGGAAAACCATTAGGCCATTCAAATATGACCTAAAGCAAACCCCTCATGATTATACAGTGGAGGTGATGAATGGTTTAAAGGGATTAAATCTGGTAGACAGAGTGCCTGAAGAACTATGGATCTAGGTTTATATGTACAGGAAGCAATGACTATACCCATCCCAAAGAAATTAAATGCAAGAAGGCAAAGTTCTTGTCTGAGGAAGCTTTACAAATAGCTGAGGCAAAAAAAAAAAAAAAAGTTTTTTTTTTAAGCTGAGGAAAGAAAAAGGCAAGGGACATGGGGGAATGTATACCTAACTAAATGAAGAGTTCCAGAAAATAGCAACAAAAGATCATAAAGCCTCCTTAAATGAACAATGTGAAGAAATAGAGGAAAACAATAGAATGGGAAAACTGGAGATTTCTTCTAGAAAAGTGGAGATGTCAAGAGAACATTACATGCAAGGATGGGCATAACAAAAGACTGAAATGGTAAAGACCTAACAGAAGCAGATGAGGTTAAGAAGAGGTGGCAAAAATACAAAGAAACACTATACAAAAAAGATATTAATGACCCAAATAACCAAGAAGCTGTAATCACTCACCTAGAGCCAGGTATCCTTGAGTGTGAGGTCAAGCGGACCTTAGGAAACATTACTAAGAGCAAGTTAGTAGAGATCATAGAATTCCAGCTGTGATAATTAAAATCCTAAAAGATGATGCTATTACAGTGCTGCATTCAACGTGTCAGCAAATTTGGGATAGTCAACAGTGGCCACTATATTGGAAAAAGTGAATTTCCATTCCAATCCCAAAGAGGGCAATTCCAAAGAACATTCAAACTACCATACCATTGCATTCATTTCACATTGTACTCAGGTTTTGTTCAAAATCCTAGAAGATAGGCTTCAAGAGCATGTGAACTGAGAGCTGGATTTTGAAGAGTCAGAGCAATCAGAAATCAAATTGCCAACATTCATTCTATCATGGAGAAAGCAAGGGGATTTCAGAAAAACATCTACTTCTGCTTTATTGACTATGTTAAACCTCTGATTATGTGGGTCACAGACATGTATGGGAAATTCTCTAAGAGATAGGAGTACCAGACCACTTACCTATTTCCTCAGAAACCTGTATTTGAGTCAAGAAGCAAAAGTTAGAAATGGACATGAAACAACGGACTGGTTCAAAATTGGGAAAGGAGCACAACAAGGCTGTATATTGTCATTCTGCTTATTTAACTTCTATTCAAAGAACATCATGCAAAATGCCAGGCTGGATGAATTACAAACAGGAAACTAGATAAAGGCACTCTTGATGACTCTGCAAGAGGGGAGTGAAAAAGCTGGCTTAAAACTCAACTTTCAAAAAATTAAGATCATATCTTTCAGTCACATCACTTCATAGCAAATAGAAGGAGAAGTGGAAGCGGTGACAGATTTCACTTTCCTTGGCTCCAAAATCACTGGGGATGGTGACTACATCCATGAAATTAAAAGGCACTAGCTCTTTGGAAGGAAATCTATGATAAATATAGACAGTGTATTGAAAAGCAGAGACATCACTTTGCCAACAAAGGTCCATATAGTCAGAACTATGGTGTTTCCAGCAGTCATGTACAAATGTGAGAATTGAATCATAAAGAAGACTGAGTGCCAGAGATCCATCCTTTCAAATTGTGATGCTGGAGAAGATTTTTGAGAGTCCATGGGAGTGCAGTCAATCCTAAAGGAAATCAAATCAACTCTAAATATTCATTGGAAGTACTGAAGCTGAAGCCGAAGCTCCAATGCTTTGGCCACATGATGTGAAGAGCCAATTCATTGGGAAAGATCCTATTGCTGGAAAGATTGATGGTAAAAGAAGGGCTTGACAGGAAGAGAGTATTACTGACTCAATAGACAAGAATTTGAACAAACTCCAGGAGATTATGGAAGACCAAGGAGTCTGACATGCTGCAGTGCATGTGGTAGTGAGTCAAATATGACTTAGCAACTGAACAACATGTCTTCTTTGGATAAATGTCTGTTTAGGTCTTTCCACCGTTTTTTTATATTGAGCTGCCTGAGCTCTTTGTATATTTTGGAGATTAATCCTTAGTTAATTGCTTCATTTGCAATGATTTTCTCCCATTCTGAGTGCTGTCTTTTCATTTTACTTATAGTTTTCTTGCTGTACAAAAGCATTGAAATTTAATTAGTTCCCATTTGTTTATTCTTGCTTTCATTTCCTTTACTCTAGGATGTGGATCAGAGAGAATCTTGCTGTGATTTATGTCAAACGGTGCACTGCCTATATTTCCTCTAAGAGCTTTATAGTCTCTAGATTTAAATTTATGTCTTTAATCCATTTTGACTTTATTTTTGTGTATTCTGATTTTGTTCTTTTGAATGTAATTGCAGTTTCCCAGCACCACTTATTGCATATTCTTGCCTCCTTTATCAAAGATAAGGTGCCCAGAGGTGCATGTGTTTCTTTCAGGGTGTCCTATCTTCTTCCTTTGATCTATATTTCTGTTTTTGTACCACTACCATACTGTTTTGATGACTGTAGTTTTGTAGAACAGTCTGAAGTCAGGAAGGTTTATTCCTCAAACTTTGTTTTTCTTTCTCAAGATTGCTTTGACTATTCTGCATCTTTGGGTTTCCACACAAATTGTGAATTTTTTTCTTCTAATTCTGTGAAAAAAATGCCATGATTAATTTGATAGGGATTTCATTGGATCTATAGATTGCTTTAGATAGTATAGCCATGACTGATTCTCCAATCCAAGAATATGGTATATATCTCATTGTGTTTGTGCCATCTTTGATTTCTTTCATCAATGTTGTATGGTTTTTCTGCATACAGGTCTTTTTTTCTCTCTAAGTAGGTTTATTCCTATGCATTTTATTCTTTTATTGCAATGGTGAGTGAGACTGTTTCCTTAGTTTCTCTTTCTGATTTTTCATTGTTAGTATCTAGGAATGCAAGGGATTTCTGTGTATACATTTTTTTTTTATCCTGTGACTTATTAAATTCATAGATTAGATTTAGAATTTTGGTGGTATTTTTAGGGTTTTCTAGGTGTAGTATCACATCATCTACAAACAGTGAGTGCTTTACTCCTTTTTCAATCTGGTTTCCTTTTATTTATTTTTCTTCTCTGATTGCTATGGCTTGGACTTCCAAAGCTATATTAAATAATAGTGGTGAGAGTGGGTACGCTTGTGTTGTTCCTGATCTTAGAGGAAATGTCTTCAGTTTTTCAATGTTGAGAATAATATTTGCTGTGTGCTTGTAGTTTTCTAATGTTAAGTTTCTTCTATGCCAATTTTCTGGAGAGTTTTTTGTTTTCAATCACAAATGAGTATTGAAAGTTGTCAAAAGGTTTCTCTGCATCTATTTAAATAATCCTACAATTTTCATCTTTCAATTAGTTAATATGGTGTATCCCATTGTTTGATTTGAATATATTGAAGAATCCTTGCATCCCTGGGATAAACCTCACTTGGTCATGGTGAATGATCCCTTTAATGTGTTATTGGATTCTCTTTGATAGAATTTTGAGGATTTTTGTGTCTATGCGCATCAGTGATATAGGCTTATGATTTTTGTTTTTCTTCTTGATATTTTTGTCTGATTTTAGCATTATAGTGCTTCTTGCTTCATAGAATCAATTGGGGAGATTTCCTCTCTCTGAAGTTTTTTTTGGAAGAGCTTGAGTAGGATAGGTGTTGGCTCTTCTGTAAACATTTAGTTAACTTTGCCTGTGAATCTGTCTGGCACCGGGCTTTTGTTTGTTGGAATATTTTTTTTTTATTTTTATTTTCACTTTATTTTGCTTTACAATACTGTATTGGTTTTGCCATACATTGACATGTATCCACCATGGGTGTACATGAGTTCCCAATCCTGAACCGCCCTCCAACCTCCCACCCCATATCATCTCTCTGGATCATCCGCGTGCACCAGCCCCAAACATCCTGTATCCTGTATCGAACATAGACTGGCGATTCATTTCTTAGGTGATAGTATACATGTTTCAATGCCTTTCTCCCAAATCATCCCACTCTTTCCCTCTCCCACAGAGTCCAAAAGTCCGTTCTAAACATCTGTGTCTCTTTTGCTGTCTCGCATACACGGTTATCATTACCATCTTTCTAAATTCCATATATATGTGTTAGCATACTGTATTGGTGTTTTTCTTTCTGGCTTACTTCACTCTGTATAATCGGCTCCAGTTTCATTCATCTCATTAGAACTGATTTGAATGTATTCATTTTAATGGTTGAGTAATACTCCATTGTGTATATATACCACAGCTTTCTTATCCATTCATCTGCTGATGGACATCTAGGTTGTTTCCATGTCCTGGCTATTATAAACAGTGCTGCGATGAACATTGGGGTACATGTGTCTCTTTCAATTCTGGTTTCCTCAGTGTGTATGCCGAGCAGTGGGATTGCTGGGTCATAAGGCAGTTTTATCTCCAGTTTTTTAAGGAATCTCCACACTGTTCTTCATAGTGGCTGTACTAGTTTGCATTCCCACCAACAGTGTAAGAGGGTTCCCTTTTCTCCACACCCTCTCCAGCATTTATTGCTTGTAGACTTTTGGATTGCTGCCATTCTGTGACAGTTTTGATTTCAGTCTTTGTAATTGGTCTGTTCATATTTTCTCTTCCTTCCTGGTTCAGTCTTGGAAGGTTGTACCTTTCTTAGAATTTGTCCATTTCTTCCAGGTTGTCCATTTTATTGGCATATAGTTGATTGTTGCATGTGTGCTCAGTTATGTTTGACTATTTGCAACCCGAAGGACTGTAGCCCTCCAGGCCCTCTGTCCATGGGCTATTTCCGAGCAAGAATACTGAAGCAGATTAATCCAAGAAGAAGATATAACAATTATAAATATATATGCACACAACATAGGAGCACTGCAATATGTAAGACAAATGCTAACAAGCATAAAAGGGGAAATTAACAATAACACAATAATAGTGGGAGACTTTAATACCCCACTCTCACCTATGGATAGATCAACTAAACAGAAAATTAATAAGGAAAAACAAACTTTAAATGATGCAGTAGACCAACTAGACCTCATTGATATCTATAGGACATTTCACCCCAAAACAATGAATTTCACCTTTTTCTCAAGCACACACGAAACCTTCTCCAGGATAGATCACATCCTGCACCACAAATCTAGCCTTGGTAAATCCAAAAAAAAAAAAAAAAAAAAATGAAATCATTCCAAGCATCTTTTCTGACCATAATGGAGTAAGATTAGATCTCAATTACAGGAGAAAAACTATTAAAAATTCCAACATATGGAGGCTGAAAAACACACTGCTGAATAACCAACAAATCACAGAAGAAATAAAAAATGAAATCAAAATATGCATATAAATGAACGAAAATGAAAACACAACAACCGCAAACCTCTGGGACACTGTAAAAGCAGTGCTAAGGGGAAGGTTCATAGCAATACAGGCATACCTCAAGAAACAAGAAAAAAGTCAAACAAATAACCTAACTCTACACCTAAAACAACTAGAAAAGGAAGAAATGAAGAACCCCAGGGTTAGTAGAAGGAAAGAAATCTTAAAAATCACCCATGATCTCTGCAGTTAGTAAAAGCATGTTATGACTTTATACAATACTGACCACGGTAAATTTATTTTGTTGTTTTGTCTTGTCATAATTGATAAAGTAAAAGATGGCATTTTTAGAATAAAATTTATGTTATATTAAAAAAAATAGAGCAGAAATAAATGCAAAAGAAACAAACAAACAAAAAAAACAGCAAAAATCAACAAAGCCAAAAGCTGGTTCTTTGAGTGTGGAATTCTCTCCACGTTGTCTTCCATGCACCTGTTGCTGCACTCCCCTCTGAGGTGCTGAAGCTCCCTCTGTCCCTGCCCATGAGGGGGATTCTGAGTGTGTTAAACATTTCCTCCACAGCTCCCTCCTTAAGTCCTATAGTGGGGTTGCTGGGTCATATGTTAGATTTTTTCCCTAGTATTTAAAGGAAGTTCTATGCTGTTTTTCATTTCACTTATCCTTTTTCATATTAAATTTTATTGATTTGAGTCTTCTTCCTTTTCTTTCTTGATGAGTCTGGCTAATAGTTTGTCAACTTTGTTTATCTTTTCAAAGAATCAGCTTTTAGTTTTATTGATCTTTGACATTGTTTCCTTCATTTCTTTTTCATTTCTTTCTGCTTGAATCTTTATTATTTCTTTCCTTCTATAACTTTGTTTTTTTTTCTTGTTTTGTTCTTCTATTTCTAGTTGGTTTAGGTATAAGGTTAGGTTGTTTATCTGATGCATTTCTCATTTTTTGAGGTAGGATAGTATTGCTATAAACTTCCCTCCTAGCACTGCTTTTACTGCATCCCATAGGCTTTGAGTTGCCATGTTTTCCTTATCATCCATTTCCAGATGTTTTAAAATTTCCTCTTATTTCTTCAGTGACATCTTGGCTAATTAGAACTGTATTTTTTAGCCTCCATATGTTTGTGTTTTTTACAGTTTATTCCTATAAATGAGATATAATATTCTGGTATTGTGTTTAAGCAAGATATAATTGGCTGTGAGCCAGTGCACTAAGCACGGCAGAGAGGAGCTACCCCACATCCGAGGTCAGGGGCAGCGGCCTAGGGTGCCAGGCTGTGATGGCGCAGGAATGGCTGAGAGTAGCTACCCTGTGTCCGAGGTCAGGGGTGGCCAGGAGAAGCCACCTCATACCTAAGGCCAGGGGCGGTGAACCTGAGGAGCCACCCCGGGCCCGAGGCCAAGGGCGGTAGCTGGGAGGAACCACCCACGCCCGAGGCCAGGACCTGAGGCCAGGAGGAGCAACCTGAGGAACAGCGGCTGGGCAGGGACAGGAGGGCCTAGTGGAGCTATTCCACATTGAAGGTCAGGAAGGCAGGCAGTGAGAAGATACTACTTGTCCAAGGAAAGGAGCAGTGGCTGCGCTTTGCTGCAGCAGCTGTGAAGAGATACTCCCACGCCCAAGGTAAGAGAAACCCAAGTAAGATGGTAGGCATTGCAAGAGGGCATCAGAGGGCAGACACACTGAAACCATACTCACAGAAAACTAGTCAATCTAATCACACTAGGACCACAGCCTTGTCTAACTCAATGAAACTAAGCCATGCCTGCGGGGCAACCCAAGATGGGCCGGTCATGGTGGAGAAGTCTGACAGAATGTGGTCCACTGGAGAAGGGAATGGCAAACCACTTCAGTATTCTTGCCTTGAGAACCCCATGAACAGTATGAAAAGGCAAAATGATAGGATACCCAAAGAGGAACTCCCCAGGTCATTAGGGGCCCAATATGCTACTGGAGATCAGTGGAGAAATAACTCCAGAAAGAATGAAGGGATGGAGCCAAAGCAAAAACAATACTCAGTTGTGGATGTGACTGGTGATAGAACCAAGATCCGATGCTGTAAAGAGCAATATTGCATAGGAACCTGGAATGTCAAGTCCATGAATCAAGGCAACTTGAAAGTGGTCAAACAAGAGATGGCAAGAGCATACATCAACATTCTAGGAATCAGCGAAGTAAAATGGAATGGAATGGATGAATTTAACTCAGATAACCACTATATCTACTACTGCGGGCAGGAATCCCTCAGAAGAAATGGAGTAGCCATCATGGTTAACAAAAGAGTCCGAAATGCAGTACTTGGATGCAATCTCAAAAATGACAGAATGATCTCTGTTCGTCTCCAGGGCAAACCATTCAATATCACAGTAATCCAAGTCTATGCCCCAACCAGTAACACTGAAGAAGCTGAAGTTGAATGTTCTATGAAGATCTACAAGACCTTTTAGAACTAACACCCAAAAAAGATGTCCTTTTCATTATAGGGGACTGGAATGCAAAAGTAGGAAGTCAAATTTGGCCTTGGAATGTGGAATGAAGCAGGGCAAAGACTAATAGAGTTTTGCCAAGAAAATGCACTGGTCATAGCAAACACCCTCTTCCAACAACACAAGAGAAGACTCTACATACACATGGACATCACCAGATGGTCAACACCAAAATCAGATTGATTACATTCTTTGCAGCCAAAGATGGAGGAGCTCTATACATTCAACAACAAAAAAAAGACCAGGAGCTGACTGTGGCTCAGATCATGAACTCCTTGTTACCAAATTCAGACTTAAATTGAAGAAAGTAGGGAAAACCGCTAGACCATTCAGGTATGACCTAAATCAAATCCCTTATGATTATACAGTGGAAGTGAGAAATAGATTTAAGGGTCTAGATCTGATAGATAGAGTGCCTGATGAACTATGGTCTGAGGTTCATGACATTGTACAGGAGACAGGGATCAAGACCATCCCCATGGAAAAGTAATGCCAAAAAGCAAAATGGCTGTCTGGGGAGGCCTTACAAACAGCTATGAAAAGAAGAGAGGTGAAAAGCAAAGGAGAAAAGAAAAGATATAAGCATCTGAATGCAGAGTTCCAAAGAATAGCAAGAAGAGATAAGAAAGCCTTCTTCAGCGATCAATGCAAAGAAATAGAGGAAAACAACAGAATGGGAAAGACTAAAAATCTCTTCAAGAAAATTAGAGATACCAAAAGAACATTTCATGCAAAGATGGGCTCAATAAAGGACATAAATGGTATGGACCTAACAGAAGCAGAAGATATTAACAAGAGGTGGCAAGAATACCAGATGACTATACAAAAAAGATCTTCATGACCCAGATAATCACAATGGTGTGATCACTCATCTAGAGCCTGAAATCCTGGAATGTGAAGTCAAGTGGGCCTTAGAAAGTATCACTACAAACAAGGCTAGTGGAGGTGATGGCGTTCCAGTTGAGCTGTTTCAAATCCTGAAAGATGATGCTGTGAAAGTGCTGCACTCAATATGCCAGCAAATTTGGAAATCTCAGCAGTGGCCACAGGACTGGAAAAGGTCAGTTTTCATTCCAGTTCCAAAGGAAGGCAACGCAAAAGAATGCTCAAACTATGGCAGAATCGCAGTCATCTCACATGCTAGTAAAGTAATGCTCAAAATTCTCCAAGCCAGGTTTCAGCAATATGTGAACCATGAACTCCCTGATGTTCAAGGTGGTTTTAGAAAAGGCAGAAAAACCAGAGATCAAATTACCAACATCCGCTGGATCATGGAAAAAGCAAGAGAGTTCCAGAAGAACATCTATTTCTGCTTTATTGACTATGCCAAAGCCTTTGACTGTGTGGATCCCAATCAACTGTGGAAAATTCTGAAAGAGATGGGAATTACCAGACCACCTAACCTACCTCTTGAGAAATCTGTATGCAGGTCAGGAAGCAACAGTTAGAACTGGACATGGAACAACAGACTGGTTCTAAATAGGAAAAGGAGTATGTCAAGGCTGTATATTGCCACCCTGCTTATTTAACTTCTATGCAGAGTACATCATGAGAAATGCTGGGTTGGAAGAAGCACAAGCTGGAATCAAGATTGCCAGGAGAAATATCAATAACCTCAGATATGCAGATGACACCACCCTTATGGCAGAAAGTAAAGAGGAGCTAAAAAGCCTCTTGATGAAAGTGAAGGAGGAGAGCGAAAAAGTTGGTAAAGCTCAACATTCAGAAAATGAAGATCATGGCATCTGGTCCCATCACTTCATGGAAAATAGTTGGGGAAACAGTGGAAACAGTGTCAGACTTTATTTTGGGGGGCTCCAAAATCACTGCAGATGGTGACTGCAGCCATGAAATTAAAAGACACTTACTCTTTGAAAGAAAAGTTATAACCAACTTCCAATTAAGGTCTGTCTAGTCAAGGCTATGTTTTTTCCTGTGGTCATGTATGAATGTGAGAGTTGGACTGTGAAGAAGGCTGAGCACTGAAGAATTGATTCTTTTGAACTGTGGTGTTGGAGAAGACTCTTGAGAGTCCCTTGGACTGCAAGGAGATCCAACCAGTCCATTCTGAAGATCAACCCTGGGATTTCTTTGGAAGGAATGATGCTAAAGCTGAAGCTCCAGGACTTTGGCCACCTCATGCAAAGAGTTGACTCATTGGAAAAGACTTTGATGCTAGGAGGGATTGGGGGCAGGAGGAGAAGGGACGACCGAGGATGAGATGCCTGGGTGGCATCACGGACTCGATGGACGAGAGTCTGAGTGAACTCCGAGATGGTGATGGACAGGGAGGCCTGGCGTGCTGTGATTCATGGGGTTGCAAAGAGTCGTACATGACTCAGCGACTGACCTGAACTGAACTAAGTTCACAAAGGCTCGATTTGTAACCTAAGATGTGATCTATCTGGGAGAATATGCCTTGTGCATTTGAGGAAAAAATAGTATACTTTGCTATTTTGGTGTGGAATGTTCTATAGATATCAGTTACGTCTATCTCATCCAATGTGTTACTTAATGTTCATGTTTCCTTATTAATTTTTTTTTTCTGGATCATCTGTCCATTTTTGTGACTGTGGTATTATAATCCCCCACTGTTTTTGTGTTACTGTCAATTTCTCCTTTTATAGTTGTTATCATTTACCTTATATTTTGAGGTGCTTCAAAGTTGGAAACATATGCATTTATAATTGTATATCTTTTTCTTGGATTGAGTCCTTGATTATTATGTAGTGTCTTGTCTCTTGTAATGGTCTTTATTTCAAAGTCTATTTTATTTGAGGAGTATTGCTACTCCTGCTTTCTTTTCATTTCCATTTGCAAAGAATATCTTTTTGTAACCTCTCCCTTTCAGTCTGTATATGCCCTGTCTGAATTGGGTGTCTTGTAGGCAGCATATATATGGATCTTATTTTTATATCAGTTCTGCCAGTCTGTGTCTTTTGATTGGAGCATTTAATACACTTACATTTAGTATACTTATCAGTTTTTATGATCCTATTACCATTTGCTTTACTGATTTGGATTTGTTTTCTTCCTCTTTTGTCTACTGTCTAGAGAAATCCCTTTAGTATTTGTTGTAGAGCTAGTTTGGTGGTGCTGAATTCTCTTAACTTTTGCTTATCTGTAAAACTTTGATTTCTTCAGAAAATCTGAATGAGATCCTTGACGGGTAGTGTAATCTTGGTTGTAGGTTTTTTTCCTTTCATCTCTTTGAGTATGTCCTGCTTCTCCCTTGTGCCTTGCAGAGTTTCTCCTGACTGATCAGATGTTATCTATAGGGGGATTCTCTTGTATGTTATTTGTTGCTTTTCCCTTGCTGCTTTTAATATTCTTCTCTTTGCATTTGTTCTTGCTGATTTTATTAATATCTATCCTGGCATATTTATCTTGGGGTTTATTCTCTATGTGACTCTCTGGGCTTCTTGGACATTTCCTTTCCCATGTTAATGCAGTTTTCAAATATAATCTCAGCAAATATTTTCTCACACCCTTTCTTTTTCTCCTTCTTCTGATACCTTTATAACTCAAATGTTGATGTGCTTAATGTTGTCCCAGAGGTCTCTGAGACTGTTCTCCTTTCTTTTCATTCTTTTTCTTTTTAACATTCTGCTGTGCCTTAGTGACTTACCCACTTCTCTGCCTCAATTATTCTGCTATTGTTTCCTTGTAATGCATTTAAAGAATTTCGGTCATAATGCTGTTCATTATTTGTTGTATATTGTTTATTTCTTCTAGGTCCTCATCAAATATTTATTGTATCTTCTTAATCAGGATATTCTATTTATCTATGCTTCTATTTTATTTCTGTGGTTTTAGATCATCTTTATTATCATTACTCCGAATTTTTTTTTGAGGTAGACTACTTATTTCCTCTTCATTTGTTTGTCCTTATGGGTTTTTACCATGCTCCTTCATCTGTTTCATATTTCTCCATCTTCCATTTTGTTTAACTCACTGTGTTTTTGGGTGTCTTTTCTGCAGGCTGTAATGTCCCTCTAGCTTATGGAGTCTGTCCCCATTGGTTGGGTTGGACCAATACCTTTTGAAGGTTCCCTGATTGAGAAGACTGGTGCCTGTGTTCTGTTGTGTGGAGCTTGACCTTATCTCTTTAAAAGGCAGTGTTGGGCCCAGTGATGTGCTATGGGGTATCTGTGAACTTGTATGACTTTGGGCAGCCTGTCTGCTAATGGGTAATGTGTTCCTGTTTTGCTAGTGGCTTTGTTTGAGGCATCTGGCACTGGAATTTACTGGCCTTTGGGTGGGGCCAAGTCTTAGTGTTTAGATGGAGGCTTTTGGGGAGTTCTCATTAATTAGTAATCTATGGGGTCAGAAGTTCTTTGGTGGTCCAACATCCTGGGCTTGGGTGTCCAATCTTGGAGTTTCAGGCCTGAAACCTTGCTGGAGCACCAAGACTCCAGACAAGCCACAAAGCACAGAAGAAAAAAAAATAGGGGAAAATTCAAACAAACATAAAAAATAACAGAAAAAGCCACAAAGCAAAAGTTTAAAGCAATATTAATCAGAAGGAACACACAAAGAAACCCAGGAACTCACACTCAGAGAAAGAAAAAAATGAGAGAATAAAGGACCACAAAAAAAAGAAGAGAGCTATCAAACCAGTAAAAAAAAAAAATCCATAAATGAAAACACTAAAATCTACAGTATAAAAATATGAAACAAGTAACATCGAAAAAGTACATATAATAAAAAGGTATTGTTGAAAAAGGAAAAAAATAAAGTGAATTCATTTTAAAATAAAACATTAAAAATAAAATAATAATATAAAACTTAAAGTATTAGTAAAAAAGGAAAAATAAAAAAACAAAAATGGATATATGTGTGTGTGTGTGCCAAGTCACTTCAGTTGTGTCCAACTCTTTGCAACCCTACCTGAACCATGGGATTCTTCAGGCAAGAATCCTGGGGTGCTTTACTATTCCCTTCTCCAAGAGATCTTCCTGACCCAGGGATTGAACCCAAGTCTCTTATGTCTTCTGCATTGGCTGGTGGGTTCTTTACCACCAGCACCATCAAGGAAGCTCAATATATAAACATATGCATTTATATACATATGCATATATGTATACATATATAGATACATAGATATACATATGCATAGATAGATAGATTGCAAGAAGAATATTTTTCCTGAGATGTCAGTTGTTCTCATCACACAGTGACCTCCAGCCAATTTACCTACTCAGAAAGTCCTCCAATGTTTCTAGGATGTCTCTGGACCTAAGGTGGGCACTGTATGGTTAGCTCCAACTCAGATCTGGCCTGACTCCAGCTTGTACTTGCTTCGAAAGTCTACAGTTGCTCCAAAAGCCCAGTCTCAACATAATTTGGGGGATTTAATCCACTGCACCTGCTGCTGCAGGAGTGAATTCTCTACTTTGGTCACATGGCCCCTGGTACTCAGCTTTGGTTTTGGTCCCACCTCTTCTTGTAGACTGCCCTCCAACCTCTGTTTCCCACACAGGCAAGAGGAGGCAAAAGCAGAGACTTGCTAGGGCTCACTTTCTCAGTCAGGCAGGGGAGAAGAAGGGGTATGGCAACCACAATTGGGATGTTTGGGGAGTGTCTGCTGCAGTAGGGATCTGCTGGAATTTGCTACACTCTGTCCCATGACTCTGGGACAGGTCATGCACTCTCCCAGAGGAATTAGCCCCAGTTTGCGGGTCCCTCAGAAGAACCAAGCTTCATGGGCTCCCAGGAAGTTATGGGTATTGACCCGCACCTGCTCATAGCTTGGTGGCTGCTTCACAGCCATCGTGTCCACCTCTGGGTCACAGACCCTAGCCCTATCTCTCTGTCCACCTCTGGCACTCCTGCCAGCCTTGGTGCCTGCAAGCCCATGAACATGCCCACCACTTGGGTCACAAATTGCAGCCCGATGGTCCCACCTATGGCACTCACGAAGGCAGGGTCCTGCATTAAGGGTCCCTGTGACAATGATCTCTTGCCTTTCTGGTAGGCCCAGGTTTTTCCCTGGACTCCCTCAGCTGTGTTGTACTAGTGCCCTCTGAGCACCTTCACTGCAGTCAACCCCAGTACTCTCCCTGGGGTCTGACCCCCAAAGCCTGAGCCTCAGCATCCAGTCTCCATCCACCCTAGTGGGCATGCATTCACGTCTCAGGCTGGGAAGTGCTAGACAGCACCAATGTCTGAGCAGAATTCTCTCTGCTTTGCTTCCACACATCTGTTGCTGCACTGTCCTTGAGGTGCCAAAACTCCCCCCCATCCCTACACATGAGGGGGTTTCTGAGTGTGTGGAAACTTCCTCCTTCACAGTTCCCTCCCAGAGGTGCAGGTCTCATCCTGATTGCATTGTCTCTTTTTATCTCATTTGTTTTGCCATACACCATTGTTTGTAGATTAGCTTGCCTTTTTAGAAATCTGCGGTCTTCTGCCACATTTAATAGATCTTCTGCAGGAGTTGTTCCATATGCAACTGTATTTTTTAAATGTATTTGTAAGGAGGAAGATGATCTCCATGTCTTACTCCTCTGCTATCTTCTAAGAGAATACTGTTGTTTCCCTCATTGCTTTTGATAATTTTTCTGTCTTTAATGTTTATTAGTTTGGTTAATATACGTCTTGCTGTGTTCCTCCTTAGATTATCCTGCATGGGACTCTATGCACTTCCTTGACTTGGGTACCTATTTCCTTTCCCATGTTAAGGAATTTTTCAACTATCACCTCTGCAAATATTTTCTCAAGTCATTTCTCTTTCTCTCCTTTTTCTGAGACTCATATAATTCTAATGTTGGTGTATTTAATGTTGGCCTAGAGGGCTCTGGCTAAGACTGTTCTCACTTCTTTTCATTCATTTTTAAAATTCTGTTTGGCAACAGTGATTTCCACAATTGTATCTTCCAGCTCACTTATCCATTATTCCACCTCAGTTATTCTGCTACTGATTCCTCCCAGTATATTTTCATGTCAGTTTTTGTATTGTTCACCTCTGTTTGTTCTTTAGTTCTTTTAGGTTTGATTAAAGCTTTATTGCATCTTTTTGATCTGTGACTCCATTATTTTTCCAAACACTTGGACCATCTTTACTTTAAGTACTCTGAATTCTTTTTCAGACAGGTTGCCTATCTACTGTTCATTTAGTAGTTCTTATACGTTTTTATCTTGCTCCATCTGGGACATATTCGGATAATCTCATTTTGTCTAACTGTGGTGCATCCTTTCTGTTGTCTGCAGGGTTGTCATTCCTCTTGCTTCTGGTGACTGTCCCCTGATGGGTGAGCTTGGTCTAGTTTGCTTTTGCAGGCTTCCTGATGATAGGGATTTGTGCCTGCCTTCTGCCTGGCAGAGCTAGGTTTTGTTCCTCTGATGGACAGAGTCAGTCCAAGTAGTGTGTTCTGGTAAGTCTGTGTTATGAGAAGTATGACTTTAGGCAGCCTGTCTGCTGATGGGTGAGGTTATGTTACTTTCTTGCTGGTTGTTTGGACTGAGGTGTTCCAGCACTGGAGCTTACAGGCTGTGGAGTAGGCCTAGATTTTGGTACGAAATTGGAGACCTTCATAAGTCTCATTCTGGTTACTGTTCCCTGCATTCTCTGCTGTAATTTTCCTTGTCCTTACAGTGAGCTACAGCCAACTTCTACCTCTCAAGGATACCCTCCAAGATGCTTTGCATCCCAGTGCATGTGAGACCTTGTGCAGCATCACTTGTTAAAGAGATTGTCTTTTCTCCATTTGTATATTCTTGGTCCCTTTGCTGTAGATTAATTGACCATAGGTGCCTGGGTTTATTCCTAGGCTATTCTGCTCCACTGATGTATATGTCTGTTTTGGGGTTAGGAGCAGGCTGTTTTAATTACTATAACTTTATAGCATAGATTGAAATCTGAGCAGTTTATATCTCCAGTTTGCTTGCTCTTTTTTCTCAATACTGCTTTGGCAATTTGGGGTCTTTTGTTGCCCCATATGAATTTTAGAATTACTTATTCTACTTCTGATAAAAATATCATGAAAATATTGATAAAAATTTCATTATAACTGTAGATTGTATTGGGTATTATGGCCATTTTAGCAATATAAATTCTTCCAGTCCTAGAGCAAGGGATATTTTCCTATTTCTTTGTATCATCTTCAGTTTCCTTCATCAGTGTTTATTAGTTTTCAGGTTATAGGTCTTTTGCCTCCCTGGTTATGTTTATTCATAGGTAGTTTATCTTTTTTGAAGTGACTTTATTTGTTTTTTTTTCAATTTATTTATTTTAATTGGAGGCTAATTACTTTACAATATTGTATTGGTTTTGCCATGCATCAACATGAATCCACCATGGGTGTACATGTGTTCCCAATCCTGAAGCCCCCTCCCACCTCCCTCCCCATACATCCCTCTGGGTCATCCCCGTGCACCAGCCTCAAGCATCCTATATCCTGCATCGAACCTGGACTGGCAATTCATTTCTTACATGTTATTATACATGTTTCAATGCCATTCTCCCTAATTATACCATCCTCTCCCTCTCCAACAGAGTCCGAAACACTATTCTATACATCTGTGTCTATTTTGCTATCTCACATACAGGGTTATCATTGCCATCTTTAAATTCCATATATATGCGTTAGTATACTGTATTGGTATTTTTCTTTCTGGCTTACTTCACTCTGTATAATCGGCTCCAGTTTCATCCGCCTCATTAGAACTGATTCAAATGTATTCTTTTTAATGGCTGAGTAATACTCCATTGTGTATATGTACCACAGCTTTCTTATCCATTCATCTGCTGATGGACATCTAGGTTGCTTCCATGTCCTGGCTATTATAAACAGTGCTGTGATGAACATGGGGTACACGTGTGTCTTTCAATTTTGATTTCCTCGGGGTGTGTGCCCAGTAGTGGGATTGATGGGTCATAAGGCAGTTCTATTTCCAGTTTTTTAAGGAATCTCCACACTGTTTTCAATAGTGGCTGTACTAGTTTGCTTTCCCACTAACAGTGTAAGAGAGTTTCCTTTTCTCCACACCCTCTCCAGCATTTATTGCTTGTAGACTTTTGGATGGCAGCCATTCTGACTGGCATGAAATGGTACCTCATTGTGGTTTTGAATTGCATTTCTCTGATAATGAGTGATTTTGAGCATTTTTTCATGTATTTGTTAGCCATCTGCATGTCTTCTTTGGAGAAATGTCTGTTTAGTTCTTTGGCCCATTTTTTGATTCGGTCGTTTTTTTTCTGGAATTGAGCTGCATAAGTTGCTAGTATATTTTTGAGATAAGTTATTTGTCAGTTGCTTCATTTGCTATAATTTCTCCCATTCTGAAGGCTGTCTTTTCACTTTGCTTATAGTTTCTTTTGTTGTGCAGAAGCTTTTAATTTTAATTAGGTCCCATTTGTTTATTTTGCTTTTGTTTCCAATATTCTGGGAGGTGGGTCATAGATGATCCTGCTATGATTCATGTCGGAGAGTGTTTTGCCTATGTTCTCCTCTAGGAGTTTTAGTTTCTGGACTTACATTTAGATCTTTAATCCATTTTGAGTTATTCTTGTGTATGATGTTAGAAAGTGTTCTAGTTTCATTCTTTTACAAGTGGTTGACCAGTTTTCCCAGCACCATTTGTTAAAGAGATTGTCTTTTCTCCATTGTATATTCTTGCCTCCATTGTCAAAGATAAAGTGTCCCTAGGTGCGTGGATTTATCTCTTGGCTTTCTATTTTGTTCCATTGATCTATATTTCTGTCTTTGTGCCAGTACCATACTATCTTGATGACTGTGGTTTTGTAGTAGAGCCTGAAGTCAGGCAGGTTGAATCCTCCAGGTCCAATCTTCTTTCTCAAGATTGCTTTGGCTATTCGAGTTTTTTTTTTTTTTTTTTTTTGTATTTCCATACAAATTGTGAAATTATTTGTTCTAGCTCTGTGAAAAATACCGCTGGTAGCTTGAAAGGGATTGCATTGAATCTATAGATTTCTTTGGGTAGTATACTCATTTTCACTATATTGACTCTTCCAATCCATGAACATGGTATATGAATCTATAGATTTCTTTGGGTAGTATACTCATTTTCACTATATTGACTCTTCCAATCCATGAACATGGTATATTTCTCCATCTATTAGTGTCCTCTTTGATTTCTTTCACCAGTGTTTTATAGTTTTCTATATATAGGTCTTTAGTTTCTTTAGGTAGATATATTCCTAAGTTTTTTATTTTTCGTTGCAATGGTGAATGGGATTGTTTTCTTAATTTCTCTTTCTCTTTTCTCATTATTAGTGTATAGGAATGCAAGGGAGTTCTGTGTGTTGATTTTATATCCTGCAACTTTACTATATTCATTGATTAGCCCTAGTACCTTTCTGGTGGAGTTTTTAGGGTTTTCTATGTACAGGATCATGTCATATGTAAACAGTGAGAGTTTTACTTCTTTTCCAATTTGAATTCCTTTTATTTCTTTTTCTGCTCTGATTGCTATGGCCAAAACTTCCAAAACTATGTTGAATAGTAGTGGTGAAAGTGGGCACCCTTGTCTTGTTCCTGACTTTAGGGAAAATGCTTTCAACTTTTCACCATTGAGGATAATGTTTGCTCTGGGTTTGTCTTATATAGCTTTTATTATGTTGCGGTATGTTCCTTCTATTCCTGCTTTCTTGAGAGTTCTTATCATGAATGGATGTTGAATTGTGTCACAGGCTTTCTCTGCATCTATTGAGGTAATCAATTTGTTAATATGATGTATTACATTGACTGATTTGCAGATATTGAAGAATCCTTGCATCCCTGGGATAAAGCCCACTTGGTCATGGTGTATGATCTTTTCAATGTGTTGTTGGATTCTGATTGCTAGAATTTTGTTGAGGATTTTTGCATCTATGTTCATCAGTGATATTGGCCTGTAGTTTTCTTTCCTTTTTCTTTTTTTGTGGGATCTTTGTCAGGTTTTGGTATTAGGGTGATGGTGGCCTCATAGAATGAGTTTGGAAGGTGGCCTCATAGAATGAGTTTGGAAGTTTACCATCCTCTGCAGTTTTCTGGAAGAGATTGAGCAAGATAGTGTTAACTCTTCTCTAAATTTTTGGTAGAATTCAGCTGTGAAGCTGTCTGGACCTGGGCTTTTGTTTGCTGGAAGGTTTCTGATTACTGTTTCAATTTCCATGCTTGTGATGGGCCTGTTAGGATTTTCTATTTCTTCCTGGTTCAATTTTGGAAAGTTCTGCTTTTCTAAGAATTTGTCCATTTCTTCCACATTGTCCATTTTATTGGCATATAATTGCTGGTAGTAGTGTCTTATGATCCTTTGTATTTCTGTGTTGTCTGTTGTGATCTTTCCATTTTCATTTCTAATTTTATTGATTTGATTTTTTATCCCTTTGTTTTTGATGAGTCTGGCTAATGGTTTGTCAATTTTATTTATCCTTTCAAAGAACCAGCTTTTGGCTTTGTTGATTTTTGCTATGGTCTCTTTTGTTTCTTTTGCATTTATTTCTGCCCTAATTTTTAAGATTTCTTTCCTTCTACTAACCCTGGGGTTCTTCATTTCTTCCTCTTCTAGTTGTTTTAGGTGTAGAGTTAGGTTAGTTATTTGACTTTTTTCTTGTTTCTTGAGGTATGCCTGTATTGCTATGGATCTTCCCCTTAGCACTGTTTTTGCAGTGACCCAGAGGTTTTGGGTTGTTGTGTTTTCATTTTCATACGTTTCTATGAAACATATATTTTGATTTCTTTTTTGATTTCTTCTGTGATTTGTTGGTTATTCAGCAGTGTGTTGTTCAGTCTCCCTATGTTGGATTTTTTAATAGTTTTTCTCCTGTAATTGAGGTCTAATCTTACTGCATTATGGTCAGAAAAGATGCTTGGAATGATTTCATTTTTTTTTAATTTACCAAGGCTAGATTGATGGCCTAGGATGTGATCTATCCTGGGAAGATTCCGTGTGTGCTTGAGAAAAAGGTGAAATTCATTGTTTTGGGTTGAAATTCCTATAGATATCAATTAAGTCTAACTGGTCTATTGTATTATTTAAAGTTTTTGTTTTTAATTTTCTGTTTAGTTGATCTATTCCTAGGAGTGAGTGAGGTACTAAATTCTCCCACTATTATTGTATTATTGTTAATTTCCCCTTTCATACTTGTTAGCATTTGCCTTACATATTGCAGTGCTCCTATGTTGTGTGCCTATATATTTATAATTGTTATATCTTCTTCTTGAATTGATCCTTTGATCACTATGTAGTGTCCTTCTTTGTCTCTTTTCACAGCCTTTGTTTTACAGTCTATTTTATCTGATATGAGTATTGCTACTCCTGCTTTCTATTGGTCTGCATTTACATGGAATGTATTTTTCCAGCCCTTCAATTTCAGTCTGTATGTGTCCTTTGTTTTGAGGTGGGTCTCTTGTAGACAACATATAT
Source organism: Capra hircus (assembly GCF_001704415.2). Taxonomy (NCBI): domain Eukaryota; kingdom Metazoa; phylum Chordata; class Mammalia; order Artiodactyla; family Bovidae; genus Capra; species Capra hircus. The sequence continues at coordinate 18,093,548 of NW_017189516.1, forward strand.
AGGGGTTTTGTTTTTGTATCCATTCAGCCAGTATTTGACTTTTGGTTGGGGCATTCAATCCATTTATGTTTAAGGTAATCATTGACAAGTATGATCCTGTTGCAATTTACTTTATTGCTTTGGGTTCGAGTTTATACACCCTTTCTGTCTTTCCTGTCTAGAGAAGATCCTTTAGCATTTCTTGGAGAGCTGGTTTGGTGGTGCTGAATTCTCTCAGCTTTTGCTTGTCTGTAAAGCTTTTGATTTCTCCTTCATATTTGAATGAGATCCTTGCTGGGTACAGTAATCTGGGCTGTAGGTTATTTTCTTTCATCATTTTAAGGATGTCTTGCCATTCCCTCCTGGCCTGAAGAGTTTCTATTGAAAGATAAGCTGTTATCTTTATGGGAATCCCCTTGTGTTTTATTTGTTGTTTTTTCCTTGCTGATTTAATATTTGTTCTTTGTGTTTGATCTTTGTTAATTTGATTAATATGTGTCTTGGAGTGTTTTGCCTAGGGTTTATCCTGTTTAGGACTCTCTGGTTTTCTTGAATTTGGGTGACTATTTCCTTCCCCATTTTAGGGAAGTTTTCAACTATTATTTCCTCAAGTATTTTCTCATGGTCTTTCTTTTTGTCTTCTTCTTCTGGGACTCCTATGATTAGAATGTTGGAGCGTTTAATATTGTCCTGGAGGTCTCTGAGTTTGTCCTTATTTGTTTTCATTCGTTTTTCTTTTTTCCTCTCTGATTCATTTATTTCTACCATTCTATCTTCTACTTCATTAATCCTATCTTCTGCCTCCATTATTCCACTATTTGTTGCCTCCAGTGTGTTTTGTTCTCATTTATTGCATTATTCATTACATATTGACTCTTTTTAAAATTTCTTCTAGGTCCTTGTTAAACCTTTCTCAGTCCTTGTCTCCAGGCTATTTATCTGTGATTCCATTTTCACTTCAAGATTTTGGATCATTTTCACTATCATTATTCGGAATTCTTTATCAGGTAGATTCCCCATCTCTTCTTCTTTTGTTTGATTTGGTGGGCATTTATCCTGTTCCTTTACCTGCTGGGTATTCCTCTGTCTCTTCATCTTGTTTATATTGCTGTGTTTGGGGTGGCATTCCTGTATTCTGGCAGTTTGTGGAGTTCTCTTTATTGTGGGGTTTCCTCGCTGTGGGTGGGGTTGTACGGGTGGCTTGTCAAGGTTTCCTGGTTAAGGAAGCTTGTGTTGGTGTTCTTGTGGGTGGAGCTGGATTTCGTCTCTCTGGAGTGCAATGAAGTGTCCAGTAATGAGTTATGAGATGTCAATGGTTTTGGAGTAACTTTGGGTAGCCTGTATATTGAAGCTCAGGGCTGCATTCTTGTGTTGCTGGAGAATTTTCATGGTATGTTTTGCTCTGGAACTGGTTGGCCTTAGGTGGTGCTTGGTTTCAGTTTAGGTATGGAGGTATTTGATGAGCTCCTATGGATTAATGTTCCCTGGAGTCAGGAGTTCTCTGCTGTTCTCAGGATTTGGACTCACGCCTCCTGCTTCTGGTTTTCAGTTTTATTTTTATAGTAGTCTCAAGACTTCTGCTTCTATACAGCACTGTTGATAAAGCATTTAGGTTAAAGATGCAAAGTTTCTCCACAATGAGGGACACACAGAGAGGTTCACAGAGTTAAATGGAGAAGAGAAAAGGGAGGAGGGAGTTAGAGGTGACCTGAATGGGATGAGGTGGGATCAAAAGAGGAGATAGCAAGCTAGCCAGTAATCACTTCCTCATGTGCACTCCACAGTCTGGACTGCTCAGAGATGTTCATGGAGTTATACAGAGAAGAGAAGAGAGAGGAAAGGGACTGAGGTGGCCAGGAGGATAAAAGGGGGGTATGAAAAGGAGAGAGACAGATCCAGCCAGTAATCAGTTCCCTAAGTGTTCTCCACTGTCTGGAACACACAGAGATTCCTGAGTTAGGTAGAGAAGAGAAGGGGAAGGGAGGAGACAGAGGCGACCTGGTCGAGAAAAAGGAGAATCCAAAGGGGGAGAGAGCAGTCAAGCCAGTAATCTCGCTCCCAGGTAAAAATGGGTACTGAAGATTGGGTTCTTAAAGGTACAAATTTGATAACAAATACCAAAAATCAAAGGTTAAAAATCTAGAGTAGAGGTTGGATTTTCAAAAATACAATATTAAAGAAAAGAAGAAGAAAAAAAAGTCACAAAAATATTAATATATATATATATATATGAAGTTTGCTTTTAAAAATAGGGTCTGTTTTTAAAAAAAGTAATAGTAGGTTATAAAAACTAAATTAAAGGAGTAATAGAGGACTTAAAATTTTTAAAAATATTAAAAAAAGAGAAGAAAAAAAGAATGATAGTAAAAAGAGTAAAAATATATCTAGGACTTTCTCTGGTGTTGTTGTGGGCAGTGTGGAGTCAGTTCATTTTCGGATAGTTTTTGTTCTGGCTTATATTTCTCAAGATCTATAGGCCCCTTCCTATGTAGTCGGTCCTAACTACAAGGTTTTAATCTATTGCACCCATCACTTCCAAGACGGTTCCCTGTTTTAACTTCTTCTGTTTGCTGGTCTCTTCAGTGTCTGATTTCTGCCCTGGCACAAGGTGGGCAGTGGTGGACACTTTTTTTAGGCTCACTTGTTCAGTCACGCTGTGGGGAGGGAGGGACGCTGCAAACAAATAACACTGGCATGTGCTCGCAGTGTCTCAGCCACACTGGGCCTGCCCTCGTTCACAGTGCATGTGCCTTCCCTGCCCACACAGCTCAGGCTCTAGGTTGCTCTGCCAGGAACCGTCTGAGGCTGGCCCTGGGCTGCATGAACCTCCCAGGTCTAAGCTGCTCAGGTTTAGGCACTCGGGTAGTCCTCAGAGGTGCAGACTCCATTGGGCCTGCGTTTTGTGCCCTTCCCAGGTCTGAGTAGCTCAGGTGATGATGTGTTTGATGAGCACAGCTTCTGCGCCTTATTGCCTCTCCCGTCCCTGCCACTCGGTTTTCTGGGTGTACAGCCAGTGCACCTTCTCAGGCAGATGTTGACTGTCCAGAACCCCAAGAAGTCTTAGTTAGCAAAAAAGTCTGCTTGCTGTTTGGTAGATAATGCGTCTCTGGGGCTGTGATTGCCCCCTTCTGGCTCTGGCTGCCTGTCATTGGAGGGGAATGGTCTGCAGCTGGCTACTTCTGTTCAGTCCTTTGTTCTGTGCACAGGCCCGGCGGTGTCTTAGGTTAGGGCTTTTCGCGTGGTAGCTATCCCACAGTCTGGTTTGTTCACTCAAGTTAGTTTGCTTAGATTGCCCTCAGGGCATTCAGGCCCAGTCCTTACTCTAAGCAAAGCAGCCTGTGCCTCCTTGCCCAGCCCCCACCACATCTTGCTTGTGACAGATGCAGGTGTCTGCGCTGCTTCTCTGCTGGGGGAGTTACCGTTGGGCTGGTAATCTGTGGGTTTTAATTATTTATTTATTTTTCCTCCTTGTTATGTTGCCCTCTGTGCTTCCAAGTCTTGTCACAGACTTGGCAGTGAGAGTGTTTCCTGGTTTTTGGAAACTTCTCTCTTTTTAAGACTCCCTTCCTGGGACGGAGCTCTGTCCCTACCTCTTTTGTCTCTTTTTTTGTCTTTTATATTTTTTCCTACCTCCTTTCAAAGACAATGGGCTGCTTTTCTGGGTGCCTGATGTCCTCTGCCAGCATTCAGAAGTTGTTTTGTGGAATTTACTCAGCATTTAAATGTTCTTTTGATGAATTTGTGGGGGAGAAAGTGGTCTCCTCGTCCTATTCCTTGGCCATTTTAGCCACTCCCTTGAAGTGAATTTAAATGGGATTTTTTTTTTTGCCTTCTCTTTTAGGTATGTCATTAATAGTGTACGGAAATTCAACAGATGTTTGTATGTTAATGCTGTATCTTGAAACTTTGCTTAATTCATTAGCTAGTTCTAATAGATTTGGGGTATGAGTTTGCAGATTTTTAAAAACAAATTATCATGTTATCTGCAAATAGTGAAAGTTTCACTTCTTTACTTCCAATATTGATGTCTTTGACTTCTTTTTCTTATCTAATTGTTTTCATGGGGACTTCTAATTCTGTGTTAACTAGAAGTGGTGAGAGTGGGCATACTTGTCTTGATCCTGATTTTAAAGGAAAAGCTCAGCTTTTCTGTGTGGAGTGTGATGTTAGCTGTGAGTTTGTCATCACTGGCCTTTATTATGTTGAGATATGTTTCATCTATACCAATTTTGATGAAATTATTTTTATCATGAATTGATGTTGAATTTCATCAAATTCATTTCTCTCTTTATTGAGATTATCATGTGATTTTAATTCCTACTTTTCTTTCTAACTCTAGAGCTGTAATAAATCCCACTTGATCATAGTGTATGATTATTTTTGTATATATTTTTGCATTGTGTTTACTAATATTTTGTATTAGAATTTTGTGTCTTTATACATTGAATATATTGGTCTCTAATTTTCTTTTCTTTCTTTTTTGTAGTGTCTATGTTTGGTTTTGCTATCAAGGTAAAGGCGGCATCATGGAATGAAATTGTGGAATATTTTCTCCGGTTCAAATTTTTAAATAGTTTGAGAAGTTTAAATAGATCATTTTGTTATGTTTGGTTGAACTCCCCTGTGGACTATTATTTGCTGTGAGTTTTTGATTACTAATCATTTCATTGCTAGTGATCAGTCTGTTCATGTTGTCTATTTCTTCATGACTCAGTTTTGTAAGATTCTATGTTTCTAGATAGTCATCTATTATTTTTAGGTTGTCATATTTGTTGGCATATAACTGTGTGTAGTATTCTCATGGTTTTTGTATCTCTGTCATATTGCTTCTAATGTCTCCTCTTTCATTTCTTGTTTCATTTTGTCCTTTCTCTTTTTAAAATTTGAGTGTGGCTAAAACCTTATTGATTTTTTTTATCTTTTCACAAAAACCACTCTTGGTTTTACTGAACTTTTGTTGTTAGTCTCAATTTTAGTTTACTTTGATATTTATTATTTCCTTTCCACTACTGACTTTTTTAAAAATATTCTTCTTTTTCTAATTACTTTAGATGGCACATTAGGTTGCTTTTTGTTTGTTTGTTTTTGTGGTAACCCTGTATTACTATAAACTTACCTCTTAGAACTCTTAACTGTGTCTTATATAGTGGAATCTTGTATTTTAATTTTATTTGTCTTGGAGTATTTTCTGATTTCCTATTATTTTTTCATTGATTCAGTTTTTCTCTTTTTAAATATAAATTTATTTATTTTCATTGGAGGCTAATTACTTTACAATATTGTATTGGTTTTGCCATACATCAACATGAATCCACCATAGGTACACACGTGTTCCTTATCCTGAACCCCCCTCCCACCTCCCTCCCTGTATCATCCCTCTGGGTCATCCCAGTGCACCAGCCCCAAGCATCCTGTATCCTGCATCGAACGTGGACTGGTGATTTATTTCTTGTATGATATTATACATGTTTCAATGCCATTCTCCCAAATCATCCCACCCTCTCCCTCTCCCACAGAGTCCAAAAGACTGTTCTATACATCTGTGTCTCTTTTGCAGTCTCGCATATAGGGTTATTGTTACCATCTTTCTAAATTCCATATATATGCATTAGTATACTGTATTGATGGAGAAGGCAATGGCACCCCTCTCCAGTACTCTTGCCTGGCAAATCCCATGGATGGAGGAGCCTGGTAGGCTGCAGTCCATGGGGTCGTGAAGAGTCAGACACAACTGAGCAACTTCCCTTTCACTTTTCACTTTCATGCATTGGAGAAGGAAACGGCAACCCACTCCAGTGTTCTTGCCTGGAGAATCCCAGGGACAGGGGGGCCTGGTGGGCTGTTGTCTATGGGGTCACACAGAGTCTGACATGACTGAAGTGACAGCAGGGAGGTACTGTATTGGTGTTTTTTAAAGCTTCATTATATTTACTTTTTCCCCTCATTTGTCTTCTTATAATTGATTTCTAGTTTTATACCATAGTTGTCAGGAAATTATTGATTGGTATAATTTCTACCCTCTTAAACTTTTTCAGACTTGTTTTGTAGCCTAATATGTCATCTATCCTGGGGAATGTGCACTTAAACAGGATGTATATTCTGTGCTTTGGGGGTGAAAGATCCTGTAGATATTCAATTCAATCAATATAGTGTAATGTGTCATTTAAGAACACTTTTTCAGTATTAATTTTCTGTTTGGAAGATATATCCATTGACATAAATCCATTACAATAATATATTACTCTGTTTCCCTTTATCATTGTTAATGTTTGCTTTCTGTATTAACATTTAGATACTTTTGTATTGGGTGTGTTAACAAGTGTAATAGCCTTTACTTGTATTGATGCCTTTATTAGAATATAGTGCCCTTCTTAGTCTTTTGTTATAGACTTTTTTTTTAAGTAAAGTTATTTTATCTTATTTATTTTTGGCCAAGCTGTGTTGCTTGTGAGATCTTACTTTCCTGACCAGGGATCAAAACTATGCCCTTTGAAGTGGAAGCACAGAGTATTAACCACTGGATTGGCAAGGAATTCCCTAGACTTTGTTTTAATGTCTACATTTTCTGATATGATTATTGCGACCCCAACTGTCTTTAATTTTTCATTTGCGTGAAATACATTTTTTTCATCCCTTCACTTTCAGTCTGTGTGTATCTTTAGATTTGAAGAGAGTTTCTTGTAAGAAGTACATAAATGGGTCTTGGTTTTTAACCCAATTAACTACCCTATGTCTTTTGATTGGAGCATTTATTCCATTGACATTTAAAAGGACTATTGATATGTATGTACTTAGTTTCATTTTGTAACCTGTTTTATGCTAATTTCTGTACTTCTTCTCTGTTCTTTCTTTTTTTAGCTTCTTCCCTTGTGGTTTAATAATTATCTTTAATGGCTTGCTTTTGTTCCTTTTTCTATATTTTGGGGTGTCTACCGTAGAGCTTTTTTGTGGTTACCATAGGGCCCATATATTTTGACCTGTAACTATATCTACTTGTTTTAAACTGATCATCATTTAATTTCAGTGGTCAATCCATAGCTTCTACTATTTATTTGTATTTACTAGTAGGATTTTCCCATTGATACACATGTGTACATCTTGTTGCAATGTTTTCTTTTCCGCTTAGAGAAGACTCCTTAACACTTCTTTAGGGTAGGTTTAGTATTGAGGAACCCTTGTTTTTGCTTGTCTGAGAAGTTGTTTTTTAAATCTCTCCTCAATTCTGAATGACAATCTTACTGGGGAGAGTATTCTAGGTTGTAGGTTTTTGTCTTTCTGCACTTTAAATATACCATGCTACTCTCTTCTTAATTTTAAAGTTTTCTTTGAAAAATCATCTAGTATCCTTATGGGAGTTCCCTTCTTTGTACCTCTCCCTTTTTTTGTTACTGTCTTTGGATATCTTTCTTTAATCTTTAACTTTTGCTATTTTATTATGATATATACCCTGTTTTCTAATTCCTTCTTTTGTGTTCTGTTTTTGTATTCTTCACCTCTGAATCACCCATAACACTGGACAGTTTCAATCTGCTTCTTCTATCTTGTTCCCAGGAGTAAGTAAGCAAGTATAAACTCATCAGGAGTAGAATCCATATTTCTTATAGCTTTTATGTTATTTTTCCCCCTTTGGTTTTAAATCCATGTAAGAGGACTTATCTTCCCAGCATTAGACCCCAGAGTTGGGGTTTACAATACATGGTTTGAACAGCTCGCTCCTCAGGGAGAATCTCTGAACCTTTGATATCCCTCTCCTCTTCTGTGTTCCCTCACACAGCAGTCGCAAGTTGATCCATTCTCTTCCTTTCCTGCCCAAATCCACGTCTCTTTCTTCATATCCCTGGTTATAGAAAAGTCTTTCTCCCAGTCCCCAGTTTGTTTTCAGTGAGAATTGCTCCACACATGTCACTCTGCTTGACACCCCCAAATTGTATGTGATTCTTTTATATTTTTAAGTTAATCATGTTTCCATTGTGGCTTACAATTGAAATTACCTTTTGATAAATTCATGGGGGGCATATGAGCTCAGAATCTTCTTCCCCTGCCATCTTGAAATTCCCAGCTACTTGAAAATCTTACTCAGCTTTACTGCTTTTCTGTGGTGTCTTCCATTTCCCTATTGGGTTAGATAAGATTTATCTACACAATAGATTATCATCTACTTTTGTTACTCACATCTTGACTGTACTAGACTGCTTTAGATGACTGAGATTTTTGAACACCAAGGGGAGATGCCCCAATTCCTGATATGGAATTGGCCGTTTTTAGTCATCTGGGTATTCAGAGACTGTTCTTTTATTTTCTTCCTATCTGTAACTCCCATATCTGCTGCTTCTAACTTTTAACTCTATCCCCATCCCCATACTTGAAATACAGATATGAGCATTTAGTTCACACTTCTTAGCATGCAGAGTCTTTCATAATTTGTTTCAAACTGATCTATCTAGCTTCATTTCCTACCACTCTTTCCCTCTATACACCCTACCTTCCAATCACAGAAAACTCACTTTTCTTGAAAGATACCAAGTCTTTTCATGCCTCTGACAGTGATGACATTTCTTTCTTTTTCACAAATAGTATACTCATTCAAGTTTCAGCTCAAAGATTGATTCCTCTGCTTTCCATATCTTCTCCTGCACTCCAACCTATATTATAGATCTATAATCCCTTGTATGCAACTGAGAAAGCCACATGTGTCTCCGAGTTTAACGTTTTGGATTTTATAAATGTAACATATTCATTGCACTGTTTATTTTTTAACTTTCTTATTAGGATCTGGGGAAGCATCCAATATATATTCAAATGCTTTAACTTTCAAGAAGAAAACACAGAAAGAATGACAATAATTAGGATAAATATAGTTTATAAATAGCATTGTATAAGAACAGATTCGTTTATGCTGCTGGATTAGATATTTTATTTTTATTTTCAAAGAGTTTTGAAATTTATAATTATGGATGAAAAATTGTAGACTTTGTATTGCAGGATTAATTATATCAAGACAAAGTGGAGTTTATTCTACAGGTGCAATAATTGTTTAATATTAAATAATATATTAATAGAGTACTCAATGGACATGAGTTTGAGCAAGCTGTGAGAGATGGTAGACAGCAAAGCCTGGTGTGCTACAGGCCATGGGGTTGCAAAGAGTCAGTCACGACTGAGTCACTGAACAATAATATAGCACACCATATTAATAGCTCATATAAAAAAAAAAAACGTAGTTTTCAAAAGGTATTTGACAAAATCTAATATTATTACTAGTGGAGGTGATGGAATTCCAGTTGAGCTGTTTCAAATCCTGAACAATGATGCTGTGAACATGCTGCACTCAATATGCCAGCAAATTTGAAAATCTCAGCAGTGGCCACAGGACTGGAAAAGGTCAGTTTTCATTCCAATTCCAAAGAAAGGCAATGCCAAAGAATGCTCAAACGACCACACAATTGCACTCATCTCACATGCTAGTAAAGTAATGCTCAAAATTCTTCAAGCCAGGCTTCAGCAATACATGAACCGTGAATTTCCAGATGTCCAAGCTGAATTTAGAAAAGGCAGAAGAACCAGAGATCAAAATGTCAATATCCACTGGATCATGGAAAAAGGAAGAGAGTTCCAGAAAAAACATCTATTTCTGCTTTATTGACTATGCCAAAGCCTTTGACTCTGTGGATCACAATAAACAGTGGAAAATTCTGAAAGAGATGGGAATACCAGACCACCTGACTTGCCTCTTGAGAAATCTGTATGCAGGCCAGAAAGCAGCAGTTAGAACTGAACATGGAACAACAGACTGGTTCAAGATAGGAAAAGGAGTACGTCAAGGCTGTATATTGTCACCCTGCTTATTGAACTTCTATGCAGAGAACATCATGAGAAACGCTGGACTGGAATAAACACAAGCTGGAATCAAGATTGCCAGGAGAAATATCAATAACCTCAGTTATGCAGATGACACCACCCTTATGGCAGAAAGTGAAGAGGAACTAAGGAGCCTCTTGATGAAAGTGAAAGAGGAGAGTGAAAAAGTTGGCTTAAAGCTCAACATTCAGGAAACGAAGATCATGGCATCCGGTCCCATCACTTCATGGGAAATAGATGGGGAAACAGTGTCAGACTTTATTTGGGGGGGCTCCAAAATCATTGTAGATGATGATTGCAGCCATGAAATTAAAAGACACTTACTCCTTGGAAGAAAAGTTATGACCAACCTAGATAGCATATTCAAAAGCAGAGACATTACTTTGCTGACTGAGAGTTGGACTGTGAAGCACCGAAGAATTGATGCTTTTGAACTGTGGTGTTGGAGAAGACTCTTGAGAGTCCCTTGGACTACAAGGATATCCAACCAGTCCATTCTAAAGGAGATCAGTCCTGGGTGTTCTTTGGAAGGAATGATGCTAAAGCTGAAACTCCAGTACTTTGGCCACCTCATGTGAAGAGTTGACTCATTGGAAAAGACTCTGATGCTGGGAGGGACTGGGGGCAGGAGGAGAAGGGGACGACAGAGGATGAGATGGCGGGATGGCATCACCGACTCGATGGATGTAAGTCTGAGTGAACTCTGCGAGTTGGTGATGCACAGGGAAGACTGGTGTGCTGCGATTCATGGGGTCGCAAAGAGTCGGACATGACTGAGCGACTGAACTGAACTGAATATTATTACTGATATCTTAAAAAAAAATGTGGATCCATAACATGCATATGCATGGATCATCCTTAAAGGATGATCCTTAATGGTAATCCACACTTAATGGCAAAAATCTTAAAATTATTTCCATCAAATGGAAGAGAACATGAATGCAACTTATCTCCACTCTTATCTAATGGTGTTCTGAAAGTTTTAGCCAAAGCAAGTGGTCAAGAGAACAAAATTAAAATTATTAATATAAGAAAATTATTTATATTTCATTTGCACTTATACAAGATTGTAAACGCCAAAACAAAAAATTCAGTTCAGTTCAGTCTCTCAGTCGTGTCCAACACTTTGCGACCCCAAGAATAACAGCATGCCAGGCCTCCCTGTCCATCACCAACTCCCGGAGTTCACTCAGACTCGCGTCTATCGTGTCAGTGATGCCATACAGCCATCTCATCCTCTGTCGTCCCCTTCTCCTCCTGCACCCAATCCCTCCCAGCATCAAAGTCTTTTCCAATGAGTAAACGCTTTGCATGAGGTGGCCAAAGTCCTGGAGCTTCAGCTTTTAGCATCATTCCTTCCAAACAACACCCAGGACTAATCTCCTTTAGAATGGACTGGTTGGATCTCCTTGCAGTCCAAGGGATTCACAAGAGTCTTCTCCAACACCACAGTTCAAAAGCATCAGTTCTTTGGTGCTCAGCCTTCTTCACAGTCCAACTCTCACATCCATACATGACTACTGGAAATACCATAGCCTTGACTAGACGGACGGTAGTTGGCAAAATAATGTCTCTGCTTTTGAATATGCCATCTAGGCTGCTCATAACTTTTCTTCCAGGGAGTAAGCATCTTTTAATTTCATGCCTGCAATCACCATTTGAAGTGATTTTGGAGCCCAAAACAAAAATAAATCTGACACTGTTTCCACTGTTTCCCCATCTGTTTCCCATGAAGTGATGGGGCCGGATGCCATGATCTTCGTTTTTTGAATGGTGAGCTTTAAGCCAACTTTTTCACTCTGCTCTTTCACTTTCATCAAGAGGCTCTTTAGTTCCTCTTCACTTTCTGCCATAAGGGTGGCGTCATCTGCATATCTGAGATTACTTATATTTCTTCTGGCAATTTTGATTCCAGGTTGTGTTTCTTCCAGTCCAGCATTTCTCATGATGTACTCTGCATAGAAGTTAAATAAGCAGGATGACCATATACAGCCTTGACATACTCCTTTTCCTATTTGGAACCAATCTGTTGTTCCATGTCCAGTTCTAACTGTTGCTTCCTGGCCTGCATACAGATTTCTCAAGAGCCAAGTCAGGTGGTCTGGTATTCCCATCTCTTTCAGAATTTTCCACTGTTTATTGTGATCCCTACAGTCAAAGGATTTGGCATAGCCAATAAAGCAGAAATAGATGTTTTTCTGGAACTCTCTTCCTTTTTCCATGATCCAGTGGATGTTGGCAATTTGATCTCTGGTTCTTCTGCCTTTTCTAAAACCATCTTGAACATCAGGAATTTCACGGTTCATGTATTGCTGAAGCCTGGCTTGGAGAATTTTGAGCATTACTTTACTAGTGTGTGACAGGAGTGCAATTGTGTGGTAGTTTGAGCATTCTTTGGCATTGCCTTTCTTTGGGATTGGAATGAAAATTGATCTTTTCCTGTTTGTGGCCACTGCTGAGATTTTCAAAATTTGCTGGCATACTGAGTGCAGCACTTTCACAGCATCATCTTTCAGGATTTGAAACAGCTCAACTGGAATGCCATCCCCTCCACTAGCTTTGTTCGTAGTGATGCTTTCTAAGGCCCACTTGACTTAGCATTCCAGGATGTCTGGCTCTAGATTAGTGATCACACCATCATGATTATCTTGGTCATGATGATCTTTTTGTACAGTTCTTCTGTGTATTCTTGCCACCTCTTCTTATCTTCTGCTTCCGTTAGGTCCATATCATTTCTGTCCTTTATCAAGCCCATCTTTGCTTGAAATATTCCCTTGATAGCTCTAATTATTTTTGAAGACTGGAAGCTATTCAAAGATATAATTAAGCAAGATGACTGTTTAAAAATTTGTTACATAAAATCAGTAAATTTTTCTATATACAGTAAGATGGGAATCTAATATATAATACTTTATTTATAATATCAACGAAAAGAATAAAAATTCTAAGGCATAAATACAGAATGTGTATAACTTTAGAAAGGAAAAAGGATCATATAAGAAGACATAAGTGAATGAAAAGACTACTGTATAGTGTCTGAAATTTTATTATAATAGTAAATGTAACTTATAGTAGAAATATTGGGAAAGATGTCAGAGAGAATTTTTAAAAAATGTTAACTATATTTTCTATAAAAAATACATGGAAAAATTCTGAACCTGATTAGTAACATGTTAAGGCACATGAGTAGTGAGGGAGAGAGAACTGGATGTCAGCAACACCCATAAGAAAAATATATTATGAAGCTATAATGGTTAAAACAGCTTGGCATTGGAAAAGAAATAGAGAAAATCAATGAAGCAAGAACAAGAGAATCTCGAAATAGATCCAAATATTTTTGGATATTTTGTATATTATTAAGTTTATATTTCTGATCAGGGGTGGAAGTGCTTGTTTAATAAGTGGACGTAGAAAAAATGATTGACCACTTGAAGAAAAAACTTCATTCCCTACATGAAAAATAAATTACAGATATATTAAGGGTAGAACATTATAATAAAATTTTAAAATTCTCTATGAAAACACTAGGAAACACACTAAGTGCAGGCAGCTGAGATAGCCAGCCCACTAAGCGCGGCCAGGAGGAGCTACCCCCGGTCAGAGGTCAGGGGCGGTGGCCGAGATGAGCTATTCCACATCTGAGGTCAGGGTTGGCCGAGAGAAGCCACCTCACACCCGAGGCCAGGTGCCATGACCCTGAGGAGCCACCCCGAGCCAGAGGCCAAGGGTGGGAGCTGGGAGGAGCCACCCATGCCCGAGGACAGGGCCTGAGGCCAGGAGGAGCATCCCGAGGAGGAGCCGTGGCAGGGACAGGAGGGCCTAGAGGAGCTCTCCCACATTGAAGGTCAGGAACGGTGGCGGTAAGGAGATACCCCTCATCCAAGGTAAGGAGCAGCAGCTGCGCTTTGCTGCAGCAGCTGTGAAGAGATACTCCCACGCCCAAGGTAATAGAAACCCAAGTAAGATGGTAGGCATTGCAAGAGGGCATCAGAGGGCAGACACACTGAAACCATACTCACAGAAAACTAGTCAATCTAATCACACTAGGACCACAGCCTTGTCTAACTCAATGAAACTAAGCCATGCCTGCGGGGCAACCCAAGATGGGCCAGTCATGGTGCAGAGGTCTGACAGAATGTGGTCCACTGGAGAAGGGAATGGCAAACCACTTCAGTATTCTTGCCTTGAGAACCCCATGAACAGTATGAAAAGGCAAAATGATAGGATACCAAAAGAGGAACTCCCCAGGTCATTAGGGGCCCAATATGCTACTGGAGATCAGTGGAGAAATAACTCCAGAAAGAATGAAGGGATGGAGCCAAAGCAAAAACAATACCCAGTTGTGGATGTGACTGGTGATGGAAGCAAGATCCAATGCTGTAAAGAGCAATATTGCATAGGAACCTGGAATGTCAGGTCCATGAATCAAGGCAAATTGGAAGTGGTCAAACAGGAGATGGCAAGGGTGAACGTCGACATTCTAGGAATCAGCAAAGTAAAATTGACTGAAATGGGTGAATTTAATTCAGATGACCATTATATCTACTACTGTGGGCAGGAATCCCTCAGAAGAAATGGAGTAGCCACCATGGTCAACAAAAGAGTCCAAAATGCAGTACTTGGATGCAATCTCAAAAACAACAGAATGATCTCTGTTCGTCTCCAAGGCAAACCATCCAATATCAGAGTTATCCAAGTCTATGCCCCAACCAGTAATGCTGAAGAAGCTGAAGATGAATGGTTTTACGAAGACCTACAAGACCTTTTAGAACTAACACCCAAAAAAGATGTCCTTTCCATTCTAGGGGAGTGGAATGCAAAAGTAGGAAGTCAAGAAACACCTGGAGTCACAGGCAAATTTGGCCTTGGAATGTGGAATGAAGCAGGGCAAAGACTAATGGAATTTTTCCAAGAAAATGCACTAGTCATAGCAAACACCCTCTTCCAATAACACAAGAGAAGACTCTACACATGGACATCACCAGATGGTCAACACCGAAATCAGATTGATTATATTCTTTGCAGCCAAAGCTGGAGAAGCTCTATACAGTCAACAACAACAAGACCAGGAGCTGACTGTGGCTCAGATCATGAACTCCTTATTACCAAGTTCAGACTCAAATTGAAGAAAGTAGGGAAAACCACTAGACCATTCAGGTATGACCTAAATCAAATCCCTTATGATTATACAGTGGAAGTGAGAAATAGATTTAAGGGTCTAGATCTGATAGATAGAGTGCCTGATGAACTATGGAATGAGGTTCATGACATTGTACAAGAGACAGGGATCAAGACCATCCCCATGGAAAAGAAATGCAAAAAAGCAAAATGGCTGTCTGGGGAGGCCTTACAAATAGCTGTGAAAAGAAGAAAAGTGAAAAGCAAAGGAGAAAAGGAAATTATAAGCATCTGAATACAGAGTTCCAAGGAATAGCAAGGAGAGATAAGAAAGCCTTCCTCAGCGATCAATGGAAAGAAATAGAGGAAAACAACAGAATGGGAAAGACGAAAGATCTCTTCAAGAAAATTAGAGACACCAAAGGAACATTTCATGCAAAGATGGGCTCGATAAAAGACAGAAATGGTATGGACCTAATAGAAGCAGAAGATATTAAGAAGAGGTGGCAAGAAAACACAGAAGAACAGTACAAAAAACATCTTCACGACCCAGATAATCATGATGGAGTGATCAGTCACCTAGAGCCAGACATCCTGGAATGTGAAGCTAAGTACGAACAAAGCTAGTGGAGGTGATGGAATTACAGTGGAGTTATTTCAAATCCTGGAAGTTGATGCTGTGAAAGTGCTGCACTCAATATGACAGCATATTTGGAAAACTCAGCAGTGGCCACAGGAATGGAAATGGTCAGTTTTCATTTCAATCCCAAAGAAAGGCAATGCCAAAGAATGCTCAAACTACCACACAATTGCACTCATCTCACATGCTAGTAAAATAATGCTCAAAATTCTCCAAGCCAGGCTTCAGCAATACGTGAACTGTGAACTTCCTGATGTTCAAGATGGTTTTAGAAAAGGCAGAGGAACCAGAAATCAAATTTCCAATATCCACTGGATCATGGAAAATGCAAGGGAGTTCCAGAAAAACATCTATTTCTGCTTTATTGGCCATGCAAATCCTTTGACTGTGTGGATCACAATCAACTGTGAAAAATTCTGAAAGAGATAGGAATACCAGACCACCTGACCTGCCTCTTGAGAAATCTGTATGCAGGCCAGGAAGCAGCAGTTAGAACTGGACATGGAACAACAGACTGGTTCCAAATAGGAAAAGGAGTATGTCAAGGCAGTATATTGTCACCCTGTTTATTTCACTGGTATGTAGAGTATATCATGAGAAAGTCTGGGCTGGAAGAAGCACAAGCTGGAATCAAGATTGCTGGCAGACATATCAATAACTTCAGATATGCAGATGACACCACCCTTATGGCAGAAAGTGAAGAGGAACTAGAGAGCCTCTTGATGAAAGTGAAAGAAGAGAGTAAAAAAGTTGGCTTAAAGCTCAACATTCATAAAATGAAGATCATGGCATCTGGTCCCATCTCTTTATGGGAAATAGATGGCGAAACAGTGGAAACAGTGTCAGACTTCAGTTTTTTGGAGCTCCAAAATCACTGCAGATGGTGATAGCAGCCATGAAATTAAAAGATGCTTACTCTTTGGAAGGAAAGTTATGACCAACCTAGATAGCATATTAAACAGCAGAGACATTACTTTGTTAACAATGGTCCATCTATTCAAGGCTATGGTTTTTCCAGTGATCATGTATGGATGTGAGAGTTGGACTATTAAAAAATCTGAGTGCCAAAGAATTGATGCTGTTGAATTGTGGTGTTGGAGAAGACTCTTGAAAGTCCCTTGGACTGCAAGGAGATCCAACCAGTCCATTCAAAAGATCAGCCCTAGGTGTTCTTTGGAAGGAATGATGCTATCGCTGAAACTGCAATGCTTTGGCCACCTCATGGGAAGAATTGACTCATTGGAAAAGACCCTGATTCTGGGAGGGATTAGGGGTAGGGGAAGAAGGGAATGACAGAGGATGAGATGGCTGGATGGCATCACTTACTCGATGGATGTCAGTCTGAGTGAACTCTGGGAATTGGTGATGGACAGGGAGGCCTGGCATGCTTCAATTCATGGGGTCACAAAGAGTTGGACAGGATTGAGCGACTTTACTGAACTGAGAGCACATAGACCCCAGGGCAGGGTTGCCTCTGGCCAAACAAATACCAGGGAAATAATGCAACCCCACCTTTCAGCAGGTAATTGGATTAAAGTTTTACTGAGCAACACCCTGCCCACCAGAGCAAGACCTAGTTTTTCCCATCACCAGTCTCTCTCATCAAGAAGCTTACACAAGCCTCTTAGCCTCATCCATCAGAGGGCATGTAGAAGAAGCCAGAAGCAGCAGTCTCACAGTAGCTAAAAATAAAACCATATTACAGAAAGCTAATCATGAGGAAAAAAGCAGAAAGTTATATATCAGATGAAGGGACATCTAAAAAACAACTAAATGAACAACTAAACATCTAAAAACATGCAGAAAAAAACAACTAAATGAAGCAAAGATAGGCAAGCTTCCAGAAAAAGGATTCACAGTAATAATGGTGAAGATGATCCAGGATCTCAGGAAAAGAATGGAGGCAAAGTTTGAGAAGATGCCAGAAATGTTTACCAGAGATCTAGAACTAAAAAAACTAAATAACAAACAAGAATATATGAATAATACACCTAGAAGGAATCAATAGAATAATGGAGGCAGAAGAACAGATAAGTAACCTGGAGGACAGAATGGTGAAAATTACTGCCACAGAACAGTATATAGAAAAGAGAATGAAAATAAATCAAGACAGCCTAAGACACGTTTGGGAGAACATTAAATGAACCAACATTCCCATTATAGGGGTCCCAGGTGGAGAAGACAGAGAAAGAACTTGAGAAAATATTTGCAGAAATAATAGCTGAAAACTTCCTGAACATGGGAAAGGAAAGTCAACCAAGCCAGGAAGCACAGAGTTCCAGGAAGGATAAAGCCAAGTAGGAACACATGAAGACACATAGAAATTAAACTGAAAAAAAATTACAGAGATAAAACATTAAAAGCAATAAAGGAAAAATGACAAGTAATATACAAGAGAACTCCCATCAGGCTATCAGCTGATTTCTCAACAGAAACTCTATAAACCAGAAGGGAATGACATGATATATTTAAAGTGATAAATGTAAAGAACCTACAACCAAGAACACTCTACCCATCAAGACTCCTTCAGACTGGATGGAGAAATCAAAAGCTGTCCAGACAAGCAAAAATAAGAGAATTCAGCACTACCAAACCAGCTTTACAACAAATGCTAAAGAAATTTCTCTAGGCAGAAAACACAAGAGAAGGAAAAGACATAAAGAAAATAAACTCACAACAATAAAGAAAATGGTAACAAGATCATACATATCAATATCTACCTTAACTGCAAAGGATTAAATCCACCAGCCACAGACTTAGACTGACTGGGTGGATGAAAACATGTCCATTTCTACTTACCACCTCACTCTGCTTGACACCACCAAATTGTATGTAACTCTTTTATATTTTTAAGTTAATCATGTTCCCATTGTGGCTTGCAATGGAAATTAACTTCCAATTTTTTGTCTTGTGAAAACTAATAAACATCTTTTACTATTGTGATTATGTAACTGTTATTCACTTAATACCATTGTATCATGATCATGAAACAGAAAAAAAAAAAAACCGACAACAACTCTATTTCACCAAAACTAGAATCTAATAGCAAAAACCTATAATCACTTTTTAAAAATCCAGATGCATATCAGAATTATCTTGAATTTTTTTCAGTTCAGTTCAGTTCAGTCGCTCAGTCGTGTCCAACTCTTTGCAACCCCATGAATCGCAGCATGCCAGGCCTCCCTGCCCATCACCAACTCCCGGAGTTCACTCAGACTCACTTTCATCGAGTCCGTGATGCCATCCAGCCATCTCATCCTGGGTCGTCCACTTCTCCTCCTTCCCCCAATCCCTCCCAGCATCAGAGTCTTTTCCAATGAGTCAACTCTTCTCATCAGGTGGCCAAAGTACTGGAGCTTCAGCTTTAGCATCATTCCTTCCAAAGTAATCCCAGGGTTGATCTCCTTCACAATGGACTGGTTGGATCTCCTTGCAGTCCAAGGGACTCTCAGGGGTCTTCTCCAACACCACAGTTCAAAAGCATCAATTCTTCGGCGCTCAGCCTTCTTCACAGTCCAACTCTCACATCCATATATGACCACATTGTGATCAGAAAAGATGGTTGAATTATTTCAATTTTTTTTTTCAAAATTTCCTATTCCAAATCCTAAAAGATGATCCTGTGAAAGTGCTGCACTCAATATGACAGCACATTTGGAAAACTCAGCAGTGGCCACAGGAAAGTTTTCATTCCAGTCCCAAAGAATGCTCAAACTACTGCACAATTGCACTCATCTCACATGCTGGTAAAGTAATGCTCAAAATTCTCCAAGCCAAGCTTTAGCAATACGGGAACCGTGAACTCCCTGATGTTCAAGATGGTTTTAGAAAAGGCAGAGGAACCAGAGATCAAATTGCCAACATCCACTGGATCATGGAAAAAGCGAGAGAGTTCCAGAAAAACATCTATTTCTGCTTTATTGACTATGCCAAAGCCTTTGACTGTGTGGATCACAATAAACAGTGGAAAATTCTGAAAGAAATGGGAATACCAGACCACCTGACCTGCCTCTTGAGAAATCTGTCTGCAGGTCAGGAAGCAACAGGTAGAACTGGACATGGAACAAGAGACTGGTTCCAAATAGGAAAAGGAGTATGTCAAGGCTGTATATTGTCATCCTGCTTATTTAACTGATATGCAGAGTACATCATGAGAAACACTGGACTGGAAGAAACACAAGCTGGACTCAAGATACAAATGCACAGGTATTGTTTTTATCCTCCTGAGCTCCAGATATGTTTCTAAGGAGCAGTCTTGTTTTAAAACAACTGGACTATATGATTAGCTTCTAGATAAAAGTCTAGTTTGTTTCACTTTTTTCTATTTCATATTCAGTGCTCCCATTTCATTTAGTTTGTTGTTGTTCAGTCTCTCAGTCGTGTCTAAATCTTTGCTACCCCATGAACTGCAGTATGCCAGGCTTCCCTGTCCTTCACCATCTCCTGGAGCTTGTTCAAACTCATGTCCATTAAATTGGTGATGCCATCCAACCATGTCATGCTCTGTCATCCCTTTCTCCTCCTGCCTTAAATATTTCACAGCATCAGGGTGTTTTCCAGTGAGTCAACTCTACATATCAGTTGGCCAAAGTATTGGAACTTCAGCTTCAGCATCAGTTCTTCCAATGAATATTTAGGGTTGATTTCCTTTAGGATTGACTGATTTGATCTCCTTGCCATTTAGTTGATGTTTACCAGTTTCTCCATCTCTTTTTTTAAATGTTATCTCTCAAGCCTTTATCAACTGTAGTAGAAAAGCTTTTGTATACATATATATTTTTATATATGCATAACATATATATTTTAGACAAGCCATGAAATTTTACCTAACTAAATTTTTTTGTTTTTTATTTTATTGTGTTTTATTAATTAATTTATTTTAAATATGAATTTATTCATTTTAATTGAACGTTAATTACTTTACAATATTGTATTGGTTTTGCCATACATCAACATGAATCCACCACACGTATACACGTGTTCCCCATCCTGAACCCCCCTCCCTCCTCCCTCCCCGTACCATCCCTCTGGGTCATCTAGTACACCAGCCCCAAGCACCCAGTATCATGCATCGAACCTGGACTGGTGATTCGTTTCATATATGATATTATATGTGTTTCAATGCCATTCTCCCAAATCATCCCACCCTCGCCCTCTCCTACAGAGTCCAAAAGACTGTTCTATACATCTGTGTCTCTTTTGCTGTCTCACATACAGGGTTATCATTACCATCTTTCTAAATTCCATATATATGCGTTAGTATACTGTATTGGTGCTTTTCTTTCTGGCTTACTTCACTCTGTATAATAGGCTTTAGTTTCACCCACCTCATTAGAACTGATTCAAATGTATGATTTTTAATGGCTGAGTAATACTCCATTGTTTTGTTTCTACTTGTTTGACTTAGTATTAATAGAATGCTATATTTCTAACTGTAAAGCAATTATCCTTTAATAAAAAATAAATTAATTAAAAAATAGATATGCAACAAGCAACCAAGGTTTACTGTATAACATATGAAACTATAGTCAATATCTTGTAATAACCTATGATAGAAAATAATTTCAAAAATAAGATATGTGTATTTGTATAACTGAATCACCTTGCTGTTCACCTGTAACATTGTAAGTCAACTATATTCCAATAAAATGTATATATTAAAAACAAACACATTGAAACAAGATACGTTTTTGCCTCTCAGATTGTCAGAAACAATAAGGGTAATTATATTCAGTGCTGGCAAGGTTATAAAGAAATAGATACTATCCTGTCCCTGGAGCTCATTAGTCTTGGGTAATATCTTGTTAAAGAAAAGCATAGGGGTTTTATGTAATAAAGGAATCCCACAATTATCTAGAAGTGTATGGTTTCCAAGTGTGCTTTCATTTAATCGCATAATGATCACATGTCAACATGAGAAAAAGCAAGATCCATAAAAATTATTCTGGCTTATTCAAATTAATTTAGTGAATGATAGAGCTATAATTTGATCTTCTGACACAGTCCAAAGTTTTCTCATAAATCCAGAGTAAAAGGTGAATTGGGTTGCCATTTGAGTGTTTTTCAAATCCAAATCCCATCCCATTCAACCAAGCATTTACTGAAAACCTTCTGTGGGGCATGCTTGATTCTAGATGCTGGGGATAGGACAGTGACCAAAACAAAATCTCTGCCCTCATGGAAACTAAATTCTAGTGTGGGGAAAGAGATAGTAAATAAATGAATATAAAGTATGCAAGTTGATGATAAATATGATTAAGAAAAAATAAAATAAGATAAATGCTAGTGGAGAAGATGGTCCCAAGATGGCAGGGCAATAGGACAGGGAGACCACTTTCTCCCCTACAAATTCATCGAAAGATCATTTGAATGTTGAGAAACTTCCACAAAACAACTTCTGGATGCTGGCAGAAGACACCAGACACTCAGAAAGGCAGCCAAATCTCTTTGAAAGGAAGTAGGAAAAAATATAAAAGATGAAACAGAGACAAAAGACTTAGGGATGCAGGCTGATCCTGGGGATAGAGTCATGAATGAAGATAAGCTTCCACACAGTATGAAGCCCTGTCACTGGCATGTCTGTGGGAGTTTCAGAATCTCAGAGGGTAACACAACTAGGAGGGAGAAAAACAGAATACATGCCTAACTGCAACTATAAGCAGCAATGGAGAAGTGGTTCAGATGCTTGCATCCACCACCAGCCAGTTTGGGTTGGGCAGGGAGGTGTGGGTCCTTAGGGTAAGGACCAGGCCTGAATTCCCTGAGGACAATCTGAGGGAGTTAATGTGAGGTAGCAACACAAACTATTTGTCAGAGAGACAAAAAAAAAAAAAAAAAAAAGTGTTCCTTTGAAAGGCTCGAACACCACATGGTGATCCCTGGCATGCTTACAGAACAAAGTACTGAGCGAATCCCAAAGAAGAGCAGGCCTGCTGCCATATAAGGCCCTCCCTCCCTGGAGGCAGAGAGATAAGTGTATGACAGCCAGAGTTAAAAGGAAAGGGGCTACTGCAATCTCGCCCCAGAGACAGCATCTCACATCAAACTGAGCAGGCTCCCAGTTGCTAATCATGTCTTCCTGAGATCCTGGAGCATTGACCTATGCCAGGAGTGTCATAGCCTGAGATCAGCTTCCCAGAGGAGACACAGGGACGCCTGGGACTGTGCTCTCACAGCACACCTGGGAAACCGAGGGGCCAGGACTGGGGAGGTGAATAAGATGAACTGTCCACCTGGGACAGTGTGCTCACCAAGCACCCAGTCACCTGACCTGCTTAGACCTGGGAAGGGCACAAAACACACAGCCCATCTGGATCTGTGGCCTTGCAGAGAACCTGAGTGTATTAGACCTGGGAAGTGCACAAAGCACAGGGCCGACTTGGGACAGTTCCCTTGTAGAGCACCCTGGAGGCTGAGCGTTGTGGACCCAGGAAGTACATGCTGCCTTGGGCTGTAGCAAAGCCACTGTGGTCCATCCAGTGTACACACTCCCTACATATGCAAGTGGTATTTGTTTGCAGTGTCCCCGCCCCCAACAACACAACTGAACAAGTGAACCTAAATAAGTGGCCACCCCTCCCCTCCTTTGTGTCAGGGTGGAAATTAGGCACCAAAGAGACTGGTAAGCAGAGGACGCCAAAATAAACAAGAGGGAACTGAAATTGACAGGTGCAACAGATTAAAACCCTGAAGCTAATACTGAGACTGTGTATTTGAGGGGCACCTATAGACCTTGAAAACACGTACAAGCCAGAACCAGTGACTATCTGGCACTGAACTGACCCTGCAATGCCTGCAACAGCTCCAGAGAAACTTCTAGCTATATTTTTACTATTACCACTGTTTAATTAAAAAAAAAATTGGGTCTTAATTACTTCTTTAATTTTCACTTTTTTATAAATTTTTATTTTTACTTGATTTTACTTTACAATACTATATTGGTTTTGCCATACACTGACATGAATCCACCACGGGTGTACATGCATTCCGAAACATGAACCCCCCTCCCACCTCCCTCCCCATAATATCTCTCTGGGTCATTCCCATGCATCAGCCCCAAGCATCCTGTATCCTGCATCTGACATAGACTGGTGATTCGTTTCTTACATGATAGTATACATGTTTCAAGGCCATTCTCCCAAATAATCCCAACCTCTCCCTCTCCCTCAGAGTCCAAAAGTCTGCTCTACACATCTGTGTCTCTTTTGCTGTCTCACATACAGGGTCATCACTGCCATCTTTCTAAATTTCATATATATGTGTTAGCATACTGTATTGGTGTTTTTCTTTCTGGCTTACTTCACTCTGTATAATCGGCTCCAGTTTCATCCATCTCATTAGAACTGATTCAAATGTATTCTTTTTAATGGCTGAGTAATACTCCATTGTCTATATGTACCACAGCTTTCTTATCCATTCATCTGCTGATGGACATCTAGGTTGTTTCCATGTCCTGGCTATTATAAACAGTGCTGTGATGAACATTGGGGTACATGTGTCTCTTTCAATTCTGGTTTCCGTGGTGTGTATGCCTAGCAGTGGGATTGCTGGGTCATAAGGCAGTTCTATTTGCAATTTTTAAAGGAATCTCCACACTGTTCTCCATAGTGGCTGTACTAGTTTGCATTCCCACCAACAGTGTAGGAGGGTTCCCTTTTCTCCACACCCTCTCCAGCATTTATTGCTTGCAGATTTTTGAATCACAGACATTCTGATTGGTGTGAAATGGTACCTCATTGTGGTTTTGATTCGCATTTCTCTAATCATGAGTGATGTTGAGCATCATTTCATGTGTTTGTTAGCCATCCATATGTCTTCTTTGGAGAAATGTCTATTTAGTTCTTTGGCCATTTTTTGATTGGGTCATTTATTTTTCTGGAATTGAGCTGCAGGAGTTGCTTGTATATTTTTGAGATTAGTTGTTTGTCAGTTGCTTCATTTGTTATTATTTTCTCCCATTCAGGAGGCTGTCTTTTCACCTTGCTTATATTTTCCTTTGTTGTGCAGAAGCTTTTAAGTTTATTTAGGTCCCATTTGTTTATTTTTGCTTTTATTTCCAGAATTCTGGGAGGTGGATCATAGAGGATCCTGCTGTGATTTATGTCAGAGAGTGTTTTGCCTATGTTCTCCTCTAGGAGTTTTATAGTTTCTGGTCTTATGTTTAGATCTTTAATCCATTTTGAGTTTATTTTTGTGTGTGGTGTTAGAAAGTGATCTAGTTTCATTCTTTTACAAGTGGTTGACCAGTTTTCCCAGCACCACTTGTTAAAGAGATTGTCTTTACTCCATTGTATATTCTTGCCTCCTTTGTCAAAGATAAGGTGTCCATATGTGTGTGGATTTATCTCTAGGCTTTCTATTTTGTTCCATTGATCTATATTTCTGTCTTTGTGCCAGTACCATACTGTCTTGATGACTCTGGCTTTGTAGTAGAGCCTGAAGTCAGGCAGGTTGATTCCTTCAGTTCCATTCTTCTTTCTCAAGATTGCTTTGGCTATTCGAGTTTTTTTCTATTTCCATACAAATCTTGAAATTATTTGTTCTAGTTCTGTGAAAAATATCGCTGGTAGCTTGATAGGGATTGCATTGAATTTGTAGATTGTCTTGGGTAATATACTCATTTTCACTATATTGATTCTTCTGATCCATGAACATGGTATATTTCTTCATCTATTAGTGTCCTCTTTGATTTATTTCATCAGTGTTTTATAGTTTTCTATATATGCCAACAAAATGGACAACGTGGAAGAAATAGACAAATTCTTAGAAAAGTACAACTTTCCAAAACTGAACCAGGAAGAAATAGAAAATCTTAACAGACCCATCACAAGCACGGAAATTGAAACTGTAATCAGAAATCTTCCAGCAAACAAAAGCCCAGGTCCAGACGGCTTCACAGCTGAATTCTATCAAAAATTTAGAGAAGAGCTAACACCTATCCTCCTCAAACTCTTCCAGAAAATTGCAGAGGAAGGTAAACTTCCAAACTCATTCTATGAGGCCACCATCACCCTAATACCAAAACCTGACAGAGATGTCACAAAAAAAGAAAACTACAGGCCAATATCACTGATGGACATAGATGCAAAAATCCTTAACAAAATTCTAGCAATCAGAATCCAACAACACATTAAAAAGATCATACACCATGACCAAGTGGGCTTTATCCCAGTGATGCAAGGATTCTTCAATATCTGCAAATCAATCAATGTAATTCACCATATTAACAAATTGAAAAATAAAAGCCATATGATTATCTCAATAGATGCAGAGAAGGCCTTTGACAAAATTCAACATCCATTTCTGATAAAAACTCTCCTGAAAGCAGGAATAGAAGGAACATACCTCAACATAATAAAAGCTATACATGACAAACCCACAGCAAACTTTATCCTCAATGGCAAAAAATTGAAAGCATTTCCCCTAAAGTCAGGAACAAGGCAAGGGTGCCCAGTTTCACCACTACCATTCAACATAGTTCTGGAAGTTTTGGCCACAGCCATCAAAGCAGAAAAATAAATAAAAGGAATCCAAATTGGAAAAGAAGAAGTAGAACTTTCACTGTTTGCAGATGACATGATCCTCTACATAGAAAACCCTAAAGACTCCACCAGAAAATTACTAGAGCTCATCAATGAATATAGTAAAGTTGCAGGATATAAAATCAACACACAGAAGTCTCTTGCATTCCTATACACGAATAATGAGAAAGTAGAAAAAGAAATTAAGGAAACAATTCCATTCACCATTGCAACGAAAAGAATAAAATACTTAGGAATATATCTACCTAAAGAAACTAAAGACCTATATATAGAAAACTATTAATTTTCAGTTTTATAGCCTATTACCTTTCAAAAACCTACATTTTAAAATAAATTCCTTATATATATTAATTTTTGTGGTTGATTTTGTTTTGTATTTTTATATTATATTTTTGAGTTCCTAGCCTCTATTCTAACCTCTTTGCTTTTTGGTATTTTTTATCAATTTTTTTACTTTTAAGAATCTAATCTTTAGTATCCATTCGTTATTAGCTTGACTGCCCTCTTCCCTTTTGACTCTCCCTTTTCTCCTCCTGGTCATCTCTATCTCCTTCCTGCATCTTCTCTTCTCTACAGAACTCTGTGAATCACTCTGAGTGTTCCTGGCTTTGGAGAACTGTTTCACCATTAACCTAAGGATTTTATCTTCTGTGCTGTATAGATGGAGAAGTCTTGAAGCCACTGTATGTGAAGGACCAAAAGCCAGAGACAGGAGACTTAAGTCCAAAACTTTAGAACATCAGAGAACCACTGACTCCAGGGAACATTGATAGACAAGGGCTCACCCAAAATTCTCCATATCTACATTGAATCAAGCTCCACCAAAGAGCCAGCAACTTCAGCAATTCTCCAGAAAAACAGGAACACAACCCTGAGCATTAAAAGACAGGGTGCCCAAAGCCATGCCAAACCCATAGACACTCCAAAACTCACTACTGGACACTTCATTGCACTATAGAGACACGAGATCTAGCTCCATCCACCAGGACACCAACACAGGCTCTCCCAACCAGGAAACCTGGACAAGCCACTAGTCCAATCCCACCCACAGGGATTAGACTCCACAATTAAGGGGAACAACCAACTTCCAGCCTGCAGAAAAGGCAACCAAACACAACAACCTAAACAAAATGAAAAGGCAGAGAAATATTCAGCAGGTAAATGAACATGATAAAAAGCCACCAAAAAAAAAAAAAAAAAAGCAGAGGAGACAGGGAGTCTAGCTGAAAAAGGATTCAGAATGATAGTAAATATAATCAAAAATCTTGAAAACCAAATGGATTTACAGATAAATAGACTAGAGAAAAGGACTGAGAAGATGTAAGAAATGTTTAACAAGGACCTTGATGAAATAAGAAGAGTAAATCAATGATTAAGAATGCAATAACTGAGATTAAAAGCACTCTGGAGGGAACCAACAGTAGAATAACTGAGGTACAATAGTGGATAAGTGTGGTAGAAGACAAAATGATGTAAATAAATGAAGCAGAGAGGAAGAAATAAAATAAAAGTAATGAGGATAACCTCAGAGACCCCTGGGACAATATTAAATGTCCCAACATTTGAATCATAGGTGTCCCAAAAGAAAGGGCATGAGAACACACTTGAGTAAATAATAATAAAAAAGTTCCTAAAATGGGGAAAGAAATAACCACCCAAGTCCAAGAATCCCAAAGAGTCCTAAACAAGATAAGCCCAAGGCAAAACACCCCCAAAACACATATTAATCAAAGTAACAAAGATAAAACACAAAGAGCAAATATTAAAATCAGCAAGGGAAAGGCAACAAGTAATATACAATGGTATAACCATAAAGATAACAGATAATGTTTTAATAGAAACTCTTCAGGTCAGAAGGGAATGGCAAGGACAGGACATAAATTAAGTGATAAAAGAGAAAAACCTACAACCAAGAGTACTCTACACAGCATAGATCTCATTCAGATATGAAGGAGTAATCAGAAGATTTACAGACAAGCAAAAGCTGAGAAAATTCAGCACCACAAAACCAGCTCTTCAACAAATGCAAAAGGATCTTCTCTAGACAGGAAACACAGAAAAAGTTTATAAAAACAAACCCAAAACAACAAAGCAAATGGTAATGGGATCACACTTATCAATAATTACCTTAAATGTAAGTGGATTAAATGCTCCAACCAAAAAACAAAAACTGGCTGAATGGATACAAAAACAAGACCCCCATGTTGGCTGTCTACAAGAGACCCACCTCAAACCTCAAACCTAGGGACAAATACAGACTGAAATTGAGGCTCTGGAAAAAGATATTTCATGAAAATGGAGACCTAAATAAAGCAGGAGTAACAATACTCATCAGAAAAAATAGACTTTGATATAAACACCATAATAAGAGACAGAAGCACATCACATAATGATCAAATGATCAATCTAAGAAAAAGAACAATTATAAATATATCTGTGCCAACAGAGGAGCACCTCAATACGTAAGGCAAGTGCTAAAAACTGTGAAAGGGGAAATTAACAGTAGCATAATAAGAGTGGGGGACTTAACCACCCCACTCACACCTATGGATAGATTAATCAAACAGAAAATTAGCTGAGAAACACAAGCTTTAAATGATACAATGGACCAATTAGACCTAATTGATATCTAAGGGCATTTCACCAAAAACAATGGGTTTCACCTTTTCTCAAGCGCACACTGAACATTCTCCAGGATAGATCATGCAATGGGCCATAAATCTAGCTTCAGTTCAGTTCAGTTCAGTTCAGTTTCTCAGTTGTGTCCAACTCTTTGTGACCCCATGAACTGCAGTACACAAGGCCCCCCTGTCCATCACCAACTCCCAGAGTCCACCCAAAACCATGTCCATTGTGTCAGTGATGCCATCCCACCATCTCATCCTCTGTCGTGCCTTTCTCCTCTGGCCATCAATCTTTCCCAGCATCAGGGTCTTTTCAAATGAGTTAGCTCTCCGAACCAGGTGGCCAAAATATTGGAGTTTCAGCTTCAACAGTAGTCCCTCCAATGAACACCCAGGACTGATCTCATTTAGGATGAACTGGTTGGACCTCCTTACAGTCCAAGGAACTCTTAAGAGTCTTCTCCAACACCACAGTTCAAAAGCATTAATTCTTTGGCACTCAGCTTTTTTAATAGTCCAACTCTCACATCCATACATGACCACTGGAAAAACCATAGCCTTGACTAGATGGGCATTTGTTAGCAAAGTAATGTCTCTGCTGTTTCATATGCTATCTAGGTTGGTCATAACTTTCCTTCCAAAGAGTAAGTGTCTTTTAATTTCATGGCTGCAATCACCATCTGCAGTGATTTTGGAGCACCCCCAAAATAAAATCTGACACTGCTTCCACTGTTTCCCCATCTGTTTCCCATGAAGTGATGGGACCAGATGCCATGATCTTACTTTTCTGAATGTTGAGCTTTAAGCCAACTTTTTCACTCTCCTCTTTCACTTTCATCAAGAGGCCCTTTAATTCTTCTTTACTTTTTGCCATAAGGGTGGTGTTATCTGCATATCTGAGGTTATTGATATGTCTCCCGGCAATCTTGATTCCAGCTTGTGCTTCTTCTAGCCCAGCGTTTCTCATGATGTACTCTGCATAGCAGTTAAATAAGCAGGGTTGCAATATATATCCTTGACATACTCCTTTTCTTATTTGGAACCAGTCTGTTGTTCCATGTCCAGTTCTAACTGTTGCTTCCTGATCTGGATATAGGTTTCTCAAGAGGCAGGTCAGGTGGCCTGGTATTCCCATCTCTTTCAGAACTTTCCACAGTTTATTGTGATCCACACAGTCAAAGGCTTTAGCATAGTCAATAAAGCAGAAATAGATGTTTTTCTGGAACTCTCTTGCTTTTTCAATGATCCAGCAGATGTTGGCAATTTGATCTCTGGTTCCTCTGTCCTTTCTAAAACCTGCTTGAACATCTGGAAGTTTATGGTTCACGTATTGCTGAAGCCTGGCTTGAAGAATTTGAGCATTACTTTACTAGTGTGTGAGATGAGTGCAATCGTGTGGTAGTTTGAGCACTCTTTGGCATTGCCTTTCTTTGGGAATGGAATGAAAACTGACCTTTTCCATTCCTGTGGCCACTGCTGAGTTTTCCAAATGTGCTGGCATATTGAGTGCAGCACTTTCACAGCATCATCTTTTAGGATTTGAAATAGGAAATTAAAAAAAAATTGAAATAATTCAACCATCTTTTCAGATCACAATGTGGTAAGATTAGATGTCAACTACAGGGAGGAAAAAAACCATTAAAAATGAACGCATATGGAGGCTAAACAACACACTTCTGAATAATCAACAGATCACTAAATAAATCATAAAGAAAATCAAAATATACAGAGAAAAAAAATGAAAACAAGACAGCCCACAACTTATGGGATTCAGTAAAAGCAATGTTAACAAAGATGTTCACAGCAATAGAAGCCTACCTCAAGAAACAACAAATAAACAACCTAACTTTACACCTAAAGCAACTTGAAAAATAAGAACAAAGGAACCTGAAAGTAGAAGGAACAAAATCATAAAAATCAGAACAGAATTAAATGAAAAACAAATGAGGGAGACAATAGCAAAAATCAACAAAACTAAAAGCTGGTTCTTTGAGAAGATGAACAGAGAAACTGTTTACCAGACTTATCAAGAAAAAAAGAGAAAACAAGCAAATTAATAAAATTAGAAGTGAAAATGGAGAAACCACAACAGATAACACAGAAGTACAAAAGATCATAAAAGAATACTATGAATACTTCTGAATATCCAACAAATCACAGAAGAAATCAAAAAAGAAATCAAAATATGCATAGAAACAAATGAAAATGAAAACACAACAACCCAAAACCTGTGGGACACTATAAAAGCAGTGCTAAGAGGAAAGTTCATAGCAATACAGGCACACCTCAAGAAACAAGAAAAAAGTCAAATAAATAACCTAACTCTACAACTAAAACAACTAGAAAAGGAAGAATTGGAGAACCGCAGAGTTAGTAGAAGGAAAGAAATCTTAAAGATTAGGGCAGAAATAAATGCAAAAAAAAAACCCAAAAGAGACCATAGCAAAAATCAACAAAGCCAAAAGCTGGTTCTTTGAAAGGATAAATAAAATTGACAAACCATTAGCCAGACTCATCAAGAAGCAAAGAGAGAAAAATCAAATCAATAAAATTAGAAATGAAAATGGAGAGATCACAAAAGATAACACAGAAATACAAAGGATCATAAGAGACTACTATCAGCAGTTGTATGCCAATAAAATGGACAACGTGGAAGAAATGGACAAATTCTTAGAAAAGTACAATTTTCCAAAACTGAACCAGGAAGAAATAGAAAATCTAAACAGACCCATCATAAGCACGGAAATTGAAACTGTAATCAGAAATCTTCCAGCAAACAAAAGCCCAGGTCCAGACGGCTTCACAGCTGAATTCTACCAAAAATTTAGAGAAGAGCTAACACCTATCCTACTCAAACTCTTCCAGAAAATTGCAGATGAAGGTAAACTTCCAAACTCATTCTATGAGGCCACCATCACCCTAATACCAAAACCTGACAAAGATGTCACAAAAAAAGAAAACTACAGGCCAATATCACTGATGAACATAGATGCAAAAAATCTCAACAAAATTCTAGCAATCAGAATCCAACAACACATTAAAAAGATCATACACCATGACCAATTGGGCTTTATCCCAGGGATGCAAGGATTCTTCAATATCCACAAATCAATCAATGTAATTCACCACATTAACAAATTGAAAAATAAAAGCCATATGATTATCTCAATAGATGCAGAGAAGGACTTTGACAAAATTCAACATCCATTTCTGATAAAAACTCTCCTGAAAGCAGGAATAGAAGGAACATACCTCAACATAATAAAAGCTATATATGACAAACCCACAGCAAACATTATCCTCAATGGTGAAAAATTGAAAGCATTTCCACTAAAGTCAGGAACAAGACAAGGATGTCCGCTTTCACCGCTACTATTCAACATAGTTCTGGAAGTTTTGGCCACAGCAATCAGAGCAGAAAAAGAAATAAAAGGAATCCAAATTGGAAAAGAAGAAGTAAAACTCTCACTGTTTGCAGATGACATGATCCTCTACATAGAAAACCCTAAAGACTCCACCAGAAAATGACTAGAGCTCATCAATGAATATAGTAAAGTTGCAGGATATAAAATCAACACACAGAAATCCCTTGCATTCCTATACACTAATAATGAGAAAGCAGAAAAAAAAATTAAGGAAACAATTCCATTCACCATTGCAACGAAAAGAATAAAATACTTAGGAATATATCTACCTAAAGAAACTAAAGACCTATATATAGAAAACTATAAAACACTGATGACAGAAATCAAAGAGGACACTAATAGATGGAGAAATATACCATGTCCATGGATCGGAAGAATCAATATAGTGAAAATGAGTATACTACCCAAAGCAATTTACAAATTCAACGCAATCCCTATCAAGCTACCAGCCATATTTTTCACAGAACTAGAACAAATAATTTCAAGATTTGTATGGAAATACAAAAAATCTCGAACAGCCAAAGCAATCTTGAGAAAGAAGAATGGAACTGGAGGAATCAACTTGCCTGACTTCAGGCTCTACTACAAAGCCACAGTCATCAAGACAGTATGGTACTGGCACAAAGACAGACATATAGATCAATGGAACAAAATAGAAAGCCCAGAGATAAATCCACACACATATGGACACCTTATCTTTGACAAAGGAGGCAAGCATATACAATGGAGTAAAGACAATCTCTTTAACAAATGGTGCTGGGAAAACTGGTCAACCACTTGTAAAAGAATGAAACTAGATCACTTTCTAACACCCCACACAAAAATAAACTCAAAATGGATTAAAGATCTAAATGTAAGATCAGAAACAATAAAACTCCTAGAGGAGAACATAGGCAAAACACTCTCAGACATAAATCACAGCAGGATCCTCTATGATCCACCTCCCAGAATTCTGGAAATAAAAGCAAAAATAAACAAATGGGATCTAATTAAAATTAAAAGCTTCTGCACAACAAAGGAAACTATAAGCAAGGTGAAAAAACAGCCTTCTGAATGGGAGAAAATCATAGCAAATGAAGCAACTGACAAACAACTAATCTCAAAAATATACAAGCAACTTATGCAGCTCAATTCCAGAAAAATAAACGACCCAATCAAAAAATGGGCCAAAGAGCTAAATAGACATTTCTCCAAAGAAGACATACGGATGGCTAACAAACACAAGAAAAGATGCTCAACATGACTCATTATCAGAGAAATGCAAATCAAAACCACAATGAGGTACCACTTCACACCAGTCAGAATGGCTGCGATCCAAAAATCTGCAAGCAATAAATGCTGGAGAGGGTGTGGAGAAAAGGGAACCCTCTTACACTGTTGGTGGGAATGCAAACTAGTACAGCCACTATGGAGAACAGTGTGGAGATTCCTTAAAAAAATTGCAAATAGAACTACCTTATGACCCAGCAATCCCACTGCTGGGCATACACACCAAGGAAACCAGAATTGAAAGATACACATGTACCCCAATGTTCATCGCAGCACTGTTTATAATAGCCAGGACATGGAAACAACCTAGATGTCCATCAGCAGATGAATGGATAAGAAAGCTGTGGTACATATACACAATGGAGTATTACTCAGCCGTTAAAAAGAATTCATTTGAATCAGTTCTGATGAGATGGATGAAACTGGAGCCAATTATACAGAGTGAAGTAAGCCAGAAAGAAAAACACCAATACAGTATACTAACACATATATATGGAATTTAGAAAGATGGCAATGACGACCCTGTATGCAAGATAGCAAAAAAGACTCAGATGTGTATAACGGACTTTTGGACTCAGAGGGAGAGGGAGAGGGTGGGATGACTTGGGAGAATGGCATTCTAACATGTATACTATCATGTAAGAATTGAATCGCCAGTCTATGTCTGACGCAGGATACAGCATGCTTGGGGCTGGTGCAAGGGGATGACCCACAGAGATGTTATGGGGAGGGAGGTGGGAGGGGGGTTCATGTTTGGGAACACATGTAAGAGTTAAAGATTTTAAAAAAAAGAATACTATGAGCAATTATATGCTAATAAAATGGACAACTTGGAAGAAATGGGTAACTTTTTAGAAAAAGTATAAGCTTCCAAAACTGAACCAGGAAGAAATAGAAAATGTTAATAAACGAATCACAAGCATGGAAATGGAAACTAGTAAAAAATCTTCCAACAAACAAAAGCCCAGGAACAGATGGCTTCAAAGATGAATTCTACCAAAATTTTAGAAAAGAGCTAACACCTATGTTACTCAAACTCTTCTGGAAAATTGCAAAAGAAGATAAGCCACCAAACATCCTATGAGGCTACTGTCATCTTAATACCAAAGTCAGACAAAGATGCTACAGAAAACAAAACTACAAGCCAATATCACTGAGGTACATAAATGCAAAAATCCTCAACAAAATTGTAGCAAAAGGAATCCAACAACATATTAAAAAGAAAGATCATGCATCATGGCCAAATGGGCGTTACCGCAGGGAGCCAAAGATTCTTCAATATTCACAAATCAATCAATGTGATACACCATATTAACAAACTGAAAGGTAAAAACCATATGATTATCTCAATAGGTGTAGAGAAAGCCTTTGAGAAAATTCAACAACCATTTAATGTAAAACTCTTCAGAAAGTAGGCATAGAAGGAATATACCTCAACATAAGAAAAGCCATATACAACAGACCCACAGCAAGCATTATCCTCAATGGCAAAAAATTGAAAGAATTTCCTCTAAAGTCAGGAGCCAGACACAGTTGCCCACTCTCACCACTACTATTCATCATAGTCTTGGAAGTCCCAGCCACAGCAGTCAAAGAATAAAAAATAAATTAAAAGAATCCAGATTGGAAAAGAAGTAAAACTCTCACTGTTTGCAGATGACATGGTCTATTGCATCAAAAACCCTAAAGACACCACCAGAAAACTACTGGAGCTAATCAATGAATATAGTAAAGCTGCAGAATATAAAATTAACACAGAGAAATCCCTTGCATTCCTATACACTGAGAAAACAAAAAGAGAAATTAAGGAAATAATCCCATTCACCATTGCAACAGAAAGAATAAAATACTTAGGAATAAATTTACCTAAAGAAGCAAAAGACCTATATATAGAAAACAATAAAACACTGATGAAAAAAATCAAAGATGATACAAATAGCTGGAGAAATATACAATTTTCATGGATTAGAAGAATCAATATAGTGAAAATGAGTATACAACCCAAAGCAATCTATAGATTCAATGCAATCCCTATCAAGATACCAATTGTATTTTTCACAGAACTAGAACAAGTAGTTTCACAATTTGTATGGAAATACACACACACAAAAAACCTCGAATACCAAAGCATTCTTGAGAAAGAAGAATGGAACTGGAGGAATCAACCTGGCTGATTTCAGACTATACCACAAAGCTGCAGTCATCAATACGTATGGTACTGGCACAAAGACAGAAATATAGATCAATGGAACAAAATATAAAGTCTAGAGATAAATCCATGCACCTATGAATATCTTATCTTTGAGAGAGGCAAAAATATACAATGGAGAAAAGACAATCTCTTTAACAAGTGATTCTGGGAAAACTGGTCAACCACTTGTAAAAGAATGACATTAGAACACTTTCTAACACCACACACACACACACACACACACACACACACACACACACACACACAAAGAAAAATTTAAAATTTATTAAAGATCTAAATGTAAGACCAGAAACTATAAAAGTCTAAGAGGAAAACATAGGCAGAACACTCGATGACTTAAATCACAACAAGAGCCTCTATGACCCACCACCCAGAGTAATGGAAATAAAAACAGAAATAAATAAATGGGACCTAATTAAACTTAAAAGCTTGAGCACAACAAAGGAAACTATAAGCAAGGTGAAAAGGTAGCCTTTACAATAGGAGAAAAATAATAGAAAATGAAACACCTGACAAAGAATTAATCTCTAAAATATGAAAGCAGCTCATGGAACTCAATGCCAGAAAAATAAACGACCCAATCAAAAAGTGTGCCAAAGAACTAAACAGAAATTTCTCCAAAGAAGACATGCAGATGGCTAACAAATATGTGAAAAGATGCTGAACATCACTCATTATCAGAGAGATGGAAATCAAAACCAGAAGGAGGTACCATTTCATGCCATCAAAAAGTCTACAAACAGTAAGTGCTGGAGAGGGTGTGGTGAAGAGGGAATCCTCTTTCACTTTTGGTCAGAATGCAAACTGGCAAAGCCACTATGGAGAACAGTGTGGAGATTCCTTTAAAAACTGAAAATAGGACTGCAATAAGGCCCCACATTCCCAGTGCTGGGCACACACACCAAGGAAACCAGAATTGAAAGAGACACATCTACTCCAATGTTCGTTGCAGCACTGTTTACAATAGGTAGGACATGGAAGCAACCTTGATGTACATAGGCAGATGAATGAATAAGAATGTTGTGGTACATATACATAATAGAATATTACTTAAGTATTAAAAATGAACACATTCGAGTCAGTTCTAATGAGATGGATGAAACTAGAGCCTACTATATGAAGTAAGAAAGAGAAACACCAATACACTATAATAATGCATATATATGGAATTTAGAAAGAGAGTAATGATGACCCTATATGCAAGACAGAAGAAGAGATATAGTTGTAAAGAACAGACTTTTGGACTCTGTGGGAGAAGGTGAGGGTGTGATGATTTCAGAGAATAGCGTTGAAACAGGTATATTATACCATATGCAAAATAGATGACCAGTGCCAGTTCAATGCATGAAGCAGGTCAGTCAAGGCCAGTGCTCTGGTACAACCCAGAGGGATTGGGTGGGGAAGGAAGTGAGAGGGGGATTCAGGATAAGGGAACACATGTGTACCCGTGGCAGATTCATGTTGATGTATGGTAAAAATCACCACAATATTGTAAAATAAGTAGCCTCGAATTAAAATAACATAATTAATTTAAAATAAATAAAGAAATGCTAGTGGAGGTGGTATGTTTCAATTTCTAGCATAGTGGTCAAACAGAAACCATCAACTGGAAAGAAGGAAGTGAGCAAATATCTGAAGGATTGAGGTAATGAGCCATCAGGGTATCTGGGGAGGGAATCTAGCACTGATTTGGGAACATGTCTGGTATATTTGTGGAACAGATAGTGTAGGACCTTTGGCTCTTGCTCTGAGTTGGGAAGTTGTCAGTGGGCATGCCTGCTAAAGGGGTATTTAGGCAGAAATGATCACCATGTTGGAGACTCCTGGGGGTCTCTAGCAGTCACTGGAACCAACCACAATTTACTTTCCCACTTCTTAGCCTGCCTCATTGCCTCTCTTCCAGAAATAGCTGATTCCTGACTCCCAGGAGCAGTCAGTCTGGCTCATTTACTCCCATGACCCAGAGCTCCCCACATGGGGAAGCTGCAGAAGCAGTCAGATTGGCAGGCAAGGAGGCACGAGCAGATGGCTGCAATCTGATAGCAAGCAGGGAATTCCATAGAAATGAGCTGGTGAAAGGAAAGGATGTCTGTCAAGCTCATAAAGTAAGGGACTTTATGTGGGAAAAAATGCTTATCTCTATCCGGGCTGGTGTTCAATGACTGTAGATGACTGCCAATATAGAGGGAAGATAAAGCAAAGATGTCCATTGCAGAAGCTGGTGTCCTTCTGCAGGCATTCTGCTTTATGGGATGTCTGGTAGGATAAGAACAAGGAAACCTTTATAATCTTTGGGCACAAGTACCACTTATTTGCATCTCATTTGCACCAATTCACTTGGTAGGTTTGACAATGTGTGGTGATTACTTGTTTTGAGAGATATAAATAACTGAACCCATTGCCCAGCACAGTAAAAGTTAGATTTTATCATTGTTGATGTTACTTTTGTTATTAGAGCTGAACATTACCATTAAGAAATTGTATAAGCCTAATGAATTTTCAAGTTTGGGTTTGCGGTTGTCTTGGAGGGGGTTACTAATGAAACTCTCTTTTTTTCCCCCCAAATAATTTTACAAAGAACTTCAACATATATATGAAAATATAAAAGTAGTATTTTATTAGTACAAAAGTATTTTGAAAGTTCAAGTTTATAATGTTTACTTATAAAATCAATCAGCAAGTATGAAGCTGTTTTGATGAGCAAAATGAATGATCATATAATTATTTTATTATGTATTTTTATAATTCATTTACTGTCAATTTTGGTCATTTGTTTATGTTCTTGTTAAATCTGAAACCATATTTTAAAAAGGAATCCCAGACCAAGTATTTGCAAAGCTTTTGAAATACCTCTCTTGCATATCACTCTTTAAGAAACACATTTTGAAAGCCATAGATATGGGACAACATTTAAAACTGTACTTATTGTTTTGGAGAAACACTCCAAAATGTCTCTCTGGAATGAAGGGCAAGTGATGTTTCATTTTACCTCTCCCTTCCGTTATAGCTTGCTTTAGTCAGATCACCTCTGCTATGTTAGACTTCCACTAACGGTTTTGTTTGACAGACACACTCCATTACTGTTAGTGGCAGCATAGTATTTCATTACACGAGGTGGGGGGATAGTGTGAGGAGAATCTATTATAAGACAAGTTTCCTGGGCTTGGAAAGGCTTGAAAATAACTCATTTTGTCACATATTGATTACTGAAATGAAGAAACTGAGTCCTGTTTATGAGACAAGTCTCTCACCTATGGCCACACAGTGCTTCATTGGCAAAATCTAGGTAAGAGTGGCTCTCTGTTAAAAGGTGTGCAAAGGCTCCTGTACCACTCATAATAAAAGTCAACATCCACTTCCCTTTTCTTTTGTTACTTCTCTGCCTCATTCTTCCACCATTCTTTCCCTCAGTCTCACCACTTCAGTCACGCTTGCCTGCTTACTAGTCCATATACACCACAAGCAAATTTCTAACTTACCCTTAAAAACTGTTTCTATCAATACATGAACTGCACTTTTCCCAAATAGCTTTATGGCTTACTCCTTTCCCTTCTTCAAATATTTTCTCAAAAGAAACCTGACCACTGTATTTAACACTGCAAACTGTCTCCATATCCAGAACTCCTGATGCACTTTACCTTGTTTTAACTTGTATATTTTCCATATAATTTATCACCTTCAAATATAAGATACAATTTACTTATTTATTAGCTTTGCTGCTTATTGTCTTTCTTCCTCTGGCATGTGAGTTCCAAAAAGGCAGATGTTGTCTATTTCGTTCCTTTGTGTCTTATTAGTAAGTATTCAATAAATATTTATAGTTGAATAATATCTACTCTCTCTGTCTAGGTTGTCTTCTAGAGCTTCTCTTTCTGGCTCAGTGTATTGTCATTCCCTGACACTCGTTCTGCGTTTTGAATGCAACAGACCACATGGCCTTCACTTGACAGGCTATGAAATCCTCATGACATTTTGGGCTCTAGTGACTGTGGTCACATATGGCTTGAATGTAGGGTTGTAAATAGTTTAAAATGTTCTGGATATCAAGATTACCATGGCCTTCCTGTCTGAAATCAACAAAACAAACTGTCTTCCTTTCTTTCGCAGGCAGAAGGGATGAAATTGACTGGTAAAATGGCAAGAATAATTGGATTCCCTTATCAGAGGGAAACTTCCTCCAAACTAGTAGCCATTAAAGGGAAAATATACAATAGAATCATTTTATTAATTATGTAGACATCGAGGGTTAATCATGAAAAAGAGAAACCCAAATCTCCTCACATAATACAAGACACCTATTAATTTCAAGGGAATATTAGATCTAAGAAAATAAAATATATGTCTGTATTTTGGAGATGTGCTCACTTTATGGTAAACAAGTAAAGGAAATAGCAAACCCACATTTTCCACTCTTGGAAAAATAAAGAGGAAACCTGAACTGTAGGATCCAAACCTATTGCCTTCCCCGGGGAAAGTCAGCATTGGTAGAAAATTGCATAGAACTGAAGCAATGGCATGGAGAAAATAAGGTGAGGAAGGAATGACTGGGATCAAACCAGACCACCTAATTATCCAGGAGGTCAAAAAGTGGGAAGAAGGGTGGAACTTCATGGATCTGTTTAGTAATACATGTGTGAAATTGGGTTTAGGGTAGTAGATGATGGTTTAGAGCATATGGAAGAGAATTTTGTTGTCTTTCTTAAGCAAAGGTAATGGGAGAAGTCCTACCAGAGATTGGAAGGTAAATGGCTCTATATTGTTCTTAGAACTTTCCAAATCCCCGGGAATATCCATATAGCATAATTTCAGGAGAACTGTTCCAAAGCAAGAAAATTACTAAAATAACTCTGGTGCACCTTATATATTTATCTTTTGGGCAAAGGCCCAACCTTATTTCCATTACACACATAGCTAAAAAGATTCATCGCCTTTGGGTCCCTATGTACCACACAAGATAAATTGGCTCAGTTTCACTTAGCTTAAAGAATAACAGGAAAATAAATTAAGATATATTTAATATATCCACACTTCCTAGATAAAGGCCAATAAAAGCCACCCTCAACCACTGAGCTCCTTGCAGCTGTTGTAGAATTGTTAGGATTGAAATCTTCACTCTCTATCCTCAGTAGTTCCATGATTATGCTTGTTCTATTTTTTTTTCAATGAACAAACAGATTCCCATTAACCCCACCAAATGTATGCTTCAAAAAAAAAAAATTTCTCTAGCTCTTCTCCTTTATCCAGCAGCCTATGCTCCATGTACCATTCCTTTGACTCAGAAGCTCCTTGAATGAACTACTCTGGGAATGTATAGGGAGAAAAGTATAAGTATGAGGAGTATGGGCAACTGGGAAGTCAGGGCAGAGAATGGCTTTTGTAAGAGATTTGGAAAAAAGCTTTTCAGTTTTGCCATCCCTGGTCCACTGAATGTCATGCCCATAGATGTCAAAAACAAGCTTTATTTGAGATTAATGACAAATTGTTAGTTATGAGTTAGAACCAGTTCTTAACCATGGTTGCTTTTGATTGACCTCAAAACAGAAACTAAGCCTGAGTTGATAATTAACTAATACAGAAGTAGCCCTTTAATGAGAAATAGAGAGGAAGAGGGTATGGGGAGGGGCAGGGAATAAACTCCCCTAATTAGCTAAATGTTTAGTTAATAGAGAGATTTCTGAGCACATTATCCCATCATTCTTGTTCTTGAGTCATAAACACTGACATTTATAATATTATTTACTCTTTGTGAAGCCCTAATGAGGGAATATTGTTATCTCTTCTGTAGACAGAGAAAAAGGAGGCTCAGAGAGGCTTTAGCTGACTAGATGAAGGTCACATAATTATTAATTGAGTTGAGACTCAAAGTCAGTCCTTTGACTCCAAATTCAGTTGT
The DNA here is from genome assembly GCF_001704415.2 of Capra hircus. Lineage (NCBI taxonomy): Eukaryota > Metazoa > Chordata > Mammalia > Artiodactyla > Bovidae > Capra > Capra hircus. Next base: position 18,135,107 of record NW_017189516.1, read on the forward strand.
TATGTATAAATTAGATTCTGTCACTGTTCATCTAGGAAATGTTTGCTATAGAATAATTGAAATATCAGAAAATACTCTTAAAAATGAAATTTTCAAAACTATAGTGTAATCATGGACCCATAACAATGGCCACCACTTACTAACTTCCTATGTTCTAGGCCTTTTGCATTTGTTATTTTGAATACCCCTAATTTTATAGAGAAGGAACTGGTGGTTCAGAAAGTTTAGCATACTGTATAATTTATTTGTTATGTCTATTATTTATTGTATTCCTCTCTGAAGTAGATTAGTAGGTTGCAAACTCCATGAGGACAAGGATCCCCAGTGCTTAGAACAATTCTCAGCATACTGTAAGCACTCTAATAAAAAAGCTTTTTATGTGAGTGCCAGTATCATTCAGACTTCTCCAGAGAAACATAACCAACAGGATATTTATGATTTCTCTTAAGGAATTGGCTCATTTGTTTGGGAGGTTGGTGATCCAAAATTTATAGGACAAGCTGGAAACTCAGACAGGACTTGATGCTATAATCTTGTCACAGAGTTGCTTCTTCAAAGAACCTTGTTTTTTGCTGTTAAGGCCTTCAACTGACTGGATGAAGAAGTGAAATGATAGTCACTCATTTGTGTCTGATTCTCTGCAACCCCGTGGACTGTAGTCCTCCAGGCTCCTCTGTCCATGGAATTCTCCAGGCAAGAATACTGGAGTGGGTAGCCATCCCCTTCTCCAAGGGATCTTCCCAACCCAGGGATCGAACTCACGTGTCCTGCACTGTGGGAAGATTCTTTACCATCTGCACCACCAGGGAAGACTGATTAGATGAGACCCACCTATTATTGAGGGTAATCTTTATGTAAAATCAACTGCTTGTAGAGTTTAATCATATATACAATATACCTTCACCAGGGTTCCCTATATTAGTGTTTAATTAAACCTCTGAGCCGGAGAAGGCAATGGCAACCCACTCCAGTATCCTTGCCTGGAAAATCCCATTAACAGAGGAGCCTGGTAGGCTGCAGTCCATGGGGTCGCTAGGAGTCGGACACGACTTAGTGACTTCACTTTCACTTTTCACTTTCATGCATTGGAGAAGGAAATGGCAACCTACTCCAGTGTTCCTGTCTGGAGAATCCCAGGGACAGGGGAGCCTGGTGGGCTGCCATCTACGGGGTCGCACAGAGTCGGACACGACTGAAGCGACTTAGCAGCAGCAGCAAACCTCTGAGAACTATAACCTAGTCGAGTCAACACATGAAACTAAAAATCACAGTGCTCAAGTTCATATAATTAAGTAAGTGGGGCTGCTGGGACTTAAATAAAAATCCAGGTCTCTGGGATTCTGGAATCTATCTTTTCCTTTATACCACAAGAATATATAACCTGGAAGGAATTTTACTAATCATCTAGTCTAATTCTACAATAATAGATATGAGAATATGGAAGATGGGTAGAGAGAAGGAGAGGTAAGGCACAGGAAGTTGCTCAAATTCACCCTCATATTTCCAGACTTCCCTCCCCTTCTATGTTAACTAGGATTTGCATAATTTGTTTTTAATTCTTCCTGTTGTGATCAAGGACTGGGAGGAACACTGGAGAGGGTGTCAAAACTGTGCTAAATGTGTGGCATAGGCCATACATACTCTGGAAATAGATTTGGTAAGGTTGTTGAGCTTAATGACTGTTATTTCCTTCTGTCTTTTAAAGCTGACCCCAGATACTTAAGGCTCCTGCACTAAATTTTTAACCTTAAAAGTTTGAAATGTTAAATTTCATGGTATATGCATTTTACACAATAAAAATGGATTTTTAAAAAGTTGATCAAAGAGTGGGAATACAAACTTGAATTAAGAAATCAAGAGACTTATGTATTAGACTGTCGTCTACTATATTCCAGGAATTCTACATAAACATATGGGTTCACTTCAGTCTCTCAGTTGTGTCTGACTCTTTGAGACCTCATAGACTGCAGCACAGTAGGCTTCCCTGTCCATCACAAGCTCCTGGAGCTTGCTCAAACTCATGTCCAATGGGCGAGTGATGCCATCCAACAATCATTCTCTGTCGTCCCCTTCTCCTCCTGCCTTCAATCTTACCCAGCATCAGGGTCTTTTCTAATGAGTCAGTTCTTCACATCAGGAGGCCACAGTATTGGAGGTTCAGCTTCAGTATCAGCCCTTCCAATGAATATTCAGGATTTATTTCCTTTATGATTGACTGGTTGGATCTCCTTGCAGTCCAAGGGACTCTCAAGAGTCTTCTCCAACACCACAGTTCAAAAGCATCAATACTTCAGCGCTCAGGTTTCTTTATAGTCCAACTCTGACATCCATACATGACTACTGGAAAAACCATGGCTTTGGCTAGATGGACCTTTGTCAGCAAAGTAACGTCTCTGCTTTTTAATATGCTGTATAGGTTGGTGATAATTTTTCTTGAAAGGAGCAAGGGTCTTTTAATTCCATGGCTGCACTCACCATCTGCAGTGATTTTGGAGATCCCAAAAATAAAGTCTCTCACTGTTTTCATTGTTTCCCCATCTATTTGCCGTGAAGTAATGGGACTGGATGCCATGATCTTCATTTTCTGATGTTGAGTTGTAAGCCAACTTTTTCAATCTCCTCTTTCACTTTCATCAAGAGGCTCTTTAGTTCTTCACTTTCTGCCATAAGGGTGGTGTCATCTGCATATCTGAGGTTATTGATATTTCTCCTGGCAATCTTGATTGCAGCCTGTACTTCATTCAGCCCAGCATTTCGCATGATGTACTCTGCATATAAGTTAAATAAGCAGGGTGACAATATACAGCCTTGATGTACTCCTTTCCCAATTTGGAACCAGTCTGTTGTTCCATGTCCAGTTCTAAATGTTGCTTTTTGATCTGCATACAGATTTCTCAGAGGCAGGTCTGGTATTTCCATCCCTTTAAGAAATTTCCAGTTTGTTGTAATCCATACAGTCAAAGGTTTTGGAGTAGTCAATAAAGCAGTAATAGATGTTTTTCCGGAACTCTCTTGCTTTTTCAGTGCCCCATTGGATATCGGCAACTTTATCTCTGGTTCCTCGGCCTTTTCAAAATCCAGCTTGAATATCCAGATATTCACAGTTCATGTACTGTTGAAGCCTGACTGGGAGAATTTTGAACACGACTTTACTAGCACCTGAGATGAGTGCAATTGTGCAGTAGTTTGAAAATTCTTTGGAATTGCCCTTATTTGGCATTGGAATGAAAACGGATCTTTCCCAGTCTTGTGGCCACTGCTGAATTTTCCAACTTTGCTGGCATATTGACTGCAGCACTTTCACAGCATTACTTTTTGGATTTGATGTAGCTCAACTGGACTTCTATCACCTTCACTAGCTTTATTCATACTGATGTTTCCTAAGGCCCATTTGACTTCTCATTCCAGGATGTCTGGCTCTAGGTGTGTGATCACACCAGTGTGCTTATGTGGGTCATGAAGATCATTTTCATATAATTCTTCTGTGTATTCTTGCCACCTCCTCTTAATGTCTCCTGTTACTGTTATGTCCATACCGTTTCTGTCCTTTATTGTGCCCATCTTTGCATAAAATATTCCCTTAGTATCTCTAATTTTCTTGAAGAGATCTCTAGTCTTTCCCATTCTATTGTTTTCCTCTATTTCTTTGCATTGATCACTGAGGAATGCTTTCTTATCTGTCCTTGCTATTCTTTGGAACTCTGCATTCAAATGGGTATATCTTTCCTTTTCTCCTTTGCCTTTAGCTTCTCTTCTTTTCTCAGCTATTTTTAAGGTCTCCTCACTTTGCCTTTTTGCATTTCTTTTTCTTGGTGATGGTCTTGATTCCTGACTCCTGGACAATGTCGTGAACTTTTTCTATAGTCCTTCAGGCACTCTATCAAATCTAATTCCTTAAATCTGTTTGTCACTTCCACTGTATGATCATAAGGGATTTTATTTAGGTCATACCTTAATGGTCTGGGCTTCCCTGATGGCTTCCATGGTAAAGCGTCTGCCTGCAATGCAGGAGACTTGGATTCAATTCCTGGGTTGGGAAGGTGCCCTGGAGAAGGAAATGGCAATCCACTCCAGCACTCTTGCCTGGAAAATCCCATGGATGGAGGAGCCTGACAGGCTACAGTCCATGGGGTCACAAAGAGTTGGACACGACTGAGCGACTTCACTTTCACTTAATGGTCTAGTGGTTTTCCCTACTTTCTTCAATTTCAGTCTGAATTTGACTTCATTATCTGAGCCACAATCAGCTCCTGGTCTTGTTTTTGCTGATTCTATAGAGCTTCTCCATCTTTGGCTGCAAAGAATATAATCAATTTGATTTCAGAGTTGACCACTTGGTGATGTCCATGTGTAGAGTCTTCTCTTATGTTGTTGGAAGAGGATGTTTGCTATGATGAGTGCATTCTCTTGGAAAAATTCTGTTAGCCTTTTACCTGCTTCATTTTGTACTCCAAGGCCAAATTTGTCTGGGACTCCAGGTATCTCTTGACTTCCTACTTTTGCATTCCAGCCACCTGTAATGAAAAGAACATCTTTCTTGGGTGTTAGTTCTAGAAAGCCTTGTAGGTCTTCATAAAACCATTCAACTTCAGCTCCTTCAGCATTACTGATCGGGGCATAGACTTGGATTACTGTGGTATTGGATGGTTTGCCTTGGAAATGAACAGATATAATTCTGTCATTTTTCAGATTTCATCCAAGTACTGCATCATGGACTCTTTTGTTGACTATGATGGCTACTCCATTTCTTCTAAGGGATTCTTGCCTACAGTAGTAGATATAATGATCATCTGAATTAAATTCACCAGCCACATCCACAACTGGGCATTGTTATTGCTTTGGCTAAGTCTCTTCATTCTTTCTGGAGTTAGTTCTCTATTTTTCTCCAATAGAATATTGGGCACCTACCAACCTGGGGAGTTCATCTTTCAGTGTCATATCTTTTTGCCATTTCATATTGTTCATGAGGTTCCAAGGCAAGAGTAGTGAAGTGGTTTGCCATTTCCTTTTCCAGTTGACCACATTTTATCAAAACTCTCCACCATGACCCGTCCATCTTGGGTGGCCATACATGGCATGGCTCATAGTTTCATTGAGTTACACAAGGCTGTGGTCCATGTGATAAGTTTGATTATTTTTCTGTTATTGTGGTTTTCATTCCTCTGATGGATAAGTATAGGAGATTTATGGAAGCTTTCTGATGGGAGAGACTGACTGTGGGGGAAATTGGGTCTTGTTCTGATGGGGGGGCATGCTCAGTAAATCTTTAATTCAATTTTCTATTTATGGGCATGGCTGTGTTTCCTTCCAGTTGTCTGATCTGAGACCTCAGATCTGATCATGGAGTTAATGAAGATAATGGTGACCTCCTTCATAAAGTCCAGTGCATGCAGTGCTGCACTCAGGGACCCCAACCATGCAGCAAGCCACCTCCAACCCATGCCTCTGCCAGAGACTCCTGGACACTCACAAGCAAGTCTGTGTCAGTCTCTTCTGGAAGCAATGTTCCTTTCTCCTGGATCCTGGTGTGCCCAAGGTTTTGCTTGTGCCCTCTAAGAGTCTGTTTCCTCAGTTCTGTGTAAGTTCTCATGGATCTATGGTAGGATTAATGGTGACCTCCACCAAGAGGGCTTTTGCCACACCCAGGTTTGGTGCACCCAGAGCCCCTGTCCCTGCAGCAAGCCACTGTTAACCCATACCCCCACAGGGACACTCAAACACTCAAAGACAGGTCTGGCTCAGTCTCTGTGGTGTCTCCTGGTGTACACAGGTTTTGTTTGAGCCTTCCAAGTGTTTCTGGCAGGTATGTGCTTCCAAAATTATAATTCGCTGCTGAACAACCATCGACAGGAGAAAGTTGGATCCTACCAAAAAATGATATGCCATGTGCAAGGGCAAAGGAGAAGCCACAGCATGATGGTAGGAAGGGCAAAATTGCGTTTGGAATCAAACCCCATACCTACACATATAAATTACCTTATTTAATACTTAAATCAACAGTGTGAGGTAGTAAATATTATAAATAAACTTTGACCCAGAAAAAGTTAAATAACTTGCCCATAGTTAGAAGATAGGGGGGCCAGGACTTGAAATCAAGTGCCTTAACTCTTATCCATTTCAATAGCAACATGAAAATTAATGATGATGATGTAAGGTATTATATATGGAATACACTTATTCAAAGACCTATTGATAAGGTTAGAGTCATCTTTTATCATTTATATGTTTGTAATAGTAAATATATATAATTAATTATAATAATTTTATTTATTATTAATATTTTAATACAAATTCATTTCTCAGAAATATTGTTTCTTGGCAATACCTTGAATAGATGGAACATAAGATAGGTAAATATACCAGGTGAGAAGGAACTCAATTGTAGAATGTTGGAGAGGGTAGGCATTCGTGGCACCATATGGGGAAAGCTGAGTATTTAATAGGGCAGATAAATACAACCTCTGCTTGTCTTTCAGGTATGCTGATAGCTGTACATTTCAACTCCATTTCCTCCTTTTTCCTGGACCAAAGGAATTAAAATCCTTGCATTACTTTTGTAAAGCAAAAAACAGCAAAAAAGCTAATAAGCTAATGGTGTCTGGAGTTGCCACCACTCCCACAGCTAGTACTCAGTTGCTACAGAGGCTGTTTATTTTCTGTTCTGGCTAGAAAACAGGAAAACAGAAGTACTCCACAGGAAATTGATAGAACTGAATGGTAAAGAAATCAACTAAGCTCACTGCCTAAGAGTGACTCATGTACCCTAAATTGGGGCTGCGGTAAGTGGTAAAATACAACTAGGGAAATGAATTTAGCAAGTCAGGGCAATCAGGGCACTTTCTGAGTGTGTGGATTTCTTACTCAGGAACCGCAGAAACAGATCCTGCTACATAGTGGAAATGAAAGTGTTAGTTTCTCAGTCATGCCTGACTCTTTGTGACCCCATAGACTGTAGCCCATTGGGTTTCTTTGTCCATGGAGTTTTCCAGGCAGGAATACTGGAGTGGGTAGTCACTCCCTTCTCCAGTGGATCTTCCTGACTGAGGGATCGAACCTAGATCTCCACCATTGCATGCAGATTCTTTACTGTCTGAGCTACCAGGGAGTCCCCTACAAAGTAACCATCAATAGAAGCTTGCTAAATGAGTAAATAAAAAATAATACTAGCTAAGATAATCATGATGGTGTGATCACTCACCTAGAGCCAGACATCCTGGAATGTGAAGTCAAGTGGGCCTTAGAAAGCATCACTACGAACAAAGCTAGTGGAGATGATGGAATTCCAGTTGAGCTATTTTAAATCCTGGAAGATGATGCTGTGAAAGTGCTGCACTCAATATGCCAGCACATTTGGAAAACTCAGCAGTGGCCACAGGAATGGAAAAGGTCAGTTTTCACTCCAATCTCAAAGAAAGGCAATGCCAAAGAATGCTCAAACTATCACACAATTGAACTCATCTCACACGCTAGCAAAGTAATGCTCAAAATTCTCCAAGCCAGGTTTCAGCAATACGTGAACTGTGAACTTCCAGATGTTCAAGCTGGTTTTAGAAAAGACAGAAGAACCAGAGATCAAATTGCCAACATCCTCTGAACCATGGAAAAAGCAAGAGAGTTCCAGAAATAAAAAAACTATTTCTGCTTTATTGACTATGCCAAAGCCTTTGACTGTGTGGATCACAATAAACTGTGGAAAATTCTGAAAGAGATAGGAATACCAGACCACCTGACGTGCCTCTTGAGAAACTTATATGCAGGTCAGGAAGCAACAGTTAGAACTGGACATGGAACAACAGATTGGTTTCAAATAGGAAAAGGTGTATGTCAAGGCTGTATATTGTCACCCTGCTTATTTAACTTCTATGCAGAGTACATCATGAGAAAAGCTAGACTGGAAGAAACACAAGCTGGAATCAAGATTGCCAGGAGAAATATCAATAACCTCAGATATGCAGATGATACCACCCTTATGGCAGAAAGGGAAGAGGAACTAAAAAGCCTCTTCATGAAAGGTAAAGAAGAGGGTGAAAAAGTTGGCTTAAAGCTCAACATTCAGAAAACGAAGATCATGGCATCTTGTCCCATCACTTCATGGGAAATAGATGGGGGAACAGTGGAAACAGTGTCAGACTTTAGTTTTTGGGGCTCCAAAATCACTGCAGATGGTGACTGCAGCCATGAAATTAAAAGACACGAACTCCTTGGAAGGAAAATTATGACCAACCTAGATAGTATATTCAAAAGCAGAGACATTACTTTATGAACCAAGGTCTGTCTAGTCAAGGCTATGGTTTTTCCAGTGGTCATATATGGATGTGAGAGTTAGACTGTGAAGAAATCTGAGCGCTGAAGAATGGATGCTTTTGAAGTGTGGTGTTGGAGAAGACTCTTGAGAGTCCCTTGGACTGCAAGGAGATCCAACCAGTCCATTCTAAAGGAGATCAGTCCTGGGTGTTCTTTGGAAGGAATGATGCTAAAGGTGAAACTCCAATACTTTGACCACCTCATGCGAAGTGTTGACTCATTGGAAAGACTCTGATGATGGGAAGGATTGGGCGCAAGAGGAGAAGGGGATGACAGAAGATGAGATAGCTGGATGGCATCACCAGCTCGATGGACATGAGTTTGGTTGAACTCCGGGAGTTGGTGATGGGTGGGGAGGCCTGCTCTGCTGCAATTCATGGGGTCGCAAAGAGCTGGACATGACTGAGCGACTGAACTGAACTGAACTGAACTGAACCCATTTTGAACATTTACTATGTGCCAGGCCAGAGCTGCAATCTCATCTGAGAAACCCAGAGAACAAAACGCTCTCTAATTTATCTCTGTGCTCTTGAGGTTGTCACTATGATCACACAGTAAGTACCTGATGGATCCAAGATTCAAATCCAGGATGGCTTACTCCAGACTCCATACTCTTAAATGAGTACACTCGTACAGTAGTTCACAAAGAGCAGTTATTCAGTAGATACATCACAAATATTTGCAGAATAAACAGACTTGCATTGATAAGTATGTTAAGCTATTCTGTGCCCTGGCCAAGTTAGGAATGTTACTGGGTAAGGGAGCAGTTTTACATCACCTCAGCAAAAGGAGGAGTCATAAGGACAGAAGAAATAAGTCTCAAGGTCTAGAGTGTGCTAGCTTTGTGGTTTTGGGGTAAGAATTCCCATTTCCTCATCTATCAAGTAGAGTAAATAACTAAAAACTCACAGCTTGTGGTGTACACAGTAAAAAGGCAAATGTGAAAGCCTCTAGCACTGTGCTTGGCAGATCTGAATCCTAATCCAGAGTTTTATTTTCCTTTCTTGGGAGGGAATGACAGGCAATTTACACAAGTGGGAAGAGGAGAAAGGGTTAGGGTGAAGCAAGAAAGCTCAGGAAATAATGGGTGTGCTCCTAGGAAGATGGAGAAATGAAGGGGAAACATTGCTTCCCAATATTACCCTCATGGAGTTTCTCTGGTCTTAAAGCTTGTCTTTAGCATGTCAAATAGCTCATGAATTCTATCAGTTCTTCTCAAAGCTTTTATTTCATAGACTATTCAAGTAGCCAGGTGATACCAAAGCCACAATCTTCTCCCCTTTTCCCTGAAATATCTGGCATAATGTAGAGCCAGAGAGTCCATAAATTTCCAGCTGGTAAGGTTTGAAAGAAGCCAAATGTCTCCCCTTTGGGGAGGGACAGTTCAGTGCTGGATCAAATTTTGCTTACCAGTAGAATGTCTGACACATAATAAATATTCAATAATTGTTTGGTGAATAGATCAAAGTATTATTTTTTCCAGAAGGGGTAATTTGCCAAAGCAAAGATTATTTTTGTCAATTGTATTGGCTGGTATTATATAGCTACACCCTCCCAACCTTTTCATCTAGGAGCCAGTGACAGAAGGCAGGCAGATTGTCAAAAGATAGACAGACACATGGACAAGGAATGAGAAACCATACATATTAAAAGCTCTCTGTAAGTCAAGGAATAAGTGCCTATTTCTTAGTCCTCTCTCTGTCACTCTCTGTCTCTCTGTCTCTGTCTCTCTCTCTCTCTCTCTCTGTGTCTCTGTCTCTCTTTTTGCACTTAGTACAGAGAGGCTGCCATTTCATATTCCAAATTCCTGGCAGTATTTTTCACAAGTCTGCTTTCACAGAGATGTGAAAATTAATTTAGTTAAAATAGAGCCATTGAGTCAAAGGCCCATAGAACATAAGACTTTTAAGGGCTTTAGACTTCAAATTCTTCATTTTGCTAAGTAAGAACATAAGGGCCAAGAAACGGCCTTGTAAAATGTGGAGAGTACTTCCTATCCTCACAGGATTTTGAGGCAGAACCACATAAGATTGTATAGCAGACGGCTATACAATCTGTGTGTGTGTGGGACTGTGCCCAGGCATTATGAATTTTGCTTTTTTCTCTTCTGTTATCAACATCACCAGTAACCCCTAGGGCAGGGAGTACTAGTGACTGCAAAATGGCCTTGAAGTCTATGCACTTCACAAGGAACAAAAAAGCACATGATGATAGAAGGAGCAGGGATAGAGGGTTAGAATTGGAAATCCAGTGAGAAAAGCAAGATTTCAAGCAGAGCTGTACCAAAAAAGGCCTCGGGGCAAAGGGAAGGCAGGGATTGAGTCAGGTGAGGGATCTGAAATCCTGAGTTATAGATTCCACTCTGAAACTCAATGTCATCATTCACAAAATGGGGAGGGAATATGGGATTACGGTAGAAGGTAGTCGCTACACTATAAAACCTGTAAAGTTCCTGTGGCCTTATAGCTTACCTGATTTATAGCATTTAAGACTAGCATTTCCCTTGACTCTAAGGCCCAACCCTACCTTTAGAACCCAAAGAGGTCTTTCCCAGCCTTGGCTTCCTCTTGTATGAGAATACTCTCCTCCCTAATCTTCTTAGTACTTGGGAGGTCCTAATCCGCAAGACAAAATTGATAGGTTCTATATTTTGTCTGACAGCCCCTTTTTCTAAGGAAGAAAATGGGGTATGGCAGATACACAGAACTAGGGCTAACAAACCAGGACTTTAGGTAAATTAGGCACTTTCCAGGGCCTCAGTCTTATCAATTGTAAAACAACAATGGTAGAACCTATTTTCCTAGGCTGCTGTGACAAGTAAATGAGAGAATAAAAGTGTCATCACTTGATAATCTGTGAAGAACAGTAAACATAGGAGAAATTAGAAAATGAGCTTTCATTCTACTTTAGTTATAGGATCAAGGGAGAAATTATTTGTCTGTCATGTTTTAGAGTTAGAAACTGACGTATCTTCCTTCCCAGATTTTGACCTTCCAATGATTCTAGACTGTATCATAGTTATCTTCAACCTTGAAGATAGAACTTGGTGCAGAGCAGATACAAAGTCAGCCTGCAACAATACATTTGCCTCATAAAGAACTGAACACCAGAAGCAATAATAGTATTTTCATTTTATAATTCAGCCCTGTAAAAAGAAACTTTGTTTCTGTACAAACTATTAATGTTGCTAATTATGTCTTCACTGACAAGAAACTCAAGATACAGTGATTAATTACTCTTGTCACAATAGGCTGAATCATACTCTCTTTGGTCCTCATTTTCTTCTTTTATGTAAGGTGCAGTAAATATTTGGTGGAATTACACATGGATTCTAGGGTCAGACACACCTGTATTTAGATCCTGTTTCTTATCTGGGTGACTTTAGAAAAATTGCCTCTTTCCTTTGAGTTTCATTTTCTCTTAACATAAAAGAAAGTGATAATTTGTACCTCAGAATGATGTTGTAAAATATAATGAGGTAATACATAGTGTTTGGCATACCACCAGCAGTTGAGAATCAGTTAATATATGGAATATGCACATGTATGCGTTTCCTGCTTGTCTTTTCTCCAAGATTTAGGTAAAAGTGAATGTACACATCAGTAATTGCATTCTGTTTTGCTGCTTCCCACTTCTGGCACCAAACTCAAGGAGAGTGGCTATCCAGTGCCATATGAAGGAAACACAGCAAGTCAGAGAACATGTTGCTCAAGGCATTAAAGTAGGGGAAGGCAAATTAAAGCCCATGTAAAAAAGCTTATAGGCAAATTAATGGCTGTTAAATGTTAGACATGGATCAAGACCATCCCCATGGAAAAGGAATGCAAAAAAGCAAAATGGCTGTCTGAGGAGGCCTTACAAATAGCTGTGAAAAGGAGAGAAGTGAAAAGCAAAGGAGAAAAGGAAAGATATGATCAGAATGCAGAGTTCGTTCTGAAGAATAGCAAGGAGAGATAAGAAAGCCTTCCTCAGCGATCAATGCAAAGAAATAGAGGAAAAGAACAGAATGGGAAAGACGAGAGATCTCTTCAAGAAAATTAGAGATACCAAGGGAACATTTCATGCAAAGATGGGCTCAATAAAGGACATAAATGGTATGGACCTAACAGAAGCAGAAGATATTAACAAGAGGTGGCAAAAAAACACAGAAGAACAGTACAAAAAATATCTTCAGGACCCAGATAATCATGATGGTGTGATCACTCACCTAGAGCCAGACATCCTGTAATGTGAAGTTAAGTGGGCCTTAGAAAGCATCACTATGAACAAAGCTAGTGGAGGTGATGGAATTCCAGTGGAGCTATTTCAAATCCTGGAAGTTGATGCTGTGAAAGTGCTGCACTCAATATGCGAGAACATTTGGAAAACTCAGCAGTGGCCACAGGAATGGAAAAGGTCAGTTTAAATTCCAATCCCAAAGAATGCTCAAACTGCTGCACAATTGCACTCATCTCACATGCTAGCAAAGTAATGCTTAAAATTCTCCAAGCCAGGCTTCAGCAATATGTGAACCGTGAACTTCCTGATGTTCAAGCTGGTTTTAGAAAAGACAGAAGAACCAGAGATCAAATTGCCAACATCCTCTGAACCATGGAAAAAGCAAGAGAGTTCCAGAAAAACATCTATTTCTGCTTTATTGACAATGCCAAAGCCTTTGACTGTGTGGATCAGAATAAACTGGAAAATTCTGAAAGAGATGGGAATACCAGACCACCTGACCTGCCTCTTGAGAAATCTGTATGCAGGTCAGGAAGCAACAGGTAGAACTGGACATGGAACAAGAGACTGGTTCCAAATAGGAAAAGGAGTATGTCAAGGCTGTATATTGTCACCCTGCTTATTTAACTTATATGCAGAGTACATCATGAGAAACACTGGCCTGGAAGAATCACAGCTGGAATCAAGATTGCCGGGAGAAATATCAATAACCTCAGATATGCAGATGATACCACCCTTATGGCAGAAAGGGAAGAGGAACTAAAAAGCCTCTTCATGAAAGGCAAAGAGGAGAGTGAAAAAGTTGGCTTAAAGCTCAACATTCAGAAAACGAAGATCATGGCATCTTGTCCCATCACTTCATGGGAAATGGATGGGGGTACCGTGGAAACAGTGTCAAAGTTTATTTTTCTGGGCTCCAAAATCACTGCAGATGGTGACTGCAGCCATGAAATTAAAAGACAAGTACTCCTTGGAAGGAAGTAGTTATGACCAACCTAGATAGCATATTCAAAAGCAGAGACATTACTTTATGAACCAAGGTCTGTCTAGTCAAGGCTATGGTTTTTCCAGTGGTCATATATGGATGTGAGAGTTAGACTGTGAAGAAATCTGAGCGCTGAAGAATGGATGCTTTTGAAGTGTGGTGTTGGAGAAGACTCTTGAGAGTCCCTTGGACTGCAAGGAGATCCAACCAGTCCATTCTGAAGGAGATCAGTCCTGACTTTTCATTGGAAGAACTGATGTTGAAGCTGAAACTCGAATACTTCGGCCACCTCATGTGAAGAGTTGACTCACTGGAAAAGATCCTGATTCTGGGAGGGATTGAAGCAGGCAGAGAAGGGGATGACAGAGGATGAGATGGCTGCATGGCATCACCGACTTGATGGACATGAGTTTGGGTAAACTCCGGGGATTGGTGATGGACAGAGAGGACTGCTGTGCTTCAATTCATGGGGTCTCAAAGAGTTGGACATGACTGAGCGAATGAATTGAACTGAACTGACTGAAATATTAGAAAAAGGAGAATGAGGAGGAGGTTGTCGAGGAGGGGAAGGAGAAGGAAAAGGAGGAAGAGAAGAAGAAGGAGGAGAAGAAGGGAGTGGAAAGGGGAGAGTATAAATCACTTGTCCGCAAGGCCTAAAATATTCTCTATCTAGTCCTTTACGGAAAAAATATTGCTGACCACTGACCTAAAGAGGAAGAGCCATGGCCACCCTTGCTAAAGACAGATAAAAGCATAATGTAGTGCTAGAATGAGGCTCTTGATTTAGAATCCTTGGTGTCATTCTACAGAGGTTTCCTTCACCCTACAGCTCATAGTGTGAGGGTCAAAAGGGAGACTATATCTGGCACTCAATGTATGTGTAATTTTCCTTTCCCCCTTATTTGTTTATGTAAATTGATAAATGTTTATAAAACTGGGTTCATAATTCTGGGAATATCTAATTTCATTCTCCTTTATTTAATCCTTTCTCTTCAATTGGGTTATCTCATGTCATGATGTTTTCTCCTAGAGGAGCAGCCTATCAGATCCCCAGTGAGAACTCAATACATATACTTCCTTATTACTTTACATTGAAATATCAGAAATGTCTCTAGACAAAAGTCTTCCTCCTATTTAGGCACCTTGTTCCCTGGGTTACATTCATGAGACTATAGACTGGCTTGAATGTCATGAGAACCATCATCACTTCTGGCTTCAGTTAGATGCTATCCTTGTATTCTCTCTAATCTTCAAACAAACCAATGATGTCCTCCATTCATATGAGGACACTGAAGTTCTGAGATGTTATAGCACATTAATTGACTGAAACCCAATCTTGTATGTGCCCTATTTCTTCTTTATATTTTCCCTCAGTAAACTGTTAGGAAAGGCTTCTTGGAGAACTAAGGTTGAGGGAAGAGAAACAGTATGCCATGACCTTTATTCCCAGTGATTACTTGAACTGAGGAATTTGAGGATGTCAGGCCAAAAGAGTAGCCTTCTGGAAACTGATATAAGTATTTTTTTCCCCCACAAATGGGGCTGATGAGGAGGATGTATGGATTCTGAGAACTATATAGATAAAGAATATAAGCTCCTCATATATGGT
Organism: Capra hircus; assembly: GCF_001704415.2. Classification (NCBI taxonomy): domain Eukaryota; kingdom Metazoa; phylum Chordata; class Mammalia; order Artiodactyla; family Bovidae; genus Capra; species Capra hircus. The sequence goes on from NW_017189516.1 coordinate 18,150,223, forward strand.
TTAAATAATTATATCTGCTTTGTACTATTCAAAAAGCTATTTTGAACCTTAAAAATAGAAAATGGATGTAGAAGAGAATTATAAACTGCAAAAGGCTATATTAATGTGAGGATCTTATTCATATACTCAGGGAAGGGCCTGGCTTTCAGTTACATGGTGGATCTGCGTTAGAACCTTGTTTAATTTCCCCATCTTCCTACCCCTGGCCCTAGCACTTCTACCAGTATCTCCACAGCAATCTCCACAACTAACGTCCTTAGAGTGTTAGAGGATAGAAGAAAGAAGGTGGAGATATCCTGAGCTGGTATCATTAACATCTCACCTCCTTTCAAAGGAAGACTGTAGTGCTGATTCATGCTTACAGTGCCAATTGTATTGCTGTTCACACCGTTTGCTGAACCCGGGGTAGGCAAGGCATGAACTAAGAGGCTGAAAGGAGACTCGAGGAGCTATAGGAAGTGCAGACACATTTATTCTCTCCTGGCTGGCACAGCAGCCAAAACACAGCCTTTCTCCTGGCTGATGCAGCAGCCATAGTAGCAGCCACAACATAACCATAAGGCAACCATAGCACAGCCATAATGTAGCAATAGCATATACTCATATAACATAACCATGGTGTCACTTCAATGTAGCCTTAATGTAGAAGCAGCCAGGGCTTTCACAGTGAAGCTCATACAGGTGTACCACACAAAGTAGCCCATGACCAAGTGAGTACCTTGTGACATACATGTGTCATGCTATAAATGATCTCATCTGTTACATTATCATTATTTGCAAAATATGAGATGGGAGAGCCTGAACATGCCATCTTGGCTAATTTGCTCTCCCACTACAAAGACCATCAGGCCAGCAAGCAGATTTCTGTGTCTTTCTCACTTCCCTGCTATGAAATGTTTATGTCTGCCTTCCATTATGTACTTGGGGAGGAGAAGAGCTGAATTAGTAGCAGAGGAGGGAAAAAGCCATTCCAACAAAGAAAGGAAGCTTCCAGACCATAGTTGGCACTGTGTCACTACCATTCAGGTCCAAATCCTTGGCAAATACTCCCTAACAGTTTCCTCTGATCAACTCCAAATCACGTTCCATAGTGGAATATGACTTGGCCCTGTTCTCAGAGAGCTTGCAGTTTTATGGTTGTTTTTCAGTCACTCAGTCATGTCCAAGTCTTTGAGACCTCATGGACTGCACCATGCCAAGCTTCCCTGTCCTTCACTATTTCCCAGAGTGTGCTCAAATTCATGTCTATAATGTCAGTGATGGCATCCAACCATCTCATCCTCTGTCACCCCTTTCTCCTCCTGCCCTCAATCTTTCCCAGCATCAGGGCCTTTTCCAATGAGTCAGCACTTTGCATCAGGTAGCCAAAGTATTGGAGCTTAAGCTTCAGCATCAGTCTTTCCAATGAATATTCAGGGTTGATTTCCTTTAGGATTGACTGGTTAGATCTCTTTACTGTTCAAGGTACTCTCAAGGGCCTTGTAATCATGCCTTCTAAGTTCAGCTACAGCTTTAATACTGCACAAAGTACCTAAGTGGAGGCAACATGATGGGAAAGGGAGACAGAAACCTACAGGTTTAACTGCCTCCCTCACTCTCATGTGACTCCCAGGGACTATCCTGCTGCTGCTGCTGCTAAGTCACTTCAGTCGTGTCCCACTCTGTGCAGCCCTAGAGATGGCAGCCCACCAGGCTCCCCTGTCCCTGGAATTCTCCAGGCAAGAACACTGGAGTGGGTTGCCATTGCCTTCTCCAATGCATGAAAGTGAAAAGCGAAAGTGAAGTCGCTCAGTCGTGTCGGACTCTTAGCGATCCCATGGGCTGCAGCCTACCAGGCTCCTCTGTCAGTGGGATTTGCCAGGCAAGAGTACTGGAGTGGGGTGCCATTGGAGTATCCTGACCAAGACCCATATAGTTTGACAGACCTGTCCCCATCATCAGGTCTGAAAGTGATAATAATAATGTAAACAACAGCAACAATATTTCTGCCAGTTACTGCATCAAGCATTTGTCACTTATTAACTTCTTGACTCCTCCCAGAAATTCTATGTAGAAGGCATATCATTATCCCAATTTTTTGAATAAGGAAACTAAGACATAAGATAGTCCTCAGGAGACTATAAGAGAACTAAATCATCTTGATTCTATAAACATCAAGCATCCTCTATGTGCTAAACTCTGTGGGTCCTGGGAATACACAGCATCATGAGAATACAAAATCTGTCATGTGGGAGAGAAGAAAAGTAAACAGTCAGACAGGAAGTCACCAATTATATATACATTTATATGCTGCTGCTGCTTAGTCACTTCAGTCATGTCTGACTCTGTGCGACCCTATGGACTGCAGCCTGCCAGGCTCCTCTATCCATGGGATTCTCCAAGCAAGAATACTGGAGTGAGTTGCCATGCCCTCCTCCAGGGGAATCTTCTCAACCAATGGATCAAACCCAGGTCTCCTGCATTACAGGCAGATTCTTTACTGCGGAGCCACCAGGGAATCCCCATACATTTATATATACAGTGCCTATTATATATCAGGAATTATGCTAAGCCCTGAATTTAGATGATAAACAAAGCAGATAGAGTGTTACAGCAGAGTGGCAAGAGCAACGGCAGAGGTAAGCGTAGGGGTTATGGAATCTCAGCCTGGGGAATGGCAGGGGCAGTCATATAAGAATTCCTGGAGAAGTTGATCCTTTGGGCAATTTCTGACCCTCAGATATTTAAAAGAGATCAGCCTAGTCTCCTCTTTCCCAACAGAACAACCAGGTCCCCTACTCTCCATCTCTCTATCCCCAGAAGGTTAACAGTTAACTTTTTTTTAGGTTACACCAAGTTTGAGGGACTTTCTAACCACAGGCAGGTCAGAGCATTCAGTCCCAGAAGCCTCCCTCTCAATTCTCCTCTCCCTGGCAATAGGTACAATCTGTCTATCTGGTTTGCCTTAAAAACATCCTGCAAGATGATTAAATAAAAAGGAAAGATTGGCATCTCACTGCAGTGCCTGGCTCATTGTCTCCATGGGGAGTACCTTCAGACAGCTCTTACCCGGAAGTTTTGTCTACAGCATTTTTTTCTATCCTTTCATTATATTCATATTTATTACAAGGGCATAAGCAGCGTCTGAGAGTCTGTCTGCTCAGCACAGCAATGAAATTTTTCTTAACATTCAGGACAATTTTTTTTTTTAATCAAGTGCTCTAACCCTTAGCAAGAATGGATATATATCTAAGTATATACACATGGGTATATGGGGAAGAGGAACTTTTGTCTATGACTATATACAGAATACTGTGTATGTTTGTAAGCATTTCTTTGTGTGTGTGTGTGTGTGTGTGTGTGTGTGTGTGTGTGTGTGTGTGTGTGTGAAGTTGGGCTGATTTACATGTCTGAAAGACTTCTTGCAAATTTCCTGAAGAGCTGAGTTCCATAAAATTGTCTTTCCTATAACTCGGTGGAGAAAGAGGTCATGAGTAAATGTTGCTAGTTTAGATGATTGTGTTCATGGAAATTATTTTCCAATAAGTACAGTGATTATTATTATTACCCCTAATATAATTGAACTTAGTTCTATAACAAATTCTTTACATGGGTTAGCTTATTTCATTCTCAGAACAGTCTAATAAGAGGGGCATTATTTCCTCATCATTTTATAGATGAGAAAATTGAGGGTTAAAGAGGTTAAATAATCTGTTCAAGGTTGTACAGTTCATAAGTGATAGAAAGAAGATTCCAATGCAGAATTCTTAAGTCTAGGATCCCAGCCATAACTACTACCCTCTAGATTAAACTTTCTAGATTTAAATTAAATCTTCTAAAGCCTAGCCAAACCATTCAATGTTGAATATATGTGAAAGTTTCTCAGTCGTGTCCAATTCTTTGTGACCCCATGGACTGTAGTTCGCCAGGCTCCTCCATCCATGGGATTTTCCAGGCAAGAATAGTAGAGTGGATTGCCATTTCCTTCTCAAGGGAATCTTCCCAACCCAGAGATCGAACCTGGGTCTCCTGCATGGCAGGAAGATTCTTTACCATCTGAGCCACCAGGAATCCCCTTGAGTGCACCTAGAGCATCTTATTGAAGATGCTGAAGACCAGAATGTGGAGTTTAGAATTAGTATGGAAAGCATTGGGAGCCACTGACTTTTTTGATAAGGGGAATGTGTTGAGAGAGGGGCTTTGGAAAGATGGAGTTCTAAAAAGAGGAGGCAACACTCTTGGACCAATTATCTATGTGTTTACTACCCTGGTTTGTGTGATCCAATCAAGAAAACAAGAAGCAAATTGGGCTTTATTGGGATGAATTACCTTTCTTGAGTTCATTGTAATCAGTCTTGCAGAGGTGCTGACATGGGAAGAGAACACAGGATTTTGACTTTAAGGAAAAATCCTAGATGATCTTACTGCAGTTTTCTGGAGGCTGGCTGCTAAATCACTTGTCCTTTAAAAGCTTCCAGGGGTTCTTACTTTATTTCCATACTTGATTTAATTTTGGGGGGTATTATCCTAGTTCTGCTTATTAGATATGCAAGCTACTTAACTTCTCTGAGTTTCTGAAAGCTAGTTTGTTGTTCTTTTTCAGTTCTCTACTCCTAATACTGCCACACACACAAAATTCAAGACTAAATAACATCAAAGGAAGTATGAAGGAGTAGAGTGTAGGCTATTTTTTTTATTTTTATTTTTACTTTATTTTACTTTACAATACTGTATTGGTTTTGCCATACATTGACATGAATCCACCACGGGTGTACATGCGATCCCAAACATGAACCCCCCTCCCACCTCCCTCCCCACAACTTCTGCACAACAAAGGAAAATATAAGCAAGGTGAAAAGACAGCCTTCTGAATGGGAGAAAATAATAGCAAATGAAGCAACTGACAAACAACTAATCTCAAAAATATACAAGCAACTTATGCAACTCAACTCCAGAAAAATAAACGACCCAATCAAAAAATGGGCCAAAGAACTAAATAGATATTTCTCCAAAGAAGACATACGGATGGCTAACAAACACATGAAAAGATGCTCAACATCACTCATTATTAGAGAAAGGCTATTTTTTTAATAACAAGCAATTCCATATCATTGTAACAAATGACTAACACAAATACGTATAACTAAAAAGTTAATTATTTCCTTCAAGTCTGTTGCTATCCAATTTTCAGGAGATAACTGATATTATCAGTTTGGCATAATTCCTTCCACAGCTTTTTCCATACTTTTACTAATTTGTTTAAACAAATATACACACATGCACAGCTGTTTCTTTCCCTAGACAAAATGATTCATATCATGCATGTTTTTACAAACATCATCTAATTTCACCCTCAGATGGATAAAAGCAACTTTCTTTGTTCTTTGAATAGTTAAAAGATCATGGACTTTAGTTCAATAACCACTGGATTAGAAAAAAAATAGACTTAATGGCATGAAAATAAAAATCTTGTGGGTTGAAAAGAATTAACTCAAATAAGGACACTAATGCTTTATTTGTTATATCAGTTGCTAATATTTCCCCAGTTTATTATTTGTTTTTTGACTTAGATTTTTCTGTCTTTTGTCAGAGGGAACATTTGCATAATCTTGGAAAGAAAGAGACTTTCTTAAGAAGGTGTTCAAACAAGACAGAAAACTTAGATGCTATGAGGAAAAAGAAAGGCATGTTTGATTATACTGAAGAAGAAATGTTAAGGCTTTTAAAGTTTCTCTCTCCAAGCATATGGAAGGTTTAGGTGTGGGAGCATGTTGAAGAAAGGTAGAATTCAGACGAAGAAAAAGAAGTATTAGATTAGCATTTAAGTATCAATAGCTATAGGGAAAGCAGTTTGACCTGTATTTTGAGAGTGTACCCAGAACTAGCAAGTAATAGAAGAATGCCTGTGTGTGGAACAGTAGTGATAAGGATTGACTCATTGTGTAAATGAGAGTAAAGAGCTGGAAGAAAAACTTTCCTCAAATAAACACAACTCTTTGCCTAATAAACTGAAATGCTGACATTGATGGGTCAGTGGTGGGGGTAATTTAGACAATCAGATGGCCTTGAGGCCATGAGGCTTCCAGCAAGATAGCCTCTAAGTGTCTCGGAAGGTTTCCTCTGACTGTGGTCAGAAGTTTTACAATCTTAAGAACTTCATGGAATCCATCAAAGCTTTCCATATTCACTCCCCATTTCAGACTCCAGAACCAGATGTTCTTGATACAGGTCATTTTAATGATCACTTTAGCAGTAGAATGAGCAAAAGCTTTTGGACCCTTAGAGTTGTGTAGTGTGTACCTGGCTCTCACTAGCTGTGTGACTTTGGCCAGGTTATTTTCCCTCTCTGAATTTGAGTTTCTTTTTTTGAAAAAAAAAAAAAAGTTTAATACTGACTTTAAAAGCTCTTCAAGGAAGTCAGAGGACTGATGCATATTAAAGGACTTCAGAGAATGTAAAGGCCAATAAAAATGTCAGTGATTACTATGATGTCAGCTTAGGTGATAAATAACCTGAAGTAAAAAAGGCATATTGAGTAGAGTAGTAGCTTTCCCCTACTCTTGGCATCTGCAGACCATTTGTGGTTGGATGGGCTCAGAGAAGGTACTGAAGCTTTCAGAGCCTACCTGCTACTAGCATCACCATTGTCCTTCATCCATGCAACTCATGGGGTGAATGACACAGTTTGTTAAGACATCAGTGAGATGATGTCTAGTATTATCAGATGGTTTTTAATTCAGGCCAAAAAAGCAGAAAATATGTCATATTATCATCACAAATGCTAAAAAGGAGATAAATTTCTGGAACTCTAGGAAGTACAGAGATATACATCAAAAAGGTCAGCTCTCAGGGACAAATTGACCAGCCCATATGGTACAAGAGCACATAAATACACAGTCTCAGATCTAGCTGAGATTATGGGAGTAAGTGGCTTGAATGAGGGTACAACAAAGAGATTATATTTTAGCTCTTACCTCTGTAAGGACTCTGGAACTAGAATTCCTTGGTAGAAATCCTGGCTCTGTTGTTTGCTATCTATGAGGTGCTAGACAAGTTAATTAATTTCTGTGTGCCTCAGTAATAGTACTTATCTTACACTATTCTTTTGAGTATTAAATGAATTAATATCTATAAAGTGCTTAGAATAGTGGCTAGTGCATAGTGTTACATAAATACTATTTTAAAATATTAATAAAAAATAGATGCTTTCATTATTAGGGCATTAAGTTTTTTTTTTTTTCTCTTTATCAGGCACCTATGTATCTCTCCATCCTCATTTCTTACTGTTTCCTCTTAAAGTTGAATTCTCCAAGAATGAAATAGGTACAGCAATGTCCAATCATACCAGGTGATTATACATCTCTTTGCTTTTGCCTTCCTCTGGAATACTCTTCCTATTATGTTCATTAAGAAAATTCCTCTTCTCTTTTCAAAAGCCAACTCAAGCATCACCTCCTCCAGGAAGCCTTTCCTAATTATCACCACCTTGTTTTCTCATCTTCTTGATCTAGATATTCACTTATTTTCACAATTTCTTTGTCATTCACCCCATGAGTTGTGTGGATGAAGTACAGTGGTAATGTTAATAGCAGGTAGGCTCTGAAAGCTTCAGTACCTTCTCTAAACCCATCCAACCACAAATGGTCTGCAGATGGCAAGAGTAGGGGAAAGCTACTAGTCTACTCAATATAACTTTTTTACTTTAGGTTGTTTATCACCTAAGCTGACATTGTAGTAATCACCTACATTTTTATTGACCTTTACATTCCCTGAAGCCCTTTCATATACATCAGTAACCTGACTTCCTTGAAACCCATACACAATTCTATAATGATGGCTCACATTTTGTACTTCAATTATTTGTTTATGGGACTATATGCTGTGGTTAGACCATGAGATCTTAAATGGTGACCATAATCACCATAACCTCACTGTCTCCCCCTCCACTCAAGCGTTGAACCTATAGTATGTTACACAGTAGAATCTCCAACAATGTTGGTTGACAAGACTTAGATGCAACACATTTTAAATAACTACTGATCTTGTGTCATTCTTGCAATGACCTGGTATAATAGACATTATTATTAGCCCTATTTTATGGATGAGGAACTTGAGGTTGAGAGAAATTAAGGGTACATCAAGGTCTCCACCAGCAAATGAGTAACAGAGCTGGAAGTTAGTGCCAGGCCTTTTTTTTTTTTTTTTCCCAAACACAATGCTCTTTCCACAGCAATGCTTTTGTTATCTGCCTGATTTTATTACTAGTAATAATGGCTAGCATTTATCAATTACTTGCTTTATTTAAAACACTAGGCTAAACCCATACCACAAGTTATATCATTTAATCTTCTCAACAATGCTGCAAGCTTATCCCATTATGATACTCCTTAACAAATGAGGAAACTGAGACATAGAGAGGTGAAGTAATTTGCTGGAATTCATAAAGAATTTGAATCCAGTGTAAATTTATAGAAAGAATTTTTATCTGTAATCCTCTAGTAATTCTCAGTTGAGACTTAGAGAAAAGTCGCTTCCTCAAAATTTTACTAGGAGTGAATGGATTTTTGAACCCAGATCCTGGTACCTCTGAAGATCTTCTCTTTCCATCACAACATGAGGCTGCATTAGCAGCCCAAAAGGGAAAAACTCTCTGAGGGGGATATTTCTGGGTAGTTGGGAGTTCAGTTACTCAACTTGAGATGTGAGAATCATGACTCCTTATGATATAGAATTTTGAAGTAATATAAGAGAGGAGAATTAGACTGAAGTACATGGCCTGTCTTCTGTCCTCACAGATTTGTGATGAGTATATTACCAACACTGATGAGAAGAGGAGACAGATATAATGTGAAATGGGGCTGGAGAAAAAATAAATTATTGAAATGAGGCCCCAGTCAAGCAAACTTTCAGCAAGGCCATGTTTTCATCTTCTTCTTACCCAGTGATAATATCCCTAGGCAAGTTTAACAAGAAAGGACAAAGGAGGCCATTATTTTTATTTTATTTATTTGCTGCAGTCATTGAAAGTGTCCATCTTTGCATTGGCAGTTATAAATAAAGTATATCATTTGATCTTCCAGATTTATGAGCAAGGATGCACCAGTCAGAATTGCCCCTGGGTATCTAAGAATAATGTATAAACACAATAAAAGATCAAGGCAAAGAGCAGAATTTAGGAACTTCCAGGTTAGGAGAGAACTTACTAAATAGGCAAAGGGACCCATCTGATAAAAGTGTGTAATAGAGTGAATATAACAGAGCCAGCCAAGCTCGGTGATTCAAAGCATCACACAATCATTAAAAATGCTGCCATGATCCTAGGTCTGCAGACTTCCTTTTGACAAATTGACCTAACTCACTGAGAGATAGGGGAATAGGTGGAAATAATCATGCTTTCGAGCATTACAATCTGGGCTTACCTTAGGCTAGAGAGACACGTGCTTCTTGGCCTGAGAGCATGAACCATGCAGGAAAGATCTCTAGGGTGCCCAATTTACAAATATGTTAATTTTGAGCATGACTTTGCTAGTGTTTGAGATGAGTGCAATTGTGCAGTATTCAAACGTTCTTTGGCTTTGCTTTTCTTTGGGGTTGGAATGAAAACTGACATTTTCCAGTCTTGTGGCCACTGCTGAGTTTTCCAAATTTCCTGGCATTTTGAATGCAGCACTTTTAGGATTTGAACTAGCTCAGCTGGAATTCCATTACCTCCACTAGTTTTGTTTGTAGTGATGTTTCCTAAGACCCACTTGACTTTGCATTCCAGGATATCTGGCTCTAGGTGGGTGATCACACCACTGTGGTTATCTGGGTCATGAAGATCCTTTTTGTATAGGTCTTCTGTGTATTCTTGGCACCTCGTCTTAATCTCTTCTGCTTCTGTTAGGTCCATACCATTTCTGTCATTTATTCTGCCCATCTTTGCATCAGTTCAGTTCACTTCAGTCGCCCAATCGTGTCTAACTCTTTGCAACCCCATGAATTGCAGCACGCCAGGCCTCCCTGTCCATCACCATCTCCCAGAGTCCACTCAAACTCAAGTCCATCGAGTCGGTGATGCCATCCAACCATCTCATCCTGTCATCCCCTTCTCTTCCTGCCCCCAATCCCTCCCAGCATCAGAGTTTTTTCCAATGAGTCAACTCTTCGCATGAGGTGGCCAAAGTACTGGAGTTTCAGCTTTAGCATCCTTCCTTCCAAAGAACACCCAGGGCTGATCTCCTTCAGAATGGACTGGTTGGATCTCCTTGCAGTCCAAGGGACTCTCAAGAGTCTTCTCCAACACCACAGTTCAGAAGCATCAATTCTTCAGTGCTCAGCTTTCTTCACAGTCCAAATCTCACATCCATACATGACCACAGGAAAAACCATAGCCTTGACTAGATGGACCTTTGTAGGCAATGTAATGTCTCTGCTTTTCAATATGCTATCTAGGTTGGTCATAACTTTGCTTCCAAGGAGTAAATGTCTTTTAATTTCATGGCTGCAATCACCATCTGCAGTGATTTTGGAGCCCAAAAAATAAGTCTGACACTGTTTCCATTGTTTTTCCATCTATTTTCCATCATCTTTGCCTGAAACATTCTAATTTTCTTGAAGAGATCTCTAGTCTTTCCCATTCTATTCTTTCCCTCTATTTCTTTGCGTTGATCACTGAGGAAGGCTTTCTTATCTCCTCTTGCTATTCTTTGGAACTCTGCATTCAAATGGATATATCTCTCCTTTTCTCCTTTGCCTTTAGTTTCTCTTCTTTCTTTTTTTTTTTTTAAATGAATTTATTTCTTTTCAATGGAGCCTAATTACTTTACAATTTTGTGTTGTTTTTTTTTTTTTTGCCATGCATTGACATGAATCAGTCACGGGTGTACATGTGTCCCCCCATCCCTAACCCTCCTCTCACACCCTTCCCATCCCATCCCTCTGGGTTCTCAGTTATTTGTAAGTCCTCCTCAGAGAACGATTTTGTCTTTTATGAATTTCCTTTTCTTGGGGAGGGTTTTGCTCACTGCCTACTGTGCAATGTCATGAACTTCTGTCCATAGTCCTTCAGGCTCTATGACAGCATATTAAACCTAGACACCATATTAAAAAGCAGAGACATTACTTTTCCAACAAAGGTCCATCTAGTCAAAGCTTTGGTTTTCCCAGTAGTCATGTATGGATGTGAGAGTTGGACTATAAAGAAAGCTTATTGCCAAAGAATTGATGCTTTTGAACTGTGGTGTTGGAGAAGACTCCTGAGAGTCCTTTGGACTGCAAGGAAATCCAACCAGTCCATTCTAAAGGAGATCAGTCCTGCATGTTCTTTGGAAGTAATGATGCTGAAGCTGAAAATCCAGTACTTTGTCCACCTGATGTGAAGAACTGACCCACTGAAAAATACCCTGATGTTGGGAAAGATTGAAGGCAGGAGAAGGGGATGACAGAGGATGAGGTGGTTGGATGGCATTACCGACTCAATGGATGAGAATTTGTGCAAGCTCTAGGAGTTGGTGATGGACTTGTAAGTCTGGTGTGCTGCAGTCCATGGGGTGGCAAAAAGTTGGACATGACTGAGCTATTAAACTGAACCTGGTGCTATGGAAGAACTCATACTAGAAACTAGGACCTTGACTTCAATTCCAGTGTTCCCACCACTTCATCTTAGTTAATTAACTTTATTCTTCATGCCTTAGTGAGGGAAGAGAGGATCTAGATATTTAACCAGACAGTAAATAGAGAACTGCAGCTGACTCTTAGCACCTCTGTTTTCAAGTAGACCAGAGATTCAGGAATAGCAATGGATTTGTGATCAAAAGCCCTAGGGTTCACTCACATCTAAGCCATTGCCTCAGTTATCTTGGGCAAGTCCTTTTACTTACTGAAACTTAGTTTTTCCATCTAAAAATGAGAAGAATGAAGCATGTCTAAGGAGTTCATAACCTCATAGAAACAGGGGGTGTGCAGACTGTCTGAGGTATGGGAAAACTCTGGAAAGATGCTGGGACTGTAAAGATAGATACCTCCAAACATTCATTAGCCACATAAGGCTTTTGGTTTTGTCTTTTAAGTGGCTCTCATTTTGTGTTCACAAACATTATTTGAACATTTACTTTGTATACATTGCCATGCAAGGTTCTATGAGAGGTGGAGATATGGGCCTTGGCCAGCAATAACAAAAGGAAAATGAATGATGACTAAAGCACTGAACTTGTGGCACTTGGTACTCTTGTCTCCAAGACAGCCTTTGAATAGCCCTCACCTGTATCACCATTTAAGTCCTCCTGTTAGTGCTGCTTCTTTTACTGATCCCTTTCCTACACTATCTACCCCATATATGGTCAAAGTGTGCATTGATTCCAAATTCTTCTGCTTGGCATTACTGGGTCTCCCCATCCTGGGTAACTTCTCTCTCCTTGCTCCCCAGTATGAACCACCCTTGATCCTCAGGCCTGGTTCCTTACAGAGCCCACTCTCTCCATGACCTCTCCTATTCCCAATACTCTCTTTACTGCAATCTCTGCCTCTCTACTTGTCTCTCATGTATTTGCCTATACCCAGCCCACTTTATCGTCTTTCAGATGCCAGTATAATTTCACTTCTTCCTTAGGATATATCACCTCTGAGTTCACAAAATCAGAACCAAGTTGAACTATTAAAGGCTCAGGTGATTCCAGGCTGTTTGTTCTGCCTTCTTAATTTGAGTTTCAGTTCCTTGAAGGCAGGAATCAACCCTCCTTCATGCATGATGGCTGTTTTTTCTTTTTTTCCTTGCCTCAAAGCTGAAGGTATTCAGTCTGATTCTAGTTGAAGTACAACTCAAAGAAATGTCCTTTGTTTGCCAACATATTGACATTTATGGACTATTGAAATAATTTCAGCAGTTCATGATATGGATTTTCAACCTGCTTTTAATACTATAACTTTTAAACACAAATAAAAGTCAACAGGGGAACTCAATATAGAAAACAGATCAAAGTGGAGCTGTTCTAGTTGAAGTGGGGAAGCCATCTCTTCTATGTAATTCCTAGGATGCCTCCATAGAATGTTTTAGAGTTCATGAGGTACAACTTTGAAATAATTGTTTCAAAAGGCAAATGGGCCAGGAAAAGTTAAAATTAAGATACATGGTTGGTGGATGACTTAACTGATGAATGTCATAATTCAGACTCAGGGGACCTGAGGGGTGCCATGGGGACATGGCTTATATAACCCATTCAAAATTTGCCTTAGGGGGTAAGAACTATAGTAATCACCTACACAGAGAAATGGAGAAAGCTCCAAAAGGCCTTGGTGAGGCCATAGAAATGGGAACAGGCAGCTAACTAAAGCCTAGATGACTGATGAGGGGCCTCTCTTCCCTAGGGAAGGCCAGGACCCCAGGTCCTGCCTTTAGCAGTTCCTGTACTACTCAGTCTAAGCATCTTCATTGCCAAGGGTAACAAACTCCATGTCTGAGACCCTGCCTCTCCATTTCCCACATTTGGAACAATGTCCAATAGTCATCTTACTGTGTTTTCCTTTGTGTCTAGCACCAAAAGAGTTCCAAAGAGTCAGACATTTTTCCTGAGGGAATTCAGTCTTTTTTAAGAAAATATAAATGCATATTTAAACGCTCATGTAAGACATCACTTTAGCCATTTCAGGAACAAGCCCTGCAATCTACTTAGATATAAGGATATTCTGGATGATATTTTTTTCTGAAAGGTTCACAGCTTGTCACACATCCCATATCCAACCACCCAAATCTGAAACACCTTTGCAATGACCTGTGGGTTATAAACTATGTTCTCTGCCATTGGGGTTTCACAGAAGAGTCTCAGGATGCAGTAATGCTATAAGCCTAGTTCCATGTTTGTTTAGTTTAAACAATAAAAAAAAACTAATTAGCACTGTTCTAAGTGCTTTTCCTATATTAACTCACTAAATTCTCACAAAAAAAACTTATGAGATAAACGATATTGTCTGCTCATTTTTCTTTGAAATTGAGGCACAGAAAAGTTAAGTAACTTGTCCATAGTGAAACAGCTAGATAGTCACAGGGCTAGGATTTAAACCTAGGAAACCTCAATTCAGAGCCCAAGTTAAATTATCCATACATTGTATGCTAGGGTCAGCTTCTTGAAGAAGAAACTGCATTCTTGAGAAGCAAAGCAGCCTGTCCATATCAGTGAGGTGTTTCTTCATGCACCAAGAAACAGTCTTTAATCACTCCTTGGCTCACTTCTGCCTTCTAGGCAGGACCAGATAGAAGAAAATACAATTGTCCAGGTTGCCAGTAATTTGGATTCAAGTTATTTCTTTGTTTTTAAATATCTTTGTGATCCTTGAGAGGAAGATTCTTCCTCTCTTTGAATATCAGTTTCACTGACTGCAATATGATGATTTAGAATTTCTCTCATACTTTTTTCCAGTCCGAGTCAAAGTGCAATTTTTTTGTAGATTTACTATACCTTAAAAAGTTCATCTGCATTTTTTGCATTCCACTCCATAATGAATATGTATTTATTTTAATGTAACTCTTCCAAATCTTCTAGCAAAGTCAGTTCTCCAGGAGAGCGTGGCCCTATAGTTCATGTATCTCCACTGCATTTGGGAGGACATTTGTGGTACATGCATGCTGGTTTCAGAGCCAGTGATCTAAAATACGTCTCCAAAGGCTTTCTTTGTTCTGACATTTTACAACATTAAAACATGTTTAACCCTATTGTGCTAAGTAAAGGAAATAAGGTAGAAGGGAAAATGGGCTGAGCCTATTCTATGAGCTCTCTCAGAATCTTTACTCATTTGAAAACAAAACGTGGCATCAAGGAAAAGTCAAGGAGTGGCTTAACAGAAAGTCAGTTCTTGCTCTACTACAAACAAATTGTGTGACCTTTAAATCAGATTGTAAGATTGTTTCATCTAACCCCTTCATTAAGTGGATGAGGAAATTGAGGTACAGAGATGGGAAGATGTCTACCTAATGTTACACAAAAGTAAGTAGTGAAGTTTGGACTAGAATCATAGCACCCTGTTAAACTAGAACCATAGTACCCTGTTAAGAGAGCCATACCAGTCACATCAAGTTCCTAGTCCTATGTCCTCATCTCTAGAATGGAAATAAAATAATTGCTCTATCCCTGAGTTATTATGCTGATCCGATGGGGCAGTGAATGTGAGAGGTCTTTGGACTGATCACTTCTTGCCATCAGAGAAGTTCAGGAGAGAGTACCAGAGTTCTGGAAACCTGAGGAGTGTGCTATCTGATGAGGAGTGGGTGCTTGAAGGGAAACCATACATGGAAAGCCTCAGAAAGGAGAGATGAGGATCTCTAAGAAAACCTCCTTCTTGCTACTGAATTTGCTGGGGCTATTAGATTTGTTTAAAATTAAGTGAAAATCCTGTTTGTTCTAGTCAAAAATATTATATAGTATTTACTTTATGGCAAGCACTGCTCTTAGTGCTTTACAAATATTAACTCATTTAATCCTTCTGAAAATATTATGAGGTAGGTTATATGATCATCCTTATTTTATAGATGAGGAAATGGAGGTGCAAAAACATAAAGTAATTTACTCAGGCTCACACACCTAGTAAATAGCAGAGAACAAATCTGAACTCAGGCCATTTTCCTTGAGAGCCTGTGCTCCTAACTGTTGGAAACTACTCAGGTAAAATTGGTTTATGTGCAGGATGGTGTTATGGAAAGGCACAGAGTTTAGTATTTTGTTGCTAAAAAGAAGTTAGTGATCTTGGATAAGTCATTTTCCTTTATGCACCTTCTTGTGTCTATGAAGAGATTTCCCTTTCTTTTGCTCATTTTTGGTAATCTAAAAACCCATAATTCCTTTCTCCGTTCCAGAGACATTTTCTCAAGCAACAACTTCGGTTTTCTTCTCTCTGCTCCAGTCCCAGTCCAACCTGACTTATTACCTCTAGGGAATAATGCTCTCTCAGCATAAAGAGAATTCCACTGGAACAGCTAGTCTTTAACTTCTTAGAGCCTCTGGATGCCTCAGCAAGACTAGAACTCCAGGAAAGTTCACTTTGCTGTTCTTCATTTTAGATTTAATAAGATAATTACTGTCCATTATTTAAATATTACTGGGTTATTAAAAACATTAACAATTTCTTGCCTTTCATCCTGCTTGTTTACTGTCTATTTGGGAACAGGGTGTCATTAAGCAAGTATTATGGAACAGATTTTTTCTTTGTGCTATAAATGTTAATGTTACTTTGAGAGGCAGCTCAGAACACTGCCACTATTTCCCAACATGACTCTGGACTCATCATTTAACCTTGATGAGCCAGCCAGGAAGCAGCTCCCTTGATCACTTAAATACTTAAGTACTGGTGATCAAAAATTCAGCACTGTAGAGCTGAAACAGACCTCCCACATACACTGACTGCTAATCATTTCACCAATGAGGAAACAGGACAGAGAGAAGGGAATTGCCTGTGGGTCCACTGTGAGTGGCCAGTCCAGAAATATAAACTATTACACCGAAAATATAGTGAAGACAGGGACTGGGTCTAATTTGTTTGCCATAGTCTCCTCAATACCAATATAATGTCATGCCCAAAGACTGCAGTTGAAAAATATTGTGGATTTCCTGATTGACATAACCCAGGTGTTCTGACTTCCAGGTGAGACATCTTATCAGTAAACCACAATTTTAAGCAGTCTTGTAAATTAGCATAAACATAGAGGTCAGGGCCTGAAAGAAATCAAACTATGAATGTGACAATTTTTTTTCAGCCAAAAAGTACAAAACTCTTCCAACTATCACAATCTTCACAATCCTGATGTTACTCTTCAAGCTCTAGTCCCTTGTAGCACCAAATAGGTTATTGCTACCGACATATTGAGTGAAAGAAAGGCTTTGGGACTGAGAACCACAGAAGGAGGTGTGGCAGCTGAGGCAGTGAAGATAGTGTGGTACAGGCCACTTTGTGTTTCTGGTTTTGTCAGTTATCCATTTCTGCATAAGTAATATAAAAACAGCATATTAAAGAGTGTCCAGCTATTATTTTACTGTGGGTCATGAAGCCAGGCATGTCTTATCTGGTTGCACCTAGCTCAGGGTCTCTCACAGGCTACAGTCATAGGATCAACTGGGGTTGCATTTATCTTAAGGGTCAGCTGCAGGAAGATAAGTTTCTAAGCTTGCTCATCTGGCTATTGGAAGGATTTTGTTCCTTATGAGCAGTTAAACTGAGGGCTTCTGTTCCTTGCTAGCAGTTGAACAGAGGCCTCCATCAGTTCCTTGCCACAAAGACTTCTTCATAAAGCTGCTCCCAAAATAGGACCCAACTTCATCAGATAAAGCAAGTAAGGGAGAAAGAGAGGGATAGTAAGATGGTGTAGGAAAAGAGCAAATTAGCCAAGATGGCAGTTGTCAGGCTTTCTCATCTCACGGCCTCTTGCTCTTGCCCCACGTTTTGTGAATACATGGTTATGTAGTAGTTGAGATCACTTATAGCACTATACATATGCATCATGATGTACTCGGTCACAGGCCTCTTTTGTTCTGTAAAACTATATAAACTCCACCAGAAAAGCCCTTGTGGTTGCATTATGGCTATGTCTGTTGGGTCAATGATGAGATAATACAGCATGTCTACTGAACTGCTGCTGTGCCAGTCAGGAGAGAACAAACATATCTGCAGTTCCTGTGGCTCCTTAAGTTTTCTTCCAGCCTCCCTTCTCGTACCTTGCCTACTGTAGTTTCAGTGAACAGTGAGATAGAGCAAGACAGTTGGAAATTATGGTCTTCTGTAACCTGACCTCTGAAGTGACATTGCATCACTTTTGCCACATTCTTAATTAGAAGTAAGTCACTAGCTTCAGTCTATGCTCAAGGGGAGGGTATTACAGAAGGGCATAAATACCAGGAGGTAGGGACCATTACATGCCAATTTAGAAACTATCTACCACAGTGGTTTTTTCTAGCCCAAGCTTTGTACAAGATAAGCACACTATGAACCTAGGGGTAGAAAACAGCATTGATCAGAACATTGGAGAATTTGGCCATAGTCCTTGCTATACCACTTACTCCATAACTTTGATAACTTAGCCCACTTCTCTGAGTTGCACTACCCTCATGAGCAAAATAGAGATAAAATGCCTGCTTCACAGGTTATTTGTGGTAATGCAATGAGATTGTGGATTTCAAAGAGCTGGTAATTTAACAAGGGGGAGGATTATATGCACTGTTTTGCAGAAATGATTCATATCTTTTATCAGAGTCTCAAAAAGACACTTGACTCCTTCAAATGTAATAATTTATTGCACATTTAGCAAATTTTACTATTCATTTGTTCAATGGCTATTTATTGAGCACCAATCATGTACATGATGCTGTCTTAAGCACTTAGGATGACACAGTGGAGAAATCAGTAATCCCTGGCAGTCAAACACTGGTGAGGATGACAGAAATAAGGAGAATAAATAAAATATATGTTATACACTAATAAATGCTAATTTGGAGAAAATTAAAGGAGAACATATAGAAAATAAATATTGGGAGGGTGGGTATAAACTTAGATAAGATGGTCAAGCAAAGTTTCCCACATAAAGTAAGATTTGAGGGCAGGCCAGAAGTAGGTAAGAATGAGCCATATGTGGGAAAAGAAAATGGCAAGTCCAAAGATCATAGCATATCTGAATTGCTCAAGGAATAGCAAATGAGCCAGAGTAGCTAGAAAAAGCAAGGTGAAGAGTAGTGGGAAATGAGCCAAGAGAGGTGGCAGAGGTTGGGGGTGATCATAAGGGGTCTTATAGACCATTGTAATGAGTTCTCAATGCCACTGTTGCTGTTACTCTTTAAACCACACCAGCCTTCCACCACCCACTTCTGATGCCTGCTTAAGCTGCCGGTTTTCTACCCCCAGGGCCTTGATTCAGTCATTACCCTCTTGAGTCAGTTAGAGCTGCTGTGGCTGCCCTGCTCTCCTGATCTATTTGTGAACCTTCTCTCCATCCTGATTCTCTCAGGAAACCCCTGCAAATAAAGGCTCATGCATTATGTATCATTGAAACCCTAACATCTATTCCATTGTTAGCAAAATCTATGGCTGAGAGGAGATGTTTAGCTAAAATTTGTTGATGGAAACTATTTTGCTACCTCAAGGCTGGAAGTGCTCTAAAATAATATGCTATGTTACTCAGTGTAGGTTATCCTTTCCTGGCAAGAGGAGAAATCACAAATTCAGAAATTATTCCAACAGGAAGATCACCCAGCCCAACTCTTTGCTAATCTACTACCTATTAAGTTCCTAGCTTTCACAATTACTTTTGGCTTCTCTAGTGGCTCAGGGAGAAGGCAATGGCACCCCACTCCATTACTCTTGCCTGGAAAATCCCATGGACGGAGGAGCCTGGTAGGCTGCAGCCCATGGGTTCGCTAAGAGCTGGACACGACTGAGCCACTTCACTTTCACTTTTCACTTTCATGCATTGGAGAAGGAAATGGCAACCCACTCCAGTATTCTTGCCTAGAGAATCCCAGGGATGGGGGAGCCTGGTGGGCTGCTGTCTATGGGGTCGCACAAAGTCGGACACGACTGAAGCAACTTAGCAGCAGCAGCAGCAGCAACAGTGGCTCAGTGGGAAAGAATCAGCCTGCAAATACAAGAGACATGGGTTTGATCCCTAGGTCAGGAAGATGTCCTGGAGAAGGAATAGCAACCCCCTCCAGTATTCTTGTCTGGGAAATCTCATGGACAGAGGAGCTTGACAGTCTACAGTCCATGGGGTCACAAAAGAGTCAGATACGACTTAGTGAATAAACAACAACAGCAACAAAATAACCTTTACAGATAGGAAAATCGAGACCCAGTGTGTAGAAAAGGATTTGCCTAGCATCCCACAGTGAATCAATAGTGAGGCAATAGGTGTTATTGACGCTATGGGCCCACAGTAGTAGAAATGGATTTCACTCACCTGCTACCCAGTATCAACTCCTATGCCCAAGAGAACACTTCAGTAAGATGGGTCCCAGATGTTGAAGAATGGAGCCTGAGGCCATTGCTTAGACTCAAGTAAAGTTTACTGTCTCAAGAAAATAGAAGGCAGTCCTCTCTAGAAGTAGACATTCTTAGGATTGAATCCCAGCTCTGTTACTTATAGTCATGTGAATTTGAACAAATTGCCCCTACTCTCAATTTTACTCTCTGTGAGAGGATTATAGCACCTGCTTTGGGTAAGTGACATGGAACTGGTGATCAGTGTGTTGTGAATGAGATGAATGGGTATGAAATCATTTAACCCCATGTCTAGCACTCTGTTTAAATACTCAAGGAATGAGTTTTCTTACTCATCAGCCTTTGATTGGACCAGCTCCATTCCTGCTAGGGCTGATTGCCTTGGTATTTTATGATCATTCTCTATTTTTTGATCAGTTTTTCCAGCTTGCCCATAAGAACAGTCCAGTCCTGGTTTCACTCTACTAACTCCAGGCTTCCTCAAGGCTTAATATTACCTCCCCACACCAGGAACTTTTGACAGCTGGGCACACATGGTTGGACACATATACACAAAGCTCTGAAAAGAAATGAATCTGAACCAAAGCAGTTGATTGCTAAGGAATAGGTTTGGAGAGACTTTGGCCTTCTCCTCTGCTATAATCTCCATTAACCTTTATAAGACTCCCTAAATATTTGTTGTGGTTGTGCTCAGTCATGTCCAACTCTTGGTGAACCCATGGATTGTAGCCCTCCAGGCTCCTCTTTCCATGGACTTTTCCAGGCATGAATACTGGAGTGGGTTGCCATTCCCTTCTCCACCAAATACTCATAGACTGTGTATAAAATCAATATACTTGGCCATACAAATGTCTCCCCCAATTTTCATTTATGTGAAGATTCTACAACAACCACTCTCAGGGAGGAGTGAGTATGGCTCAAAACTTATCACCCATTTTCCCCTCCTTCACTACATCTAGAACCCTACTATTATCTGCTGACTATGGCATTGTCCCTGACAAGCAGTTTCTAAGTAAACTCAGTACTACCTGCAAAGGAACTCAGACAAGAAACTATGGGCTAGATCTGTAACACTCAGAGCAAAGGAGTATGCTCTGTATATAAAAGTATATGCAAAGCAGAGTGTATAAGGGCACCAGGAAGACTAAGGCCCCGCTCTCACTAGGACCAATATTTCTAGGGATCAAGGTAGGAACAAAGAGAGTCGGCATGGAGCCAATCTAGTATATTCCAAATCCAGGTGCCAGTTATGCCAGGAAAGAGGTACTGTTAGGCATGGAATTGTGGGAAACTAGCTCATCTTGCTTTGAGGTTGCAGAATTAGAATGGTGGTACAAAGCATTTAATGCCCAGTTTTCCAAGATAGAGAGACTGATCCTAAGAAAGAAATATATTCCTAAACCTCCTCCCCCTTTTGACACTTCATGCACCTTCTCACCCTCAAGTCTGGGCTCATTCCTGGAATTTATCACCTCACTAATTGGTCAGACTTCATCTGGGGGGCTGTATCAAGCTCTAAGCATGTATGCATGCGTGCAAGCTCTAGGCATCACGCTTTAATAGGAAGACACCAAAAGAGGGGCATGCACAGTGAAGACGAAGAGAGAGAGATCCCAAGGCTCATGAAGAGCAATTTAAAGAAATGGGATTGTTTGGCTGAAAAAAGAGAAGATTCATGTGGTATGATATTTTGGAAGATTTCTGAAGAGATTCTCATGGGGTAAAGAGCAATTCTGGCAAGCCCAAGTTGACAGGAAATACACCTATGGCTGGAACCCACAAGGAGCCAAATTTCAGTTGAATGAAATGAATAATTATCTATTTCTCAGAGCAGTCCCTGGAAAAAATGAACCATGTTTATAGGTGATGATCTATCACTGTAACTGTTCAACTAGAGGATAATCAGTTTAGTTCAGTTAAGTCACTCAGTCATGTCCGACTTTTTGTGACCCCATGGACTGCAGCACGCCAGGCCTCCCTGTCCACCATCAACTCCCAGGGCTTACTCAAACTCATGTCCATTGAGTCAGTGATGCCATCCAACCGTCTCATCCTCTGTCATCCCCTTCTCCTCCCACCTTCAATCTTTCCCAGCATCATGGTCTTTTCCAGTGAGTCAGCTCTTTGCATCAGGTGGCGAAAGTATTGGAGTTTCAGCTTCAGCATCAGTCCTTCCAATGGCTATTCAGGACTGATTTCCTTTAGAATGGACTGGTTGGATCTCCTTGCTGACCAAGGGACTCTCAAGAGTATTCTCCAACACCACAGTTCAAAAGCATCAATTCTTTGGCACTCAGTTTTCTTTATAATCCAACTCTCACATCCATACATGACTACTGGAAAAACCATAGCTTTGACTAGAGGACTTTTGACTAGTGGATAATATACACTTTTTCAAATATCCAACAATCCTGAAATTCTTAGGTTTCTGTGATCATAGAGCTACTCAAAGTTGGAGCCAGAGCTTGGAATGCATAAGTTCTGAAGTCTGCTGTTGCACTTTTGACCTCACAGCCTGTCTCTTGATCAGGGTGGGAACACAGTGAAGTCCCAAGCTCTGGGAAAAGTAGTGATACTGCCTAAGGAGCATTGTATCCCCATTCTCCCAAACCTCAGTCTCATTTTAGAAACGTCTACTACCATTATCTCCATCATGCTGTGAGTGCCTCTGGGCTCCTAGGAATACTCAAAAGAAAGAGTCATAGGAAGCTGAGTTCAGGGTATCTTTGAGACTCGCTGATGACTTTCTCTTTAGCCTACTTGATTTCCTTTCAACAGTAACCATTTCAGAGTATGTGCTTCTGTGGACTGTGGTATAGTATTGGGAGGTACTAATTTCCCTGGTTTAAGCTGGCCTGCAGGCTAGCCAAGCATCTACACTTTCCTCAGGGAAGACAACTTGCCTCATGTGCACCAATAGCTTAAGAAGCTTCAGCTTTCCCTCATTTTATTCAACATTTAATTTTCTTGCTTTTGACAGGAGAGAAAAATAGGAGGAGGGGAATTAAAAGAGAAAACAACCAAGAAAGGGCTGAAGGGGAGGGTGTAGGGAGCACTAAAACCACTGCTATGTAACCAGCCAACAGTGATACTGCAAGTTTATGGGCTTTGGTTGCCATGGAGATGGTTACGTAACTCCAGCTGGTGGTGAAATTTCATACTGCTTGTGGTGGCGAACAATATTTCAGTCACTTACGGCTACTTTTAAAGAGAACAAATAAAGTAGCTGAGGGGCCCTTTGTCTTGCAGTCTACAACCCGCACTGAGTTTCAGTCCCACACGCCAGTCATTTTCCAGGTTTTTGTGTGTAGAAAATGTTCCCAATTATTCTCTGAGTAGAGCTGGGTACTTACTACTCTCTTTGGCCCAAAATGGCTAGGAATGAGGCTTGAAGCAAAAAAAAAAAAAAAAAAGTAAAAGGTCCCCTTACTGGAGTGAAAGGTCTATGTGGAAAATTTCTGCTTGGAAAACTTGTGTTTTTGGAAAATCATGAATTGAGGGGAGGGCATTTATCACTAGGACAGTGTCCAGAAGGGCTAGGTATGTCCTCTGTATTTAATCTCTCTCTCTCTCTCATACACACACACACACACACACACACACACACACACACACACACGCACACTTGAACTCATATGTACAATGATATGAGGTCTCATTTGTCTTTCCAAACAGATTCAGATGAAAGCATGTATATTCACATTTACAACGCTCTACTGAAAAAATACACCTTTAGATTGCACACACAATTTATTTACACACAAATACACATTTGTTTTAACATACACATTCATTTGGGGCTTCCCAGGTGGTGCTAGTGGTAAAGAATCTTCCTGCCAATGCTGGACATACCAGTTCAATTCCTGGGTCAGGAAGATACCCTGGAGAAGGGCTAGGCTGCCCACTCCAGTATTCTTGGGCTTCCCTGATGGCTCAGATGGTAAAGAAATCACCTGCAATGGGGGGAGATCTGGGTTAGATCCCTGGGTTGGGAAGATCCCCTGGAGGAGTGAATGACAACCAGTATTCTTGCGTGGAGAATCCCCATGGACTGAGGATCCTGGTGGGCTACAGTCCATGGGGTCACAAAGGACAGCAAAGCATCAGACACGACTGAGAAACTAAGCACAGCACGGCACATTCCTATTGGACACATGAACTAAAGGACACAGAGAGAAAAGTGACCCATGTTCACGTTGCAATTAATATGCAGAGATTTGAACCTGGACCTTTTGATGACAAATTCAGTGCTATTGCCCTTGTGACTGTCTGCCACCACAGTAGAGTAGAGACATTTTGGGTGAAAACATTCTGCATGAGGAATTGAAACTGTAAACCTGTGCTTCTGAGAACTCTCTGGGAAGTTGAGGTTATGCTTTAGGTGATGTCTCTGTCCCCTTTTGTATCTTATGTAGCAATGAGGTAAATAGAGGTAATTCCATTTACCCATATCAGAATATCCCACTCACTTGGTACCACTTGTGTCTCCTTAATCCTCCAGTCATCTCCTACACTACCTTGTTGGTCTGGCCAGTGAGCAATGCCAACCTCTGCTTTATGCATTCTTCTTTCTTTATTATTTATAAGTGACAACAGCTTTACTGCATCATACACAGAGGAGCAAGAGACTCAGAACCAGCTCTGAAGCTAGAATAATTCAGCCACACTGCTTATACTCCAGATAAATGAATAGGAAAATAGTATTTCAGGATCAATTTGGTTTTCAGGACAAAGCTTTCTAGAAAGGTTCTGAAGCACTGGAGTTCTGGAGTCAAATTTCTCTGCCAGGATATTTCTGATTTCAAAAGCTTCTGAGACTAGAAAGTTCTAGATTGGTTGTTGGAGCATGAAGTCTCTGAAGTTAGAGTATTGGGATCTGAAAATATGTAAGAATGGAGATAATGAAAAAATAGAATAGACTTCATAACAGGGGAAAAGTGGTGTGTTGAACTGCATTCATCAAATTTCTGGCTGGCTTCCTTTTGCCTCTCCCTTTCTACTCTTCACACTCCTCCAGTCTGCTCTCTGGCCCAGGATGCTGATTGGTATACTAACAAGTTTAAGTGCTCTCTCTGGTTTCCAGTTGTGCTTGGTTAAGGGGAAATCTGGCAGAAAATTAGAGGGAAGGAAAAAAATCAGAGTCAGAGTCTTTATTCTTCCAGCTCCCTCCCTTCAGTGTCACCTTGAGTTGTACTTTTCAATTGAAGATAACAGCTCCTCTCCTGACAATTCTCTCCAAAGATACTTACTTTCCAAATTTCAGTAACTCCCTCCTCTCACTCTTTCAGACTTCAGAGTGGTGACAAGGCCCCACAGTGAGTACTGTACCAGGCCTTGAGGTTTCCCTACACCACACTCATACCTTTGTAAACAGTTTTTTTATTCAAACCTCTCCATATTCTCCTAATTTGTGTGCACCTACTATTTCCTTCTGGGACTAAAGTACAAAGAAAATCTATGGGAAATAGTTATGTTATTGTCATCTCAGATTCAGTTAGGGAGAAGAGGGACCAGAGTTGATATTCTGGTGCTGCTCAGGGTGCCCTAAAATTTTATCCAGTCCTTCTTACCTTGGGGACCCTCTCACATCGGTCCTCAAGTGGTACTCATGATATTTGCCTGAGGGCCCTTCTAAGCCACAAACCCATTTCAAGAAGGCAGTTCAGTTCAGTCACTCATTTGTGTCCAAATCTTTGTGACCCCATAGACTGCAGCATGCCAGGCCTCCCTGTCCATCACCAACTCCTGGAGCTTGCTCAAACTCATGGAGTCTGGTGATGCCAAAGTCCATGGAGTTGGTGATGCCATCCAACAATCTCATCCTCTGTCATCCCCCTTCTCCTCCTGTCTTCAATATTTCCCAGCATCATGGTCTTTTCCAATGTGTCAGCTCTTCGCATCAGGTGGCCAAAGTATTGGAGTTTCAGCTTCAGCATCAGTCCTTCTAATGAATATTCAGGACTGATTTCCTTTAGGATTGACTGGTTTGATCTCCTTGTAGTACAAGGGACTCTCAAAAGTCTTCTCCAATACCACAGTTCAAAAGCATCAATTCTTTGGTGCTCAGCTTGATTTATGGTCCAACCTCACATCCATACATGACTACTGGAAAAACCATTGCTTTGACTAGATGGATCTTTGTCAGCAAAGTAATGTCTCTACTTTTTAATATGCTGTCTTTCTTCCAAGGAGCATGTGTGTTTTAATTTCATGGCTTCAGTCACCATCTGCACTGATTTTGGAGCCCAAGAAAATAAAGTGTGTTTCCATCGTTTCTCCATCTATTTGCCATGAAGTTATGGGACCAGATGCCATGATCTTCATTTTTTGAGTGTTGAATGTTGAGAACCCCATGAGCATTATGAAAAGGCAAGAGGGAAGAGCCCCATCCATTGTAGAAGTATGTCATTTTCTATTATTTCAATTTGCTTCCCAATTCAAAGCCTAAGGCCTGAATCCCAAATTAGAAGAGACATGTACTTTTTTCCTACCATCCCTAGGAATTTTTCAGAAAAAAATCATTGATGGCATTTCACAGGCTACTTGAGAGACACATGATGTTCAAAATGGGACATGCAGTAAAGACAAAGGATAGACTTTCTGTTCTAACAGTCAATATTTCCATTGCTTGAGGCTGCCCATGTTGATTGGTGTTGCCCTCCTAGTGTCAGGAAGACAGAAACAGACCCTGAGAAGGAGGGAGATTCACTTGACAAAGTTTAGACAGCAAATCAAGGATGCAATCTGATGAGGACTCAGGAACTCTTGATTCCTAAAGCTGGCTACACCATTCCCAGTTAGAATTTATGACTCTCAATTTCCCTTTCTCATTCTTGTCCTTAGAAGTATGGTTTGTGGGGATGGGAGTCATTTTCTAAGACTTACTTAGTATCTGACAATCCACCAATGTTCCTGGATTGTTTCTTCTCTGTAGAATATTAAGAAGGGTGGTTTTAGTATTATCTAAGCCTCTTCTCTATTCCCAGGTATCCCATTTTTTCTTATCACCATCAACATAAGAACATCCTATTTAGAGCCCCATCTAACAATGCCACACCTCAAGAATATTTAGATCAAAAGTTATCAAATTTTGTTCTCCTAACGTTATTCAGGGGCTACCATGGGGGTATAAAGGTTTATATTAAGAACAGTTAGGACTGTAGGGCAGAATCTCCTTCTTTAACCACTGCTGTCTCTACCATTCTTATCATTCTTACTATCCTCAGTCCATAAGAGCAATTCTTCTGTTTTTTCTGCTTTATGCACCAAGCTTTGATTTATGGTTAAATTTTGGGGAAAAAAACTAACTGCTGCCTAAAGCAATTAGAAAACCACTGATTTATTCCAACTCCTTAATTGTATAGGTGAGAAAACAGAGGCTCAGAGAGGAAAACGGATTTGTTCAAGATCACACAGTAAATCATTCAGTAGCACACTTCCAGATGTTCAAGCTGCATTTAGAAAAGGCAGAGGGACCAGAGATCAAATTGTGAACATCCACTGGATCATCAAAAAAGTAAGAGAGTTTCAGAAAAACATTTACTTCTGCTTAATTGACTATGCCAAAGCCTTTGACTGTGTGGATCACAAAAAAAAAAAAAAAAAGGAAAATTCCTCAAGAGATGGGAATACCAGACCACCTGACCTGCCTCCTGAGAAATCTGTATGCAGGTCACAAAGCAATAGTTAGAACTGGACATGGAACAACAGACTGGTTCCAAATTGGGAAAGGAGTACATCGAGGCTGTATATTGTCACCCTGCTTATTTAACTTATATGCAGAGTACATCATGAGAAATACTGGACTGGATGAAACACAAGCTGGAATCAAGATTGCTGGGAGAAATATTAATAACCTCAGATATGCAGATAACATCACCCTTATGGCAGAAAGCGAAGAAGAACTAAAGAGCCTCTTGATGAAAGTGAAAGAGGAGGGTGAAAAAGTTGGCTTAAAACTCAACATTCAGAAAACTAAGATCATGGAGTCTGGCCCCATTACTTCATGGGAAATAGATGGGGAAAAAGTGGAAACAGTGACAGATTTTATTTTGGGGGGCTCCAAAATCACTGCAGATGGTGATTGCAGCCATGATTTTAAAAGACACTTGCTGCTTGGAAGAAAAGTTTTGACCAGCCTAGACAGCATTTGGTCTCTGTGGGAGAAGGTGAGGGGAGGATGATTTGAGAGAATAGCATTGAAACATGCATATTATCATATGTGAAATAGGTAGCCAGTCCAGGTTTGACGCATGAGACAGGGTGCTCAGGGCTGGTGCACTGGGATGACCCTGAGGGATGGGATGGGGAAAGAGGTGGGAGGGGTGTTCAGGATGGGGAATACATGTACACCCATGGCTGATTCATGTCAATGTATGGCAAAAACCACAATATTGTAAAGTAATTACCCTCCAATTAAAATAAATAAATTAATTGTAAAAAAATAAAAAAAGAAAATGAAAAGCAGAGATATTGCTTTGCCAACAAAAGTCCACCTAGACAAAGCTATGGTTTTTCCAGTAGTCATGTATGGATGTGAGACTTGGTCTATAAAGAAAGCCAAAGAATTGATGCTTTTGAACTGTGGTGTTGGGGAAGACTCTTGAGATTCCCTTGGACTGCAAGGAAATCCAACCAGTCCATCCTAAAGAAATGAGTCTTGAATAGTCATTGGAAGGACTGATGCTGAAGCTGAAACTCCAATATTTTGGCCACCTGACACAGAGAACTGACTCATTTGAAAAGACCCCTAAACTGGGAAATATTGAAGGTGGGAGGAGAAGGGAATGAGGTTGTTGGATGGCTTCACCGACACAATGGACATGAGTTTGAGTAAACTCCGGGAGTTTGTGATGGACAGGGAGGCCTGACGTGCTGCAGTCCATGGGGTCACAAAGAGTTGGACACGATTGAGCAACTGAACTGAAATGAGCACATTTAATCAGGTAAGGACTAATGAAGATCCTTGCTGCATGACCTCAACCTAATTATCATTGGGTTGGCATTACCCTCACAGTCTTCCCTCCCAGCTGCCTTGGAGTGGATAGTGGGAGGAACCAACGCATTAGTCCTTCAGAATATGACTGTGAAAGTGGTGCTACTGTTTGGGTGCTCATGGTGCCTGCAGATATGAGTTCCCCTCCCCACCAGCCCCTCCCCCATGGATAGTTGCTTGCTATGCTTAGGACTGAATTGGACAAGATTGCTGTCTCTGGCCCGGCAGCCACTCTTTCTACACTCAAGGTCCTTAGTCCATTAAAGAGGTTTCTACCCAATCAAATATATTTTCAACTTGGAACACAAGCTTTAACCTACAGAGTGACAGCTAGAGAAATGATGCTATGTTCCAAGGCAGAGAGGGATTTTGGCTGTAAGTAATAAGAAAGTGAAAGCTGCAGCTGTGTTTGGAGTAAAGTTCATTGAGGAATTCTTACAGATGATGCTCCATTGCCAGAGCATTACACAACATTGCCCTTTTCACAGGCCTAAAGTTATTGGACACAAAGGTAAAAGGGAAAAGTTGAAGCAGTGGGTGCTTGCAGCCCTGAGACAAAATGGCTCTGGTCTCTGGTCTGGACAGGCCCTGACATGAAAGAATGGGAGTTTCAAATTGTTGCTTGCTCCACTCGAGTCTAGCATTACCAGATATCTGATGTACCAGATATCTGATGGGGTAGGGACTTTAAAGTTAGGCTATTTGGTTAAAATTTTGGCTCTATCATTTATTGTCTGTATGTTTTGGGAAAGTTATTGAACCTTTCTATACCTCAGTTGTTCTATATGTAAAATAGGGGTAATAACCTATATCACAGGGTAGTTGCAAGGATTAAATGAGATGGTATATGTAAAACACATAGGTCACTGTCTAGAGCTATATTATAGTAAGCTAACTCTATGTAAAGTTGAACTATTATTACTACTTCCCCAGACCTTGGACCCAACTCAGAGTCTTGGGTGCAAGGACCGAGGCAAGTTACAATCTATTTAAGAAGCAAATGCCACAGAAACAGTTTCTGAGAGGGAGTGGAAGACAAAAATAAGAAAATTATCATTTATCTCTTTTAAAAAAAATTACTAGTTTTATTTAAATTTTACTTCAAATTTATTTATTTCTTTTAAATTTATTTATTTTGGGGGGCTAATTACTTTAAATATTGTATTGGTTTTGCCATAAATTGACATGAATCCACCATGGGTGTACATGTGTTCCCCATCCTGAACCCCCTCCCACCTCACTCCCCATCCCATCCCTCTGGGTCCTCCCAGTACACCAGCCCCAAGCACCCTGTCTCATACATTGAACCTGGACTGGCGATTAGTTTCACATATGATAATATACATGTTTCAATGCCATTCTCCCAAATCACCCCACCCTTACCTTCTCCCACAGAGTCCAAAAGACTATTCTATACATCTGTGTCTCTTTTGCTGTCTCACATACAGAGTTATCATTACCATCTTTCTAAATTTCATATATATACATTAATATACTGTATTGGTATTTTTCTTTCTGGCTTACTTCACTCTGTATAATAGGCTCTGGTCTCATCCACCTCATTAGACTGATTCAAATGTACTTTTTTAATGGCTGAGTAATAGTCTGTTGTGTATATGTATCACAGCTTTCTTATCCATTTGTCTACTGATGGACATCTAGATTGCTTCCATGTCCTGGCTATTATAAACAGTGCTACGTTGAACATTGGGGTATACGTGTCTCTTTCAATTCTGGTTTCCTCAGTGTGTATGCCCAGCAGTGCGATTGCTGGGTCATATGGCAGTCTTATTTCCAGTTTTTAAGGAATCTCCACACTGTTCTCCATAGTGGTTGTAAGTAGATTGCATTCCTACCAACCGTCTAAGAGGGGTTCCCTTTTCTCCACACCCTCTCCAGCACTTATTGCTTGTAGACTTTTGAATAGCAGCCATTCTGACTGGTGTGAAATGGTACCTCATTGTGGTTTTGATTTTCATATCTCTGATGAAGACTCTTGAGAGTTCCTTGGACTGCAAGGAGGTCCAACCAGTCCATCCTAAAGGAGACCAATCCTGGGTGTTCATTGGAAGGACTGATGCTAAAGCTGAAACTCCAATACTTTGGCCACCTCATGCGAAGAGTTGACTCATTGGAAAACACCCTGATGCTGGGAAGGATTAGGGGCAGGAGTAAAAAGGGACGACAGAGAATGAGATGGCTGAATGGCATCATTGATGATAGAGATAAGTTTGGTGAATTCTGGGAGTTGATGTAGAGGGAGGCCTGGCATGCTGTGATTCATGGGGTCACAAAGAGTCGGACATGACTGAGTGACTGAACTGAACTGAATTGAATAATGAGTGATGTTGAGCATCTTTTCATGTGCTTGTTAGCCATCTGTATGTCTTCTTTGGAGAAATGTCTGTTTAGTTCTTTGGCTTATTTTTAGATTGGGTCATTTATCTTTCTGGAATTGAGCTACAGGAGTTGCTTGTATATTTTTGAGATTAATTCTTTGTCAGTTGCTTCATTTGCTATTATTTTCTCCCATTTTGAAGGCCCTCTTTTCACCTTGCTTATAGTTTTCTTTGTTCTGCAAAAGCTTTTAATTTTAATTAGGTAGCATTTGTTTATTTTTGCTTTTATTTCCAATATTCTGGGAGGTGCGTGATAGAGGATCCTGCTATGGTTTATGTCGGAGAGTGTTTTGCCTATGTCTTCCCCTAGGAGTTTTATAGTTTATAGCCTTATGTTGGAGAAGGCATTGGCAACCCACTCCAGTACTCTTGCCTGAAAAATCCCATGGACGGAGGAACTTTCACTTTTCACTTTCATGCACTGGAGAAGGAGATGGCAACCCACACCAGTGTTCTTGCCTGGAGAATCCCAGGGAGTGCAGGGCCTGGTGGGCTGCCATCTATGGGGTCGCACAGAGTCGGACACGACTGAAGCGACTTAGCAGCAGCAGCAGCCTTATGTTTAGATCTTTAATCCATTTTCAGTTTATTTTTGTGTATAGTGTTAGAAAGTGTTCTAGTTTCATTTTTTTACAAGTCATTGACCTGTTTTGCCAACATCACTTGTTAAAGAGATTGTATTTTCTCCATTGCATATTCTTGCCTCCTTTGTTGAACGTAACACGACCATGGATGCATGGATTTATCTCTGGGCTTTCTATTTTGTTCCATTGATCTATATTTCTGTCTTTGTGCCAGTACCATACTGTCTTGATGACTGTGGCTTTGTAGTAGTGCCTGAAGTCAGGCAGGTTGATTCCTCCAGTTCCATTCTTCTTTCTCAAGATTGCTTTGGGTATTCGAGGCTTTTTGTATTTCCATACAAAATGTGAAATTATTTGATCTAGTTCTGTGAAAAAATACCATTGCTAGCTTGATAGAAATTGCATTGAATCTGTAGATTCCTTTGGGTAGTATACTCATTTTCACTATGTTGATTCTTCCAATCCATAAACACGGTATATTTGTCCATCTATTTGTGCCATCTTTGATTTATTTCACCAGTGTTTTATAGTTTTCTATATATAGGTCTTTAGTTTCTTTGGGTAGATATATTCCTAAGTATTTTATTCTTTTCATTGCAATGGTGAATGGAATTGTTTCCTTAATTTCTCTTTCTATTTTCTTATTGTTGGTGTATAGGAATGCAAGGGATCTCTGTGTGTCGATTTTATATCCTGTAACTTTACTACATTCATTAATTAGCTCTAGTACTTTTCTGGTGGAGTCTTTAGGGTTTTCTATGTAGAAGATCATGTCATCTGCAAACAGTGAGAGTTTTACTTATTTTCCAATCTGGATTTCTTTCATTTCTTTTTCTGCTCTGATTTCTGTGGCCAAAGCTTCTAAAACTATGTTGAATAGTAGTGGTAAGAGTGGGCACCCTTGTCTTGTTCCTGACTTTAGGGGAAATGCTTTCAATTTTTCACCATTGAGGATAATGTTTGCTGTGGGTTTGTCATATATAGCTTTTATTATGTTGAGGTATGTTCCTTCTAGGCCTGCTTTCTGGAGGTTTCTTTTTTTTTATCATAAATGGATGTTGAATTTTGGCAAAGTCTTTCTCTGCATCTTTTGAGATAATCATATGGTTTTTATTTTTGGATTTGTTAATGTGGTGTATTACATTGATTGATTTGCAGATATTGAAGAATCCTTGCATCCCTGGGATAAAGCCCACTTGATCATGATGTATGATCTCTTTAATATGTTGTTGGAATCTCTATGCTAGAATTTTCTTAAGGACTTTTGCATCTATGTTCATCAGTGATATTGGCCTGTAGTTTTCTTTTATTGTGGCATCTTTGTCAGGTTTTGGTATTAGGGTGATGGTGGCCTCATAGAATGAGTTTGGAAGTTTACCTTCCTCTGCAATTTTCTGGAAGAGTTTGAGTAGAATAGGTGTTAGCTCTTTAAATTTTTGATAGAATTCATCTGTGAAGCCATCTGGTCCTGGGCTTTTGTTTGCTGGAAGATTTATGATTACAGTTTCAATTCCCATGCTAGTGATGAGTCTATTAAGATTTTCCATTTCTGCCTGATTCAGTTTTGGAAAGTTGTACTTTTCTAAGAATTTTTTCATTTCTTCCAATTTTTCTGTTTTATTGGCATATAGTTACTGATAATAGTCTTTTATGATCCTTTGTAATTTTGTGTTGTCTGTTGTGATCTCTCCATTTTCATTTCTAATTTTATTGATTTGAGTTTTTTCCCTTTGTTTCTTGATGAGTCTGGCTAATGGTTTGTCAGTTATGTTTACCTTCTCAAAGAACCAGCTTTTGGTTTTATTGATTTTTGCTATGGTCTCTTTTGCATTTATTTCTGCCCTAATTTTTAAGATTTATTTCCTTCTACTAACCCTGGGGTTCTTAATTTCTTCGTTTTCTAGTTGATTTAGGTGTTGAGTTAGGTTATTTATTTGACTTTTTTCTTGTTTCTTGAGGTAAGCTTGTATTGCTATGAACCTTCACCTTAGCACTGCTTTTACAGTGTCCCATAGGTTTTGGATTGTTGTGTATTCATTTTCTTTTGTTTCTATGCATATTTTGATTTCTTTTTTGATTTCTTCTGTGATTTGTTGGTTATTCAGCAGTGTGTTGTTCAGCCTCCATATGTTGGAATTTTTAATAGTTTTTCTCCTGTAATTGAGATCTAATCTTACTGCATTGTGGTCAAAAAAGACGCCTGGAATGATTTCAATTCTTTTTGAATTTACCAAGGCTAGATTTATGGCCCAGGATTTGATCTATCATGGAGAAAGTTCCATGTGCACTTGAAAAAAAGGTGAAATTCATTTTTGGGGGGTTAAATGTCCTATATATATCAATTAGGTTTAACTGGGTCTATTGTATGATTTAAAGTTTGTGTTTCCATGTTAATTTTCTGTTTAGTTGATCTATCCACAGGTGTGAGTGGAGTATTAAAGTCTCCCACTATTATTGTGTTATTGTTAATTTCCCCTTTCATACTGGTTAGCATTTGTCTTACATAATCCAGTTCTCCTATGTCATGTGCATGTATATTTATAATCATTATATCTTCTTCTTGGATTGATCCTCTGATCATTATGTAGTGTCCTTCTTTGTCTTTTTTTTCACAGCCTTTGTTTTAAAGTCTATTTTATCTGATATGAGTATTGCTACTCCTGCTTTCTTTTGGTCTCTATTTGGGTGGAATATCTTTTTCCAGCCCTTCACTTTCAGTCTGAATGTGTCCCTTGTTTCAAGGTGGGTCTCTTGTAGACAGTATATATAGGGGTCTTATTTTTGTATCCATTCAGCCAGCCTTTGTCTTTTGGTTGGGAAATTCAACCCATTTACGTTTAAGGTAATTATTGATAAGTATGATCCTATTGCCATTTACTTTATTGTTTTGGGTTTAAGTTTATACAACCTTTCTGTGTTTCCTGTCTAGGGAAGATCCTTTAGTATTTGTTGGAGAGCTGGTTTGGTGGTGCTGAATTCACTCAGCTTTTGCTTGTCTGTAAAGCTTTTGATTTCCCCTTCATATTTGAATGAGATCCTTGCTGGATACAGTAATCTGGGCTGTATGTTATTTTCTTTTATCACTTTAAGTATGTCTTGCCATTCCCTTTTGGCCTGAAGTGTTTCTATTGAAAGATCAGCTGTTATCCTTATGGGAATCCCCTTGTGAGTTATTTGTTGTTTTCCCCTTGCTGCTTTTAATATTTGTTCTTTGTGTTTGCTCTTTATTAATTTGGTTAATACGTGTCTTGGGGTGTTTCACTTTGGGTTTATCCTGTTTGGGACTGTCTGGGTTTCTTGGACTTGGGTGACTATTTCCTTCCCCATTTTAGGGAAGTTTTCAAATGCTGTCTCCTCAAGTATTTTCTCATGGTCTTTCTTTTTGTCTTCTTCTTCTGGGACTCCTATGATTTGAATTTTGGGGCGTTTAACATTGTCCCAGAGAACTCTGAGGTTGTCCTCCTTTCTTTTAATTCTCTTTTATTAAATTTTCTTTTCTGATTCATTTATTTCTACCATTCTATCCTCTACCTCACTAATCCTATCTTCTGCCTCTGTTATTCTACTGTTGGTTCCCTCCAGAGTGTTTTTGATCTCATTTATTGCATTATTCATTATATATTGACTCTTTTTTATTTCTCTGAGGTTCTTGTTAAACATTTCTTTCATCTTCTTGATCTTTGTCTTCAGGCTATTTATATGTAACTCCATTTTGTTTTCAAGATTTTGGGTCATTTTCGCTATCATTATTTGGAATTCTTTATCAGGTAGATTCTCTGTCTCTTCCTCTTTTGTTTGTTTTGGTGGGCATTTAGCCTGGCCTTTCCGTATTCTGGCAGTTTGTGGTTCTTCTTTATTATGGAGGTTCCTCACTGTGGGTGGGATTGTACGGGTGGCTTGTCAAGGTTTCCTGGTTAGGGAAGCTTGTGTTGGTGTTCTGGTGGGTGGAGGTGGATTTCTTCTTTCTGGAGTGCACTTTATTTTTTTGGGCTCCAAAATCACTGCAGATGGTAATTACAGCCATGAAATTAAAAGGCGCTTACTCCTTGGAAAAAAAGTTATGACCAACCTATATAGCATATTCAAAAGCAGAGACATTACTTTGCCGACTAAGGTCTATCTAGTCAAGGCTATGGTTTTTCCTGTGGTCATGTATGGATGTGAGAGTTGGACTGTGAAGAAGGCTGAGTGCCGAAGAATTGATGCTTTTGAACTGTGGTGTTGGAGAAGACTCTTGAGAGTCCCTTGGACTGCAAGGAGATCCATCCAGTCCATTCTGAAGGAGATCAGCCCTGGGTGTTCTTTGGAAGGAATGATGCTAAAGCTGAAACTCCAGTACTTTGGCCACCTCATGTGAAGAGTTGACTCATTGGAAAAGACTCTGATGCTGGGAGAGATTAGGGACAGGAGGAGAAGGGGACGACAGAGGATGAGATGGCTGGATGGCATCACTGACTCGATGGACGTGAGTCTGAGTGAACTCTGGGAGTTGGTGATGGACAGGGAGGCCTGGTGTGCTGCGATTCATGGGGTCACAAGGAGTCAGACACGACTGAGTGACTGAACTGAACTGAACTATTCTGTTCCTTTACCTGCTGGGTATTTCTCTGCCTTTTCATCTTGTTTATATTGCTGTGTTTGGTGTGGCATTTCTGTATTCTGGCAGTTTGTGGCTCTTCTTTATTATGGAGGTTCTTCACTGTGGGTGGGGTTGTATATGTCTTGTCAAGGTTTCCTGATTAGGGAAGCTTGTGTTGGTGTTCTGGTGGGTGGAGCTGGATTTCTTCTTTCTGGAGTGCACTGAAGTGTTCAGTAATTAGTTTTGAGATGTCAGTGGGTTTGGTGTGACTTTGGTCAGCCTGTGTATTGAAGCTCAGGGCTATGATTCTGTGTTGCTGAATTTGCATGGCATGTCTTTCTCTGGAACTTGTTGGCCCTTGGGTGGTGCTTGGTTTCAGTGTATGTATTGATGCGTTTGATGAGCTCCTATTGATTAATGTTCCCTGGAGTCAGGAGTTCTCTGGTGTCTCAGGATTTGGACTTAAGCCTCCTGCCTCTGGTTTCAGTCGTATTCTCACAGTAGCCTCAAGACTTCTCCATCTATATAGCACCAATGATAAAACATCTAGGTTAATGATGAAAAGTTTCTCCACAGTGAGGGACACCTGGAGAGGTACAGAGAGTTACATGGAGAAAAGAAGAGGGAGCAGGGAGATCGAGGTGACCAGGAGGAGAAGAGGGGGAATCAAAAGGGGAGAGAGCAAGCTAGCCAGTAATTACTTCCCTATGTGCTCTCCACAGTCTGGACCCCTCAGAGATGTTCACGGAGTTACACAGAGAAGAGGAGGAAGGAGAGAGAGGTGGCCAGGAGGATAAAAGGGGGAATCAAAAGGAGAGAGACAGATCCAGCCAGTGATCAGTTTCCTAAGTGTTCTTCACAGCCCAGAGCACACAAAGAAATTCCCAGAGTTGGGGAGAGAAGAGAAGGGGGAGGGAGGAGATAGAGGTGACCTGGTGGAAAAAAAGGAGAGTTCAAAGGGGGAGAGAGCAATCCAGCCAGTAATCTCACTCCGTTGGGTTCTTAAAAGTACAAAATTGATAACAAATACCAAAAAGCAAAGATTAAAATCTAGAGTAAAGGTTATATTCTCAAAAATACAATATTAATGAAAAAAACAGTCACAAAAATTATAATATATATATATTAAGTTTTCTTTAAAAATAGGGTCTTTTTTGCAAAGTAATAGTAAGTTATAAAAATGAAAATTAAAGGGGTAATAGAGGACTTAAAATTTAAAAAAATAAAAAATGTAAAACAATTATAATAGCAAAAATATATCTAGGACTTTGTCTGGTTTTGTTGTGGACAGTGTGGGATCCGTTCATTTTCAGATAGTTCCTTGATCCAGCTTACATTTCTCAAGATCTATAGGCCCATTCCTATGTAGTTGGTGCTAACTACAGGGTTTCAATCTATTGCAACTGTCACTTCCAAGGCGGTTCCCTCTGTTTATTTTAGCTTCTGTTTGCTGGCCTCTTCAGTGTCTAATTTCCACCCTGACACAAGGGGGCGGTGGTGGCCACTTTTTTTAGGCTCACTTGTTCGGTGGTGCTGTGGGGAGGGAGGAACGCTGCAAATAAATATCACTGGCCTCTGTGAGGAGTGCTCCCAGTGTCTCTGCCACACTGGGTTTGCCCCCACTCATGGCTTGTGTGCTTTCCCAGTCTACACTGCTCAGGCTCTAGGTTGCTCTGCTGGGAACTGTCTGAGGCTGGCCCTGGGTTGAGTGCACTTCCCAGGTCTAAGCTGCTCAGGTTCAGGTTCTTGGGTACTCCACAAAGGCACAGACTTGATTGAGCCTGCATTTTGTGCCCTTCCCCAGTCCTAGCAGCTCAGGTTACCAGGTGCTTGGTGAGCTGTGACGTATCGCCTCCCCTGTCCCATCCGCTCGGTTTTCTGGGTGTACAATGGGCGTGCCTTCTCAGATGTGCTGTGTGTCTCTTCTGGGGAGCCGATCTCTGGCTGGATGGTGGATGTCGATGGTCCAGAATCACAAGGAGTCTTGGTTAGCAATGAAGCCTGCTTGCAGTTTGGTAGAGGATGCCTCTCTGGGGCTGGGGTTGCCCCCCAGGATGGGCTGATCCACAGCCGGCTAGCTCTGCTCAGTCCTTTGTTCTGTGAGTGGGCCTGGCAGTGTTTCAGGTTAGGGCTTTGCATGAGATAGCTATTATTTATCTCTTATCCCCACTCTGTGGCAGATATTTTTTTTCTGCTAACATCAAAATTATGCCACTGAATTCTCAAGACATATTTGTAAACTATGTATTACATAACCTTTTTTCATATGAAGAAATTGTGGCTGATAAAAGTTTAATAAATTTCTAAAGCTAACCTGGAATCAAGAGTCAAACCCACATGTCTATTTGCCAAGTCCCATGCACGTTATTTCTACTTATGGCCAGGTGTATCTGATGGGAAACTCAGATGACAGAATTGACATTGGGAATACAAAAGCAATGAATTAGAGGTTGTACCATTTCGGCTCTGCCTCAAACAAATTGGGACATTTTCAAAGCAAAAGGAAAGTTATGGGAAGCCCTTGCATACTGTTTTAGCATCTCTACTGTTCTTGCCTTTCCGAATGGAATCTGATGACCATGCCCATTTCCTCCTTCTCTGTTTTCTAAATACTCAGGATGGAAGACACTGGGATAGTCTATCAGTTATGACATTTCTGGAGAGCACTTGTGTACCATGGGCTCAGGACATTATCAAGTGTTAGAACCAATTCCTCTGAAACTTCATTTGTCAATTGATAATCACGCAAAATCCCAGATAAAGGGAACTGGAGTAAAGTCAGAAAAAATGTTGGAGGATATAAAACCACTGGAGCTAAGGCTGTGGCAGAATAAAATCTGTAGTTCCTTCTATCTCTTGATCATTCTACCCTGAAACACTACTTCTGGGTATGGGAAAACCCAGGGCTGGTTATTCACCTTTGCCTGTGACATGAAATATGCATTTTGCTTCTAGTAGTGAATAAATAGGGTCAGGAGAAGTAGACATATTACTCTTTCTTTGTATGTCAGTGTTAGCTCTCATGCTGGAAGAAGAAAATGTGAACTCAGCTGGTAGAGGCAACTGTAAGCTAGGAAGCAGTTTTCTAGTTTGGGAACAGGGTGACAGAGACATGGATAATGAGGAAATTGTCATTCAAGCAGAAAGACTTTGGCTAGCTCACCAAGGAGTTAAGTGAAACTCACAGTAGGCACTAATATCAACATATACACATAGTAGCACACTGGAGAAACGGGAAAGAATAACATTGAGAAAGCAAGGAGAGAATTTCAGCTGACTGATAAAGCAGAACAACTTCATACATCAAACATGGCAATAGTAAATTTTTGGAGATGATTAGGTGTGAGTGGAGGGTGGTCAAGGTCTTCAGAGGAACAAAAAGTCAGGATAAGAAAAAAGATGGTACTGGACTCAGGCTACAATTCCTTCACCAGCTTCCAAGTCCAAAGAGCCTTAGCGTGCCCAGTTTGCTATTGGCATTCAGCAAAGGATATTTATTACTAGGCTCATAAGATGAGACAGGCAGGAGTCATGAATCTTGGCAGGAAAACAAGACCAAAAGATTTGCTTTGACTAAAAGTCGTATAACTGGAAAGGTTTATTGCTGAACTGATTATGTAAGAGCAGTATTTAAGATAAAGATTTGAAGCCCTTAGGCAGATTTGCAAAGAGAGTTGGGGAAAGGGCTGAATGTATTAATAGGCCATTTAAGAACTGCCTGCCTTTTAAACCTAGTTTCAGACTATAAAGGGGGAAGGCAGTGGGGCATGATAAAGGACACTAATTTGGAGTCAGAAGACCTGGAATCAGTCTTTCCCTTCTCTGTATGTATGCATCACATACATACTGGGTGGTGAAGAAGGAACAGGAGTTAGATTTAGGAATCATTAAGAGGACTTTTATATCTGACACCTTAGGTTTTAGAGTAACCCTACTTTCAACACCCAGGTGTTTGACTCCCTACAACATCCATAACCCTCAAAAAGACCTAACTGGATCAATTCTCCAGATGGGCATTCCTCCATTCACCCCCTCTCCCTTGGTCATATCCAGTTTCTCTTGGCCTAACCCAGTAGTTTTCCACTCTGGCAGTACTCACACAGGAAACTTTAAAAAGGCCAAGGCTCAGGCCCCTTTCCAGAGACTCTGACTTAAAAGCTCCCCTGATGATTCCCATGTACAGTCAGGGTAAAGAACCACTGACTTAGACAAACTCTCTGGTGGGCTTAATGTAAACAGCCTTAACTTCCTCAATCTTGATTTCTTGCCTCATGTGTTATTGTCTTCACATTTACTCTGTGGCCCTTTGATCACTCACAAACCATACAATTCTAATGCGTTTTCTACCCATGGCTTATTGTTTTAACAATGATCAGTTCTTGAAACTAAGTCTCTTAATCACTTCACCAGATGCAGATCCATTTTTAGGACTCTTATCTCTAGGCACTTAGGTAATTAATGTTAAATTAGTTGGCATTTGTTGATTCACAGCTTTGTAAAATACCTCATTCATGTATAATATATTAATTTGGATTCTGTGCTATTTGGCACAGGGTTGAACTTACATTCATCTCTAATTATCTAAACCTATTCAATTATTCATTAATTATTTATTTTAAGGATTGTTATAGAAACATGTTACATACCATATAATTTATTCATTTAAAGTATATAATTCAGTGCTTTTAAAATATATGCAGATATGTACAACCATCACCACAGTAAATTTTAGAACATTTTCATCATCTCGAGGAAAAATCCTATACCCTTTAACTATTGCCCACCTAGCACCTGCACCTCAACTTACAAATCTAAGCAACTACTAATCTACTTTCTGTCTCTATAGATTTCCCTATTTTAGAGTTTCATATGAATGAAATTATATAGTATGAGATCTTTTGTGACTGATTTCTTTCACAACATAATGTTTTCAAGAGATATCTATGTTATAACATGTGTTAATGCTTAATTCATTTTTATGGCTGAATAATGCACCTAGATAGCATATTGAAAAGCAGAGACATTACTTTGCCAACAAAAGTCCATCTAGTCAAGGCTATGGTTTTTCCTGTGGTCATGTATGGATGTGAGAGTTGGACTGTGAAGAAGGCTGAGCGCTGAAAAATTGATGCTTTTGAACTGTGGTGTTGGAGAAGACTCTTGAGAGTCCCTTGGACTGCAAGGAGATCCAACCAGTCCATTCTGAAGGAGATCAGCCCTGGGATTTCTTTAGAGGGAATGATGCTAAAGCTGAAACTCCAGTACTTTGGCCACCTCATACGAAGAGTTGACTCATTGGAAAAGACTCTGATGCTGGGAGGGATTGAGGGGAGGGGGAGAGGGGACGACAGAGGA
Organism: Capra hircus; assembly: GCF_001704415.2. NCBI lineage: Eukaryota > Metazoa > Chordata > Mammalia > Artiodactyla > Bovidae > Capra > Capra hircus. The sequence goes on from NW_017189516.1 coordinate 18,192,061, forward strand.
TGAGATGGCTGCCTGGCATGACTGACTCAATGGACGTGAGTCTGAGTGAACTCTGGGAGTTGGTGATGGACAGGGAGGCCTGGTGTGCTGCGATTCATGGGGTCGCAAAGAGTTGGACATGATTGAGTGACTGAACTGAACTGAACTGAATGCTCCTTTGTACAGATATGCCACATTTTCTTTATTCATTAGTTGATGGACATTTGAGTTGTTTCCACCTAACTGAGCAAATAAGCATGCATGTACATTATCTATTATAAATGATTATTAAAAGTTTATGTCTAGGCATATAGTTTCATATCTTTTTATTATAGACCTAGGAGTGGAATTAATGAGTTATGTGGTATCTTTATGCTTAACAATTTGAGGAGCTGCTAGACTTTTCCAAAGTGGATGCATTGCTTATATTTCCACCAACAATGTATGAGTGTTCCAATTTCTCCAGAGCCTAGCCAATACTTCTTATTTCTGAGTTTTTTATTTTTCTATTTATGCTTCTGCTGCTGCTGCTAAGTCACTTTAGTCGTGTCCGACTCTGTGTGATCCCATAGACAGCAGCTTGCCAGGCTCCTCTGTCCTTGGGATTCTCCAGACAAGAATACTGGAGTGGGTTGCCCTTTCCTTCTCCTCTATTCATGCTAATTGGTGTGAAATTGTATCTTGTTTAATTTGTATTTGCCAGGCCATGCTAAGTCACTTCAGTCATGTCTGACTGTTTGTTCCCCTATGGACTATACAGCCCACCAGGTTCCTCTGTCCATGGGATTCTCCAGGCAAGCATACTGGAGTGGGTTGACATGCCCTCCTCCAGGGGATCTTCCTGACCAGGGATTGAACCCACTTCTCTTATTATGTCTCCTGTGTTGGCAAATGTCTTCTTTACCACTAGTGCCACATAGGAATTTGTATTTACTAATTTGTATTTACCAGGTGACTAATGACGTTAAGCATCTATTCATTTATTTATTGGTCGCTGATGTATCTTTGGATAAATGTATACTCAGATATTTGCCTAAAAGTTCCATGAAGTCAAAGCTATGGTTTTTCCAGTAGTCATGTGTGCATGTGAGAGCTGGACAGTAGAAAAGGCTGAACACCAAAGAATTGATGCCTTTGAAATGCAGTGTTGAAGAAGACTCTTGAAAGTCCCTTGGACAGCAAGGAGATCAAATCAGTCGATCCTAAAGGAAATCAACCCCGAATATTCACTGGAAGGACTGATGCTGAAGTTGAAGTTCCAATACTTTGTGTATTTGAAAACAATACACATCACTCTTCACCGGATATGAAGAGATGACTCATTGGAAAAGACCCTGATGCTGGGTAAGATTGAAGGCAGAAAAAGAAGGGGATGACAGAGGATGAGATGGTTGAATGGCACCACCAAATCAATGGACATGAGTTTGAGCAAGCTCCAGAAGATGGTGAAGGACAGGGAAGCCTGGCGTGCTGCAGTACATGGGGTTGCAAAAAGTCAGACACAACTGAGTAATTGAACAACAGCAACAATACTCACATCTTTCACCAATTTTTAAATCTGGTTGTTTATCTTTCTATTATTGATTTTTAAGAATTCCTTATTATATTTGTAAACATGTGACAATTAGCTTTTTTATTATAATGTAAGTGCCACATATTAAGCTGTTAATTGATAGACATCCATCTTGAATAATTACATTGTCAATATAACTAGATAAAGAGCCAGGCCACACTACCCATGATATTCCCCCCATTTCAGAATTCTCTGATTGACCTAAGCATCTGACCATTTGACTATTTACTTTTCTCTTTTCATGCTTTAATCCCCACTCTAATATTTTAAATTCACCAATAAAGAGTGAACCCTTAAAATCCTAAGTACTCCACTCTTGATTCTAATAAAGGCAAACCCCCAGGTTCACTCACTCTCCCTCTCTACCCATGACCATGCTGTGTGGCCCCAGGTGTGCTGTGTGCCTTTCAGAACCTGTGAGTGATAAACCTTGTTTTGTTTTGTTTTCCCCAAAGTTCCTGATGGTTGGTGCTGAAGTGTGTCTAACAGTCATAAGAACCACAAGGGCTGGTTCAACCACAACACTGATTCTGTTCTATGAAATGTCTGTGGGAGGCTCACTCACAAATATTTAGTATGAGCCCAGGTGAGTGCTCCCAGGCATTACTAACTAATAGCATCACTGGCGGGGTTTAGTTCATGGGGTTCCATGACAGAGAAACTTTCACTTTCAGCATCACTGTCCATAGGCTGAAACCAACCCATTCTAGATATAAGTCCCTTATCACATACATGGTTTAAAAATATTTTCTTCCTTTCTTTGGGCTGTCTTTTCATTTTCTTGGTGGTGTGTTTTGAAATTTAAAAAACAATAATTTATTTAAATAAAATTCATCTATCTGTGATAACCTATATGAGAAAAGTATCTGAAAAAGAACGAATATATGTACATGTATGACTGAATCTCTTTGCTGTACACCTGAACCTAACACAACATTGTAAATACACCAATAAAAATTCAATTTTTCTTTTTTTCTTTTGTAGCTGGTGCTTTGGTGTCATCATGTTTTGGTACCATATTTATAAACCCTTTGGCAAACCCAAAGTCATGAAAATTTACTCCCATTTATTCTTCTAAGAATTTTATAGGTTTTGAACTTGCATTTAGGTCTTTGATCCATTTTGAGTTCTAATGTCATCCATTTGCATGTGGCTGCCCATTTTCTCACCATTATTTATTACAATGATTCTCTTTTTGTTAACCTTTTTGAAAATCAGTGTCAATTTATTTCTGGGCTCTCTATTTCATTCCATCAATCAATATATCTACCGTTTGTCACTTCCACGCTGTCTTGATTGCAACTGCATTGTAGTAAGTTGTGAAATAGGGATGTGTGTGATTGCTTGTGCTTCATTCTTTCTTTTCAAGACTATCTTGACCATTTTGAGTTCCTGCAATTCCACATGAATTCTACAAACACCTTGTCAATTCTACAAATAACTCCAGCTATGAATCTAATAAGGATTGTGCTGAAATTGTAAATTAGCTTAGGAAACATTAGGGCTTCCCTGATAGCTCAGCTGTAAATAATCCACCTGCAATGCAGGATACCCCAGTCTGATTCCTGGGTCAGGAAGAGCCGATGAAGAAGGGATAGGCTACCCACTCCAGTATTCTTGGGTTTCCCTGGTGCCTCAGCTGGTAAAGAATCTGCCTGTAATGTGGGAGACCTGGGTTTGATACCTGGGTTGGGAAGATCCCCTGGAGAAGGGAAAGGCTACCCACTCCAGTATTCCAGCCTGGAGAATTCCATGGACTGTATAATCCATGGGGTCACAAAAAGGCAGACAAGATTGACAGACTTTCACTTTCACTTTTTGCTTTAGGAAACATTGCCCTCTTAACAATGCTAAGTCTTCTGATCCATGCACATACATCACTTTCCCATTTATTTAAATACTCTTTAATTTCTTTCAAGAACTTTCTGTGGTTTCCAGAGTATAAATTGTCTAGCTCCTCAAATTTATTCCTAAGTATTTCATTTTTTTTGACACCATTGTGAATGATTTTTTTCTCTTTATCTTTTAATGTTTTATTGCAAGTGTATATAAACACAACATTTTGATTTCATTGATTTTTTGTATTGTTTTTCCATTTTCTATCTTACTGATTCCTATGCTATTCCATCCTTTCTGCTTGTTTTAAGTTTCAGCTCAGTTCAGTCACTCAGTCGTTTCTGACTATTTGTGACCCCATGGACTGCAGCACGCCAGGCCTACCTGTCCATCGCCAACTCCCAGAGTTTACTCAAGCTCATGTCCATTGAGTCGGTGATGGCATCCAACCATCTCATCTTCTGCTATCCCCTTCTCTTCCTGCCTTCAATCTTTCCCAGCATCAGGGTCTTTTCCCATGAGTCAGTTCTTCGCATGAGGTGGCCAAAGTATTGGAGTTTCAGGTTTAGCATCAGTCCTTCCAGTGAACACCCAGAACTGATCTCCTTTAGGATGGACTGGTTGGATTTCCTTGCAGTCCAAGGGACTCTCAAGAGTCTTCTCCAACACCATAGTTCAAAAGTATCAGTTCTTTGATGCTCAGCTTTTTTATAGACCAATTCTCACATCCATGCATGACTACTGGCAAAAACATAGCTTTGACTAGACTGACCTTTGTTTTAGGTTTAGTTTGTTATTAATTTAGGATCTTACTTCTTTCTTAATATAGGCAGCTACATGTATGATTTTGCATCTAAGCACTGCTTTAGCTATAACCCTTAAGTCTGTAGTGCCTTCATTTTCATTCATCTCAAAGCATTTTCTCATTTTCCCTTTTGATTTCTTCCTTAACCCATTTATTGCTTATGAGTGTGTTATTTAATTTCCAAAATTTGAGAATTTCCCCAATTTTCCCCAATTATTGACTTCTAATTTCTTTTCATTTGGATCAAAAAAGACACTTTTTATTATTCTATGTTTTAAATTTTATTGAGGTCATATGCTTAGAAATAACATATGATCTATTTCTAAGAATGTTCCATCTCGGTAGGATATTTTAGAGATTTGTTAGGTCTAATTGCTTTATAGTATTGTTCAAGTATTTTATTTTCTTATTGGGTTTGTCTTTCTGCTGCTGCTGCTAAGTCATTTCAGTTGTGTCCGACTCTGTGTGACCCCATAGACAGCAGCCCAAAAGGCTCCTCTGTCCCTGGGATTCTCCAGGTAAGAATACTGGAGTGGGTTGCCATTTCTTTCTCCAGGCTTTGTCTTACTATTTTATAATTTATTGAAAGTATTGAAGTCTCCAACTGTTTTTGTTAGATTGTCTATACCTCTCTTCATTTCTGTCAATTATTGTTTCATGCATTTTGGTGTGCTTTTATTCAGTCCACATATGTTTATAATAGTGTATATTCCTGATAGATTGACACTCTTGAGTGCATGCATGCTACTCTTTGAGTTGTTTGCATCCAACTCTTCGAGACTCTATGGACAGTAGCTTGCTAGGTTTCTCTGTCCATGGGATTCTCTAGGCAAAAATACTGGAGTGGATTGCCATACCTGCCTCCGGGGATCTTCCCATCCCAGGGATCGAATCAGCATCTCTTATATCACTTGCATTGGCCGGCAGGTTCTTTACCACTAGTGCCACCACAAAGTAGCTTAATTTATCTCTAGTTATATTTTTTGTTTTAAATTATATTTAACCTGACATTAACATAGTCTCTCCAGCTTTCCCATAGTTGCTGGTTTGCATATTGTATCTTTTTCTATCCTTTTAATTTCAATTTGTTTGTATCTTTGAATCTAAAGTATGTGTTCCGTATACAATTCACAGTTGAAATTTTTTCAAGTCTGACAGTCTTAGTCTTTTGCTTGGATTAATACATTTATATTTATTTTTTATATGTTTGGAATTATGTGTGACATTATACTTTTGTTGTCTATATGATATTTTGTTTCTTTATTCCTTCCTTACTGCTTTGTTTTGCTTGAATAATATTTTCTAAAGCAGCATTTTAATTACATTAATGATTTGCACTTTATTGTAAAATTTATTTTTAGTCATTGGCCTGAGGTTTATCATATACATCTTAACTTATCAGAATCAGCTTCAGCTTTATACTTATATGATTCTAGTAATACATATATAGAAATGTAATTCTTGTGTTTCTCCTGTATTTTTTTGTAACCAGTTTTTGTGGCACTGTTGTTAAAACTATCATATCCATTAATGAAACAAACCAAACAGTACATTTTTATAATTATTATTTTTTTTCATTTGTTGTCATTTTTAGCCCATTACAGCTTTTCTTCCATATATTGATACTTCCTTTGTGCTATTATTTGCAAATACATTACCCATACATTGTTTTTCTAGTTATGGGTCCAATGCATTCTATACATATTTTACACAATTGTTTCTTTAAAATCAGTTAAGAGAAAAAAGGAGAAAACCATATTTATTCATAGTTTTAAAAATAATTACATAATTACTTTTATGATATTTTTATTTATATGTATTCAAATTATCATCCAGAGTCACTTGTTTTCAGCCTTAGGACATTTTTTAGTATTTCATGTAAAGCAGGTCTGCAACTATCAAATTATCTCAATTTTTGTTTATTTACAAAATCTCAATTTTGCCTTATGTTTTGAAAAATAGCTTTGCTAGATATAGAAATTTTGGTTAACAATTTATTTATTTAAGCATGGCTTATATGTTATCTCACTGTCTTCTGTCCTTCATTGCTTCTGCTGAGTGCTGCATTTCTAATCCTGTTAGGTCTCCCTTGTAAATGGTATGTCATTTTTCTCTTGCTGCTTTCAAGATTAACTCATCAACATTTTACTGTTTTATGCTTATTTATGGGTTTGCTTGCATTTATCTTATTTGAAGCTTGTAGAGCTTCCTGAATACTTAGGTTACTGTTTTTCAAGAAATTTGAGATTACAGGTATTACTTCTTTTTATTGAAACAGAATTGATTTAAAATATCCTGTTGCTTTCAGGTGGAAAGCAAAGATATTCAGTTATATATATTCTTGTTACTGTTGGGGTTGCAAAGAGTTGGACATGACTGACTGATTAACACACACACACGTGTGTGTGTGTGTATATGTGTGTGTGTATATATATATATATATATATATATATATTTCCCCCCTGGTTTCTCTGTGACTCAGTGATAAAGAATCTGCCTGGGGAGAACAAGATGGCTGAGGAATAGCTGGACATGGATTGTATCTCTTTCCATGGGTACCTCAGGAATACACCTTCAGACACAGAAGTGCATGCAGAACACCAGCTGAGAGCAGACAGGAGACACAAAACTTGGTAGGATGAAGGAACTAGGAGGAAAAACAGGAGTGTTAGTAGGAATGGGCCTGCCCTTGGTGGGTGGAGGAACTGAAGCAGAGATCTAATCCAAATATCAGGGCAACTGTCTGAGTCAGAGGAGAAACATTTAAGGCTGCAAGTGAAACAGCTGATCTGTAGCAGCCTAAATGGAATGAGAATCAAACAGTCCTTGCCACAGCCATACATACCTCAGACAGGGACGTAGATCCCCTGGAAGGGGCAATAGCTGGAAGCTGGACTTTAGGGGCTGTGGAGCAATCCCAGGGCGAGGGCTGCTGTTGACTGTGGAGAGACAGATCGAGGAGATGTAAGGCAGGAGATTGTGGTGGGAAATGCCTGTGGAGGAAAGCAAGGCAGCGATGGAAGCAAGGCAATATTGCTGAGTCATGCATAGGGGGTGGAGCCATCACCATAGCCTCTCTTCCCCCCACACGCCAGTATTGGCAACTGAACAATAGAGAGGTTGGCCCATCAAACACCTGACACAGTGAACTACAGAGTAAGACTCCACCCAGGGTGCCTTTTACTTGCCTAATGCACTGATCTACAGAGTAGGGTCCCAGCCAGGGGGGCCCCTCTATGTTCCTGATGTGCTGAACAACAGAGAAGGACCCCAGGCAAGGGAGCCCTCTAAGTGCCTGAACGGAGGGAGCTATGGAGAAAGACTGGCCAAAGAGGTCTTCTGATCAGCAGCTACAAGAGGCTTGAAAAAAAAAAATTCTGATGGACCCATAACTCCTGCAATGGAAGTAGTCCGTGTCCCTGAACACTTGATGCGACCAGGGTCCCTGCAAGCCAAGTAGCTGTGTCACCTTCATGCTCAACTCTCACTGTGGCAGAGTGGCCACAGGCTGAAAACATCTTGCATCTATGCATGCATGATCTCTTCGGTAGTGTCTGACTCTTTGCGACCCTGTAAACTGTGGCCTGCCAGACTTCTCTGTCAAGGAGGGAGGTATTCTCCAGGCAAGAATACTGGAGCATATTGGCCAATACTAGTTGCCCTACCCTTCTAGAGTACTATATTTCCTGCTGCCCTAGCCTCCAACCCCCTTGAGTACCTGGTGCTGCCAGAACCCCTGCAACCCAAGCAGCTGCACCACCTCCACACCTGGCCCTCACAGGGGCAAACCCAAGTCCTACAGGGCAGCCTCAGGAACAAACCCCAGTGGGTGACTCACATGCAGAGGTGGAAATAAAACCACAATTGAAACCTAGGGGCAGTGTGACTAAGGAAGAAGACCCCAAGCGTTCAGACCAGCTGTACAAACTGCAGATCAAATCCACAAGATCAACTAAGCAGACTCTGTGTCTATGGAATATATAAAAGGTCATTGAGAGCTCCCACAAAAGAAAATGCACTATTTCTGATAGCTGTGGACATTAGAGGCAAGGATATAGAGAAGTAGGGCCAGATTAGAATCTGAGCTGCCCCCACAACAGGTCTAGAGATCAGCACAGTGTTGGAGGGCATCCTAGGGAGGTGAGGTGTACTGTGACTCCCAGCGAGGGAAAGGACTCTGAAAACAGTGACTCAAGAAAAACTTTTATTATTCTTATGTTTTGACTTGCTCTGTAGATTCTTTAGGATTTTTTCTTTTTCCCTCCCCCCCCTTCTGTTGTAGTTGTTTATTTTATTAGCACTAAGAAATCTAATTAAGCTTTTGAGCTTTTTTTTTTTTTTCTCAGTCACATTTTTTATTGTTGTTATAACCCCCTGCCTCTATATTGGGCTTTTGCAGTTCTGTGGAGTTTTTCTTTATTATTATTTTAATTTTTTTAAACCTATTATTTTTTCTACACTTATTCCTTTGTTTGTTTTTTCTTACTGTTCTTTTCCCCTTGCAGTTAAACTTTAATGTATATATGTTAAACTTCTTTATCTGCCTCTATTTAGCTTTGAATAGCTATTCTTTCTTTCTTTCCTTTCCTCTCAACATAGTTGGCAGTTTTATTTTCATTGCTTTGTTCTTCAGTTGGCACCTTGCTTTAGTTTTGTTTTCCAGTTTGTGCTTTAGTTAGTTTTGTTCTGGTAGATATGATTTTTTATTTTCTTTGTTCACCAGGTTAATCTATTGTACTTTATTTTTGTTGTACTGCTTTGATTCCGATTATGTGTGTATAGGTATATGTGTATATTCAGTCACACATTTTATTGTTGTTATAAACCTCTGCCTCTCCATTGGGCTTTTGCAGTTCCATGCTTTCACTTTTTTCCCCTCTTTTCTTTCTTTTTCCATTCTTTCTTTTCTCTTTTTTATAATTAAAAAAAAATTAAAACCTATTATATTTTTCTATATCTATTCCTTTGTTTGCCTTTCCTACTGTTCTTTCCCCTAGAAGTTAAACTTGAATGTATATAAATCTTCTTCTTCTACCACTACTTAACTTTGCATATCTATTCTTCCTTTCTTTATTTTCTTTCTTTCCTCTAAACATATTTGTTAGTTTTGTTTTCATTGCTTTCTTCTTCACTTGGCACCTTGCTTTAGTTTTATTTTCTACTTTGTGCTTTAGTTAGTTTTGTTCTTAACTGGTAAATATATTTTTTTATTTCTTTTGTTCACCAGGTCAGTCTCAGTTCAGTTCAGTTCAGTCGCTCAGTCGTGTCCGACTCTTTGCGACCCAACGAATCACAGCACGCCAGGCCTCCCTGTCCATCACCAGCTCCTGGAGTTCACTCAGAGTCGTGTCCATCGAGTCAGTGATGCCATTCAGCCATCTTATCCTTGGTTGTCCCCTTCTCCTCCTGCCCCCAATCCCTACTAGCATCAAAGTCTTTTCCAATGAGTCAACTCTTCGCATGAGGTGGCCAAAGTACTGGAGTTTCAGCTTTAGCATCATTCCTTCCAAAGAAATCTCAGGGTTGATCTCCTTCAGAATGGACTGGTTGGATCTCCTTGCAGTCCAAGGGACTCTCAAGAGTCTTCTCCAACACCACAGTTCAAAACCATCCATTCTTTGGTGCTCAGCCTTCTTTACAGCCCAACTCTCACATCCATGCATGACTACTGGAAAAACCATAGCCTTGACTAGACAGACCTCAGTGGGCAAAGTAATGTCTCTGCTTTTAAATATGCTATCTAGGTTGGTCATAACTTTTCTTCCAAGGAGCAAGCATCTTTTAATTTCATGACTGCAATCACCATCTGCAGTTATTTTGGAGCCCAAGAAAATAAAGTCTGACACTGTTTCTGCTGTTTCTCCATCTATTTCCCATGGAGTGATGGGACCAGATACCATGATCTTCGTTTACTGAATGTTGAGCTTTAAGCCAACTTTTTCACTATCCTCTTTTACTTTCATCAAGAGGCCTTTTAGTTCCTCTTCACTTTCTGCCATAAGGGTGGTGTTATCTGCATATCTGAGGTTATTGATATTTCTCCTGGAAATCTTGATTCCAGCTTGTGTTTCTTCCAGTCCAGCGTTTCTCATGATGTACTCTGCATATAAATTAAATAAGCAGGGTGACAATATACAGCCTTGACGTACTCCTTTTCCTATTTGGAACCAGTCTGTTGTTCCATGTTCAGTTCTAACTGTTGCTTCCTGGCCTGCATACAGATTTCTTGTCAATCTACTGTACTTTATTTTTGACTTCGCTAATGGATGTATATGTGTATATTCCATTATTTTAAATATTATTTGCCTGATTTTGTGCTAATGGCAGGCATCTTTGGTTTCTCATTTTTGGATATTTGTTTTAGTCTCACTTAATGCCATAACAAACCACTTGTGGAATCTTCATTGCTGACCAGAAATCAAGCCTTGAGCCTATGGAGTGGGAGCACTGACTCCAAGACCCTAGACTACCAGAGAACTAACCCTTAAGTGAAGTGAAGTGAATTCATGTCTGACTCTTTGTGACCCCATGCACTGTAGATTGCCAGGGTCCCCTGTCCATGGGATTTTCCAGGCAAGAGTACTGGAGTGGATTGCCATTTCCTTCTCCAGGGAATCTTCCCAACCCAGGGATTGAACCCAGGTCTCCCACACTGCAGGCAGATACTTTACCATCTGAAGCACCAGGGAAGCCCAAAACTAACCCTAGGGAGTATCAAATAGTGAGAACTCACACAAAGAAAACTACTTTAATACAAGACCCAGCATCACCTTACCACCAGTAGCACTCTGTGCAGGACACCTCATCTAAACAAAAATAAACAAAAATACAAACCCAATCATCAGCAGACAGGATTACCACCTTACTCAGCCTTGACCATCAGAGGAAAAACAAACAAACAAACACTCAGCACAAATCTCATCCTATAGGAAGCTTACACAAACCACTGGACCAACCTTAGGAATGCAGAAACCAAAGGGAAGAAATAATTCAACCTTGAAGCCTAGTAAAAGGAGATCTCAAACACAATAAGTTAAAAAAAATTATAATGTAAAAGCAGAGAAATACTACATAAAGGAAGGAACAAACTAGAAACACAGAAGTCCAAATAAATGAAAAGGAAATAGGCAAACTACCTGAAAAAAAAATCAGAATTATGATAGTAAAGATGGTCAAAAAACTTGAAAACAAAATGGAGAAATTGCAAAGATCACTTAACAGAGACCTAGAAGAATTAAATTATAAACATGCAGAGACAAACAACACAATTACTGAGATTAAAAATACTCTAGAAGGAATCAATAGCAGAATATCTGAAGCAGAAAAACTAATCAGTGAACTGGAAGATAAAATGCTGGAAATAACTTCTGAAGAGCAGAATAAAGTTAGCTCAGTTCAGTTCAGAATAAAGTTAAAAGGATGAAAATAACTGAGGACAGTCTCAGAGACATCTGGGACAATATCAAATGCACCAACATTTGAATTATAGGCATCTCAGAAGAAAAAGAGAAAAAGAAAGGGTATGAGAAAATTTTTGAAGAGATTAGAATTGAAAATTTCCCCAACATGGAAAAAGAAATAGTCAATGAAGTCCAAGAGGCACAAAGAGTCCCATGCAGGACAAACCCTAGGAAAAACATGCCAAGACACATACCAATCAAACTAACAAAGACTAAACAGAAAGAAAGAAAATTAAAAGCAGCAAGGGAGAAGCAAGAAGTAACATACAAGAGAAATCCCAGCTGATCTTTCAGCAGAAACTCTGCAGGCCAGAAGGGAATGGCAGGATATATTCAAAGTACTGAAAGGGAAAACTCTGCGACTAAGATTACTGTACCTTGCAAAAATCTCATTCAAAACTGAGGTAGAAGTAAAAAGGTTTTCAGACAAGCAAAAGTTGAGAGAATTCAGTACCACCAAACGAGCTTTACAACACATGTTAAAGGGGCTTATAAAGTCAAGAAATACAAGAGACAAGAAAAAAAAAATCTACAAAATCAACCCCAAACAACTAAGAAAATGGCAATAGAAACATATATATCAATAATTACTTTAAATACAAATGGATTAAATGCTCCAACCAAAAGGTAGACTGGTGAATGGATACAAAAATAAGACCCATATACATGTTGTCTACAAGAAACCCTCTTCAGACCTAAAGACACATATAGACTGAAAATGAGAGAGTGAAAAATATATTCCATGCAAACGGGAAGCAAAAGAAAGTTAGAGTAACAATCCTCATATTAGACAAAATAGGCCTAAAGAATATTACAAGAGATAAGGAAGAGCATTGTATAATGATCAAGGGATCAATCCAAGAGGTAGCCATAATTTTAAATTATCTATGCACCCAACACAGGAGCATCTCAATATGTAAGAAAACACTAACATACATAGAAGGAGAATTTGACAGTAATGCAATAATATCAGGAGATTTTAATAACACCCCCTCACAGCAATGGACAGATCATCAAAACAGAAAATTAATAAGGAAATACAAGTCTTAAATGATACATTAGGTGAGATGGATATTATTTATATTTTCAGAACATTCCATCCAAATGCAAAAGAATACACCTTCTTCTCAAGTGCACATGGAACATACTCCAGGATAGACCACATCTTGGGTCACAAATCAAACCTCAGTAAATTTAAGAAAACTGAAATCGTATCAAGCATCTTCTCTGACCATGTTATGAGACTAGATATCAATTACAAGAAAAAAAAAAGTGCAGGAAACACAAACACATGGAGATTAAACAGCATGTTTCTAAATAACCAACAGGTTGCTGAAGAAATCAAAAGGGAAATTAAAAAAAAATTTCTAGAAACAAATGACTGTGAAAACATGACAACTCAAAACCTATGGGATTCAGCAAAAGCAATTCTGAGGGAAGATTATAGCAGTACAATCCTACCTCAAGAAACAAGAAAAACATCAAATATACAACCTAACTTTACACCTAAAACAATTGGAAAAAGAAGAACAAAAACTCCCAAAATTAGTAGAAGGAAAGAAATCATAAAAATCTGAGCAGAAATAAGTGAAAAATAAATGAAATTAGCAATAATAAAGTTTAGTGTATAGGAATGCAAGGGATTTCTGTGTGTTGATTTTATATCCTGCAAATTTACTATATTCATTGTTTAGCTCTAGTAATTTTCTGGTAGAGTCTTTAGGCTTTTTTATGTAGAGGATCATGTCATCTGCAAACAGTGAGAGTTTTACTTCTTCTTTTCCAATTTGGATTCTTTTCTTTTTTTTTTCTGCTCTGATTGCTGTGACAATTCCATTCACCATTGCAACGAAAAGAATAAAATACTTAGGAATATATCTACCTAAAGAAACTAAAGACCTATATATAGAAAACTATAAAACACTGGTGAAAGAAATCAAAGAGGACACTAATAGATGGAGAAATATACCATGAGCATGGATCGGAAGAATCAATATAGTGAAAATGAGTATACTACCCAAAGCAATTTACAAATTCAATGCAATCCCTATCAAGCTACCAGCCATATTTTTCACAGAACTAGAACAAATAATTTCAAGATTTGTATGGAAATACAAAAAACCTCGAATAGCCAAAGCAATCTTGAGAAAGAAGAATGGAACTGGAAGAATCAACCTGCCTGACTTCAGGCTCTACTACAAAGCCACAGTCATCAAGACAGTATGATACTGGCACAAAGACAGAAATATAGATCAATGGAACAAAATAGAAAGCCCAGAGATAAATCCGCACACATATGGACACCTTTGACAAAGGAGGCAAGAATATACAATGGAGTAAAGACAATCTCTTTAACAAGTGGTGCTGGGAAAACTGGTCAACCACTTGTAAAAGAATGAAACGAGATCACTTTCTAACACCCCACACAAAAATAAACTCAAAATGGACTAAAGATCTAAATGTAAGACCAGAAACTATAAAACTCCTAGAGGAGAACATAGGCAAAACACTCTCAGACATAAATCACAGCAGGATCCTCTATGATCCACCTCCCAGAATTCTGGAAATAAAAGCAAAAATAAACAAATGGGATCTAATTAAAATTAAAAGCTTCTGCACAACAAAGGAAACTATAAGCAAGGTGAAAAGACAGCCTTCTGAATGGGAGAAAATAATAGCAAATGAAACAACTGACAAACAACTAATCTCAAAAATATACAAGCAACTCCTACAACTCAATTCCAGAAAAATAAATGACCCAATCAAAAAATGGGCCAAAGAACTAAATAGACATTTCTCCAAAGAAGACATACAGATGGCTAACAAACACATGAAAAGATGCTCAACATCACTCATTCTCAGAGAAATGAAAATCAATACCACAATGAGGTACCACTTCACACCAGTCAGAATGTCTGCGATCCAAAAATCTGCAAGCAATAAATGCTGGAGAGGGTGTGGAGAAAAGGGAACCCTCCTACACTGTTGGTGGGAATGCAAACTAGTACAGCCACTATGGAGAACAGTGTGGAGATTCCTTAAAAAATTGCAAATAGAAATACTGTATGACTCAGGAATCCCACTTCTGGGCATACACACCAAGGAAACCAGAATTGAAAGAGACACATGTACCCCAATGTTCATCGCAGCACTGTTTATAATAGCCAGGACATGGAAGCAACCTAGATGTCCATCAGCAGATGAATGGATAAGAAAGCTGTGGTACATATACACAATGGAGTATTACTCAGCCATTAAAAAGAATACATTTGAATCAGTTCTGATGAGATGGATGAAACTGGAGCCGATTATACAGAGTGAAGTAAGCCAGAAAGAAAAACACCAATGCAGTATACTAACACACACACACACACACACACACACACATATATATATATATATATATATATATATATATATATATATATATATGGAATTTAGAAAGATGACAATGATGACCCTTTATGCAAGACAGCAAAAAAGACACAGATGTGTATAATGGACTTTTGGACTCAGAGGGAGAGGGAGAGGGTGAGATGATTTGGGAGAATGGCATTGAAACATGTATACTATCATCTAAGAATCCAATGGCAAGTCTATGTCCGATGCAGGATACAGCATTCTTGGGGCTGGTGCACGGGGATGACCCAGAGAGATGTTATGGGGAGGGAGGTGGGAGGGGGGTTCATGTTTGGGAACGCATGTACACCCGTGGTGGATTCATGTCAATGTATGGCAAAACCAGTACAGTATTGTAAAGTAAAATAAAGTAAAAATAAAAATAAAAATAAATAAAAATAAAAAAATAATAAAGTTTAATAAAACTAAAAGCTGGTTCTTTGAGAAGATAAACAAAATTGACAAACCTTTAGCCAGACTCATCAAGAACAAAAGAGAGGAAATAATCAAATCAACAAAATTAGAAATGAGAAAGGAGAAGTTACAAAAGACAATGGAGAAGTACAAAGGGTTATAAGAGACTATTATGAACAACTATATAGCCATACAATGGATAACCTGGAAGAAATGGATATATTCTTAGATAAGTTTAGTCTCCCAAGACTGAGCTAGGAAGAAAGAGAAATTATGAACAACCCAATAACAAGCACTAAAATGGAAGCGGTGATAAAAAATCTCCCAAACAACAAAAGCCCAGGACCAGATGGCTTCACAGAATTCTATCAAATATTTAGAGAAGGGATAATGCCTATCCCTCTAAAACTCTTTCAGAAAATTCCAGAGGAAGGAACACTTCCAAACTCATTCTACAAGGCCACCATCACTTTGTTACCAAAACCAAACAACAGAAAAGAAAACTACAGGCCAATATCACTGATGAACATAGGTGAAAAAATCCTCAACAAAATTTTAGCAAACAGAGTTAAGCAACACATTAAAAAGCTTATACACAATGGTCAAGTTGGCTTTATTCCAGGAATGCAAGGACTCTTCATTATATGCAAATTAATCAATGTGATACTATATTAAACAGTTGAAAGATAAAAACCATGTGATGATCTCAATAGATGCAGAAAAAGCATTTGATATAATTCAGCACCCATTTATGATTAAAACTCTTCAAAAAACGGGCATAGAAGGAACCTACCTCAACATAGTAAAGGCTGTATAGGATCAGCTTATAGCAAACATTATTATCAGTGGTGAAAAACTGAAAGTATTTCCCCTAAGATCAGGAACAAGACAAGGATGTCCCCTTTCACCACTATTATTTAACATAGTTTTGGAAGTCCTAGCTATAGCAATCAGAGAAGAAAAAGAAATAAAAGGAATCCAGACCAGAAAAGAAGAAGTAAAGCCTCTCATTGTTTGCAGATGGCTTGATACTGTACATAGAAAATCCTAAAGATAGTACCGGAAAATTACTCGAGCTAACCAGTGAATTTAGCAAAATTGCAGGATACAATGGAGAAGGTGATGGCATCCCACTCCAGTACTCTTGCCTGGAAAATCCCATGGACGGAGGAGGTTGGTAGGCTCCAGTCCATGGGGTCGCGAAGAGTTGGACACGACTGAGTGACTTCACTTTCACTTTTCACTTTCATGCATTGGAGAAGAAAATGGCAACCCACTCCAGTGTTCTTGCCTGGAGAATCCCAGGGATGGGGGAGCCTAGTGGGCTGCCATCTATGGGGTCACACAGTGTCAGACATGACTGAAGTGACTTAACAGCAGCAGCAGAAGGATACAAAATCAATTAACAAAAATCACTTGCATTTCTATATACTAACAATCAAAAATCAGAAAGAGAAATTAAGGAATCAATCCCATTCACCATTGCAACAAAAATAATTAAATATCTAAGAATAAACTTACCTAAGGAGAAGAAAGAGCTGTACACAGAAAATTATAAGACACTAATGAAACAAATCAAAGATATTTCTCCAAAGAAGACATACAGTTGGATAACAAACAGATGAAAAGATGCTCAACATTGCTCATTATTAGAGAACTGCAAATCAAGACCACAATGAGCTATCACTTCAAACCAGTCAGAATGGTGATCATCAAAAAGTCTGCAAACAATAAATGGTGGAGGGGGTGTGCAGAAAAGGGAATACTCTTGCACTGATGGTGAGACTGTTAATTGATACAGCCACTATGGAAGATGGTATGGAGATTCCTTAAAAAATGTAGGAATAAAACCACTATATGTCCCAGCTATCTCACTTCTAGGCATATACCCTGAGGAAACAAAAATTGAAAGAGACACACGTATCCCATTGTTCATTGCAGCACTATTTACAATAGCTAGAACATGGAAGCGACCTAGATGTCCATTGACGGATGAATGGATAAAGAAGTTGAGGTACATATACACAATGGAATGTTACTCAGCCATAAAAGGAACACACTTGAGTCAGTTCTGATGAAGTGGATGAACCTAGAGCCTATTACAGAGAGTGAAGTGAGTCAGAAAGATAAATATCGTATTTTAATGCACATATATGGAATCCAGAAAAATTCTACTGAAGAATTTATTTACAGGGCAGCAATGGAGAAACAGACATAGAAAATAGACTTATGGACATGGGGAGAGGAGAGGAGAGGGTGAGATGTATGGAAAAAGTAACATGGAAACATATTACCATATGTAAAATAGATAGCCAATGGAATTTGCTGTATGGCTCAGGAAACTTAAACAGGGGCTCTGTATTAACCTAGAGGGGTGGGATGGAGAGAGAAATGGGAGGGAGTTCAAAAGGGAGGGGATATTATGTATACCCAAGGCTGATTCATGTTGTGGTTTGACAGAAAACAACAAAATTCTGTAAAGCATTTATTCTCAATAAAAAAATAAATTAAAAGAAAAAATAAGTTTCCCTTAACAATTATAAAATATTTACAGAAGAGATAAATTAATGGAAAAATTCAATGAGGCTTTGGGAATGTTGATTTGGAACAATGTTATAATAGTCCCTTTGGTATGAACAAAGTGTGTAAACAATTACACATCAGTCACTTTGATATTGAACACTTGGACCTCATGTTCATTATTTTGCTTTGGAAATACACATAATTACTGTATGTGTCCCTTGACTGGTGACTGAATAAACATAATTTGGCTATTTACATATTTATTAATTGTACTATGAGAGTGTTAAATGGTGTGTCTTTTTCAGCCATGAGACTGCTTACCAGAATAAATGCTTGACTTAAAAATATTAAAAAAAATAAAAAAAGAATCTTCCTGCCAAGCAAGAGACGTGGGTTTGATCCCTGGGTCAAGTCAGGAAGAGCCCCTGGAGGAGGAAACGGCAACTCACTTCAACAACAATATATATTGTTGAACCCATTCCCTTCTCCAGTTCTCTTCTTTTTATTATAGGTTATTACAAGATATTGAGTATAAATCCCTGTGCATATAATAAATCATTGTTGTTTTTCCATTTTATATATGGTAGTGTGTATCTATTGATTACTCCTAATTTATTCCTCCCCACATTTTCCCTTTTATTAAAGGTAAGTTTGTTTTCTATTTTTTGTTATTGTTCAGTCTCTTTAAGTTATTCCCAAATCTCTGTGACCCCATAAATGGCAGCACACCAGGCTTCCCTGTCCTTCACTCTCTCCCAGAGTGTGCTCAAACTCATGTCCATTGAATCAGTGATGCCATCCAACTGTCTCATCCTCTGTTGCCCCCTTCTTCTGCTCTCAATCTTTCTTAGTATCAGGGTCTCTTTCAGTGAGTTGACTCTTCACCAAAGTGGCCAAAGTTTTGGAGCTTCAGCTTCAGTATCAGTCCTTCCAGTGAATATTCAAGGTTGATTGCCTTTAAGAGTGTTTGTTTATAATGTGTAAGTAAATTCATTTGTATATTTTGTAAATTCAGATATAAGTGGTAACATATAATATTTGACTTTCTCTGTCTGACTTACTTCACTTAGTATGACATTCTATAGGCCCATCAATGTTGCTACAAATGGCAATATTTCATTCTTGTTTAAGGCCGAGTAGTATTTCATTGTGTGTGTGTATACCATATCTCCTTTATCCATTCATCTCTTGAAAATGAGAGTTGCTTCCATTTCAGTGTTATTGTATATAATATTGCTATGAACATTGGGGTGTGTGTATCTTTTAAAATCAGAGCTCCATCTTTTCTACATATATGCCCAGAAGTAGAATTGATTCATCATAAGGTAGCCTTATTTTTAACTTTTTTAAAACCTCAATACTGTTTTACATAGTTGCTGCATTAATTTACATTCTCACCAACAGTGTACAAGAGCTCTCTTCTCCACACTCTCTCCAGTCCCTTTATTATTTGTAGACTTTTTGACAATAGCCATTCTAACTGGTGTGAAGTAATACCTAATTGTAGTTTTGATTTTTATTTCTCTAATAATCAGCAGTGTTGAGCATCTTTACTTGTGTCTGTTGGCCATTAGTATGTCTTCTTTGAAGAAGAAGATATCTTATTTGGTCTTCTGCCCATTTTTTATTGGGTTATTATCTTATATTGAGTTGTATGAATCATTTGTTTATTTTAGATATTTAAATTACTTGTCATTTGGATCTTTTGCCAACACTTTCTCCCAATCTATAGGCTGCCTCTATACTTTGTTTATTGCTTCCTTTGCTGTGCAAAAGCTTTTAGGTTTGATTAGGTCCCATTTGTTTATTTTTGCTTTTATTTCTTTGGCCTTGGGAGACTGATCTAAAAAACATATTGCTACCATTTACATACGGTAATGTTTTGGTTATGTTCTTTATTAAGACTTTTATAATGTCATGTTTCATATTTAGATCTTTAAACTTTCTGAGTTTCTTTTTGTATATGGTGTGAGGGAGTGTTCTGATTTCATTGATTTACATATGGCTGTCCAGCTTTCCCAAAAGCACTTATTGAAGAGACTATTTTCTCCATTGTATATTCTTGCCTCATCTGTCTAAGATTAATTGACTGTAGGTTGATGGATTTATAAGCTCTTTATTTTTTTCCATTGAACTATATGTCTGTTTTTGAGACAATACCATGCTGTTTCAATTACTGTGAAAATGAAAGTGAAGGTCTCTCAGTCGTGTCTGACTCTTTGTGACCTCATGGACTATACAGTCCATGGAATTCTCCAGGCTAGAATACTGAAGTGGGTAGTCTTTCCCTTCTCCAGGGGATCTTCCCAACCCAAGGATCAAGTCTAGGGAAACCCAAGAATACTGGAGTGGGTAGCCTATCCCTCCTCCATCAGGTCTTCCTGACCCAGGAATCAAACTGGGGTCTCCTGCATTGCAGGTGGATTCTTTACCAACTGAGCTTCAGGGAAGTCTGCATTATTTTATGAAGTCTGGGAGGTGTATGCCTCTAGCTTTCTTTTTTGGTCCTCAAGATGGCTTTGGCAATTCTGGGCCTTTCGTAGTCGTAGTAATAGTAGTGAAAGTCGCTCAGTTGTTTCTGACTCTTTGTGACTCCATGGATGACTGTAACCTACCAGACTCCTCTGTCTATGGAATTCTCCCGGCAAGAATACAGGAGTGGATTGCCATTCCCTTCTCCAGGGTATCTTCCTAACCCAGGGATAGAACCTGGGTTTCCTGAATTGCAGTCAGATTCTTTATCATCTGAGCCACCAGGGAAGCCTTTGAGCCACCAGAGAAGCCAGGGTCTTTTGTGAGTCCATATAATATTTAGGATCATTTGTTCTAGTTCTGTGAAAAATGTCATAGGGATTGCATTTAATTTGCCAATTTCTTTGTGTAGTATGACCATTTAAACAATATTAATTCTTCTCATCCCGGGGATATGGGATATCTTTCCATTTCTTTGAATCATCCCCAATTCCTTTATCAATGTTTTGTAGTTCTCAGGGCATACATTTTTCAATCCTTGGTTTGGTTTATTCCTAGCTACTTTATTTTTGACATAATATTATATAGGAATGCTTTTTATTCTTTTTCTGATATTTCATTGTTAGTGTAAAGAATGCAACAGATTTCTGTAAATTAATCTTGTATCCTATTGCCCTGCTGAAGTCATTTATTACTTCTAACAGTTTTTGTGTGGGGTTGCTAGGGTTTTTTATATACAGTATTATAATGATGACTATTTTACATCTTCCCTTATGATTTAGATAATTTTATTTTTCTTATCTAATTGATATTTCCAGTACTTCTAATATTATGTTGAAATAAATGGTGAGAGTGAATGCACATTCTTGTCTTGTTCCAGAATCTAGCAGGAAGATTTTGAGCTTTTCACAGGTGAGTAGGATATTGGCTCATCTAGAGTGCAAGACAGCAAGTGACTCATCTAGAGTACAAGACAGCTGGATTGCTAGATTAACTGAGACTGGAATGGATATAGTTTCCCATTCTATACTGGTCTTTTTATATTAGAAAGGAAAGTGAAGTGAAAATTTCTCAGTTGTGTCGGCTGACTATTTGTAACCCCATGGACTAAACAGTCTATTGAATTCTCTAGGCCAGAATACTGGAGTGGGTAGCCTTTCCCTTCTCCAGGGATCCTTCCAAACCAGAGATCAAACTCAGGTCTCCCACATTGCAGGTGGATTCTTTACCAACTGAACTGTCAGGGAAGCCCCCTGTTCAATCCATTAATAGACTTAAAAGCTTCTCAAGTAGAATTAGCATCTGAAGGAAGATCAGAATTTTCTTTAAGAGCAATCTGAAGACTCCCCACTGGTAAAAACTAGCTTATTCTCTATATCTGTGAGTCTTCTTTGTTGTTGTTGTCATATTAACTAGTTCTATTTTATAGATTTGTCTTTCTCTGACTTATTTCCCCTTTTATAAGGCAATATAAGGATGAGCATTTGGGAGGTACAAACTATTAGGTGTAAGATAGGCTACAAGGCTGTATGGTACAACACAAGAAATATAGCTAATATTTTGTAACAACTGTAAGTGGAGTGTAACCTTTAAAATTGTATAAAGCATTTTTAAAAGGAAATTGTCAAAAAGTAAAAAAAATTAAAACAATCTGAAGTCAATCATAAAATTAATACCCAGGTTTGTCATATTTCTGTGTGCAAACCTGAATTTTGTACCATTCTAGAGTCTTTAGAAAAGTCCTAGGAATTGCTTGATAAAAGCACTGAGTGATTGGGCCTGATCATATAAATTAGTAGGCTGGTCTCCCAGTTGTAATTCTAGAGTCCTTTCAGGACTTTCTCAATCAATGGTTTTCATCCAATGCTGGGCCTGATACTTGCCAACAAGCATATGAACTATCTGATATAAGTCAGAGAAACCAGGTTGATAAAGTTGATAACTGTATTAAATTTCTCAGGAGATATGTTAGAATCTATGGTTACCTCGGGAAATCTTTGATTATGGCTAGAATTCAGTCCAGGGAGTATAAGAAATGAAGGGTTTAGCTTCCAGATCCTCTGAAGGTTTAATTTTAAAGGGACAGGTTTTGACAAGTTCAGAGGAAAAGAAAGCAGAGGGTTTCAGAGGAAAGTAGAAGTTTGGCGAGAAAATTAGTATGAGCAATTTGATGGTATAGTGGAGGGATAGGCAGTGTAGAAGGAAAGGAGGAATATGGTGCTGGAGGTGGAACCTAGTCAGAAGGAACTGAGGGAAAGAGACAAGTTGAGCTGGAGGCAGAGCCTGGGACAAAGAAACCAAGGAAGAAGAACCAGAAGCTTTGGGATACATTTTATCTTTCTTTAATCATTTGCTTCCTTAGGTAATCTTAAAACTTACTTTGCATACAAGCAGTTTTAGATTCCTAATAATATTGGGAAGCCTCAAAATGCCAATCAAAATAAATATTCCTCTCAATTGTGGAAATTTTTCAGCCATTCTAGTCCAATTCGATTTTGAGAAAATTAAATTTGGGTGTTTTGAAAGTTCCCCATAAAAGTTATTAATACTCTAAACTGCTTTTATATAAGTAAGTCCATTTAATTAGACATGGGCATAAGAAAGGATCTAAATTTTTAAACATAAAATCAGCCTGGAGTCTCTGAAAAAGGGGTACCCTCAAGATACTGCCAATTCAAGGGGTGGCTCAGATGATAAAGACTCTGCTTGCAACACTGGAGGCCTGAGTTTGATCCCTGGGTCAGAAGGATACCCTGGATAAGAGAATGGCTACCCATTGCTTGGAGAATTCCATGGACAGAAGAGCTTGGTGGCTACAGTCCATGGGATCACAAAGAGTCAGACACAATTGAGTGACTAACACTTTCATTTTCAGTTTTCAAGATAGTTAAAGTGATCCCACTTCCTAGAGGTTTTCCCTCTAAAATTTATTTTCAGACAACTTAAACAGCTTATAGCACAAATGGCTTGATTCACACTACTTTCAAGCCAGTCCCATCCAGTTTTAGGCAGTAGCTTGGTCCCAGAAGAACAAGGAAGAAGGGTTCTTTTTTGTTGTTGTTGTTTGTTTGTTTTAAGCCAGTCTCCAGAGAATAACCTTTCCCAATGAATAGGCTAAAGGCTAAAAATATCAGTACCATTTCTGAGAGATAACCCCTGTTCTTAAACAAATGAGTAGAAGGATAGCCAGCTTCAGGAGAAGCAGTCCTTGTTCCAAAGGGAATAGTGTGAAGGCTGGCCAGTTTCAGTGAAATAGTCTAAACTCAGATCAGACCAAAGTGCCAAATGAATACTTATGTACAGAAAACAAGGCCTTGATCAGAAAGACAAAGCATTCCAATAGACCCCAAATAAGGCCTGGACAGTTTCAATACAAAAAGGTCGTTAATTCACATTCAGGAGAAAGACACAGATTTGAATTCCATAATACAAAGGAAAAGACTAAGCACCTGGTGGCTCAGATGGAAAAGAACCTGCCTGCAATGCAGGAGACTAAGGTTTGATCCCTGGGTTGGGAAGATCCTCTGGAGAAAGGAATGGCTACCCACCCCAGTATTCTTGCCTGGAGAATTCAACACACAGAGGAGCCTGGCAGGCTACATTCCATGGAGTTGCAGAGTTAGACATGACTGAGAGACTAACACAAACAGACAAACAACAACGAGGTCACCTGTTTGCTCACCAGCCCAAGAGCTCTCAGGAGTTGTCTCTGGTTTCTGTATCGGCCACAAAAATGTTAACCTGAAGCGTACTGCCAGATATTTCCTAGGTACCTAGGATGAGCAGAGAATTGCAATTTGGGAGTCTGCAGCCATGATGAACCACACAAAAGTCCGTGCTTGCAAAGTAAAGAAGAACACTTTTACAGAGAGGTAAAAATGTTGGGAGGGCTCTAGTAAACAAAAAGTCTGTGGCTTTTCATTGTCTGAGAACTTGTGAAGAAAGAAAAAGTTTTTTTCTTCTTCCTGTGCAGTTCAGTTCAGTCGCTCAGTCGTGTCCGACTCTTTGCCACCCCATGAACGGCAGACGCCAGGCCTCCCCGTCCAACACCAACTCCCGGAGTCTACCCAAACCCATATCCATCGAGTTGGTGATGCCATCCAATCATCTCATCCTCTGTTGTCCCCTTCTCTTCCTGCCCTCAATCTTTCCCAGCATCACGGTCTTTTCAAATGAGTCAGCTCTTCACATCAGGTGGCCAAAGTATTGGAGCTTCAGCTTCAAAATCAGTCCTTCCAATGCACAACCAGGACTGATCACCCCTAGGATGGACTGGTTGGATCTCCTTGCAGTCTAAGGGACTCTCAAGAGTTTTCTCCAACACCATAGTTCAAAAGCATTGATTGGGAACACGTGTACACCCGTGGTGGATTCATGTTGATGTATGGCAAAACCAATACAATATTGTAAAGTAATTACCCTCCAATTAAAATTAATAAATTTAAATTAAAAAAAGAAAAAACCTCTTCCACAGTGAAAAAGCTTACAAAACAAACAAACAAACAAACAAACAAAACCATCAATTCTTCAGTGCTCAGCTTACTTTATAGACCAACTCTCACATCCATATATGACCAATGGAAAAACCATAGCCTTGACTAGAGGGACCTGTGCTGGCAAAGTAATGTCTCTGCTTTTTAATATGCTGTCTAGGCTGGTCATAACTTTCCTTCCAAGGAGTAGGATTTCATGGCTGAAATCACCATCTGCAGCAATCTTGGAGCCCAGAAAAATAAAGTCAGTCACTATTTCCAATGTTTCCCCATCTATTTGCCATAAAGTGATGGGACATGATCTTAGTTTTCTGAATGGTGAGCTTTAAGCCAACTTTTTCACTCTCCTCTTTACTACTGCTACTGCTAAGTCACTTCAGTCATGTCCGACTCTGTGCGACCCCATAGACGGCAGCCCACCAGGCTCCCCCGTCCTTGGGATTCTCCAGGCAAGAACACTGGAGTGGGTTGCCATTTCCTTCTCCGATGCATGAAAGTGAAAAGTCAAAAGTGAAGTTGCTCAGTCGTGTCCGACCCTCAGCGACCCCATGGACTACAGCCTTCCAGGCTCCTCCGTCCATGGGATTTTCCAGGCAGGAACACTGGACTCTCCTCTTTAGGGCACTATTATTTTTCAGGGTATGAGAGCTCCCCTTTCTGGTCTCCCAACTCTAATAGAGTTTTTGTTTATTAAATTTAAATATATATTTATATTTAGTTTATATCAAATATATAATTTATATCAATATGTATTTATTTAGTGTTTCTATTTATTATTTTCCTTTATCCATTAATTCATCACAGACACTGAGATCATTTGTATGTCTTGACTATTACAAATAATGCTGCAGTGAATGTAGGGTTGTATATAGCTCCAAGATAGGTTTTACTTCCTTTGGATCTATACAAAAGTGGAATTGCTGAATCACAAGGCAATTCTATTTTCAAGTTTTGATGAACATCCATACTCTTTTTCCATAATGTCTGCATCAATTTGCATTCTCACCGAAAATGTATAAGAGGATTATTTTTCCACATCCTTACTAAACCTTATCTAGTCTCTTTTTGAGGATAACCATTCTATTAATTATGAATGAAAATATATTATTAGAATTTTGACTTGCATTTATCTGACAATTAGTGATGCTGAGCACCTTTTCATATACTTGGTAGCCATTTGTAGATTTTCTATGAAGGAAAAAAAGTTTATTCAAGCCTTCTGTCTAGTTTTTAACCTAGTTTTTAATTTGTTGGCCATTGATTTGCATGATTTCCTTACATATTTTGAATATAAACTCTTTATCAGATAGGTTGATTGCAAATATTTTCTCCCATTCTGTAGGTTGCCTTTTCATTTTGTTAATTGTTTCTTTTGCTGTGCAAGAGCTTTTCAATTTGATGTAGACCCACTTGTTTAGCTTTTCTTGCTTTTGCCCTCATAGTCATAAAGTCATTGCTAAGAGCAATGTAAGGAAGCTTTTTCTATAAGTTTAATGGTTTCTGATTTTACATTTAACACTTTGATCCATTACAAGTTAGAGTGTTGTAATGTCCAGTTTCACTCTTTTATGTGACAAGTTTTCCCAGCACCATTTATTGAGGCAACTATTTTTATGCCATTGAGTATTCTTGATAAATATTAGTTCTAAAATGTTGGTTTTCAAATATGGGTTTATTTCTAGACTCCACTACTTTATTCTCCACTTTCTAGCTTTGCCAGCACCCTAGTCTAAGCTACTATCATTTTTTGCCTGGTATCTTTCCTTCTACTTTTGGCCCCATCCAAAATATTCTTCACACTTCTGCCAGAATAATCTTTGCATAGCACAAAAATGGTCATGTCACTTCCCTGTTAAAATCTCTTTAATGCTTTCCCATTGTTAATCTGGAGACAGAAAATACTATTGCTTAGGACTGAAACAATGTTTCTTCATTGAAAAGATTTCTATTCTACCTTTGGAACTCAATATTTCCTTCCTAACTTTTTTAAGGTCAAATAAAGTTTAAAAGCCAGATGGAATTGAAGATATTAAACAGCTGACCTTGAAGTGGAGAGATTATCCTAGATGATCTAAATGAGTCCAATATAATCACAAGGGCTTTTATCAGTGGAAGATGGAGGCATAAAAAGGAAAACCAGAGAGTTGGTAGTGTGAGAAGGACTTGGCCTGATGCTGCTGGCTCTGAAAATGGAGAGTGTCATGAGCCAAGGAATGTGGGTGGCTTCTAGAATATGTAAAGGTCAAGGAAACAGATTTTCTCCTAGATACTGCAGAAAGAAACTTAACCCTGTCAACATCTTAGTTTTAGCTTTGATGTTATAGATGCTCAGATGCTCAGTCGTGTCCAAATCTTTGTGATCTTATGGACTGTAGCCCACCAGTCTCCACTGTCTGTGGAATTCTTCAGGCAAGTATACTGGAGTGGGTTGCCATTTCCTTCTCCAGTGGATCTTCCCCACCCAGGGATTGAACCTGGGTGTCTTGCATTGAAGGTGGATTCTTTACCAACTTAGCCACCGACTTAGCTTGGTAAGACTCAGTTCAGACTTCTGACATCCGCAGCATATTACATTTGTATTGTTTTGAGCAAACAGTTTTGTGATAACTTTTTACAGCAGCAACAGAAAACTTACACAAGTAGAAATACAAATAGTATCATAAATTTAAAACTAAATATAATGACTTGAAAAAGATTCTGATGCTGGGATAGACTGAAGGCAAAAGGAGAAAGGGGTGGCAGAGGATGTGATTCAATAGACATAAATATGAGCAAACTTTATGAGATAATGGAGGACAGAAAAGCCTGGCATGCTACAACCCATGAGGTGTGAAGAGTCAGACATGACTTAGCGACTGAACAACACAATCATAATTAATTGAGTGTGAATAATAAGCATGACTAAACATAGGCAGAACACTGTAATAACATAAAAGGGGGCAATATCTTTTTCAATCAGTATCCCAGAATAATGGAAATGAAAACAAAAATTGAAAACTGGGACCTAATTAAACTGAAAAGATTTTGCACAACAAACGAAACAATAAACAAAAAGAAAAGACAACAAACGGATTCAGTTCATTTCAGTTCAGTTGCTCAGTACTGTCTGACTATTTGTGACCTCATGGACTGCCAGCACACCATGCTCCCCTGTCAATCACCAATTCCCAGAGCTTGCTCAAACTCATGTCCATAGAGTTGGTGGTGCCATCCAGCGACCTCATCCTCTATTGTCCCATTCTCCTCCTGCCTTCAATCTCTCCCAGCATCAGGATCTTTTCCAATGAGTCAGTTCTTCCCATCAGGTGGCCAAAGTGTTGCAGTTTCAACTCCAGCATCAGTCCTTCCAATGAATATTCAGGACTCGTTTCCTTTAGGATGGACTGGTTGGATCTCCTTGCAGTCCAAGGGACTCTCACGAGCCTTCTCCAATACCACAGTTCAAAAGCATCAATTCATTTTAGTCCAATTCTCACATCCACACATGACTACCAGAAAAACCATAGCACTGACTAAATGAAACTTTGTTGACAAAGTAATATATCTGCTTTTTAATATGCTATAAAAGTTGGTCATAGCTTTCTTCCAAGGAGAAAGCATCTTTTAATATCATGGCTGCAGTCACCATTTGCAGTGATTTTGGAGCCCAAGAAAATAAAATCTATTGCTGTTTGCATTGTTTCCCCATCTATTTGCCATGAAGTGATGGGAATGGATGCCATGATCTTAGTTTTCTGAATGTTCAGTTTTAAACCAGCTTTTCCACTCTCATCTTTCACTTTCATCAAGAGGCTCTTCAGTTCCTCTGCACTTTCTGCCATAAGGGTGGTGTCATCTGCATTTCTGAGATTATTGATATTTCTCCCAGCAATTTTGATTCCAGCTTGTGCTTCATCCAACCCAAAATTTTGTATGATGTAATCTGCATATAAGTTAAATAAGCAAGGTGGCAATATACAGTATTAATGTAATCCTTTCCCAATTTGGAACCAGTCTGTTGTTCCATGTCTGGTTCTAACTGTTGCTTCTTGACCTACACACAGATTTCTCAGGAGGCAGATATGGTGGTCTGGTAGTCCCATCTCTTGAAAAATATTCCACAGTTTGTTGTGATCTACACAAAGGCTTTGGCATAATCAATAAAGCAGAAGTAGATGTTTTTTTCTGGAATTCTCTTGCCTTTTCAATGATCCAACAGATGTTGAATCATAGAAAAACATTGGGAGAAAATACTTGCAAATTATGTGACTGACAAAGGATTAATCCCTGAAATTTATGAACAGATCATGAAGCTTATCTGAAAAAAAAAAAAAAGAAATGGACAGAATACCTAAACAGACATTTCTAAAAAGAAGACGTGTTACAGATGGCCAAGAGGCACATGAAAAGATGTTCAACCACGCTAATTATTAGAGAAATGAAAATCAAAACTACAATGATATATCACCTCACACTAGCCAGAATGACTGTCATCAAAAATCCATAAACAATTAATGCTAGAGAGGGTATGGAGAGAAGAAAATCCTTCAACACTGTTGGTGGGAATGTAAATTGGTACAGCCACCATGGAGAACAATATGGATGTTCTTTAAAAACCTGAAAATAGAGTTACCATATGACTCTGCAGTCCCACTCCTGGGCATGTATCCAGAGAAAAACATGATCCAAAAGAATACATGCACTTCAATGTTCCCTTCAGCATTGTTTATAACAGCCAAGACATGGAACCAATCTAAATGCCCATCAATAAAGGAAAAGATAAAGAAGACATTGTATATTTATACAATGGAATATTACTCAGTCATTAAAAAGAATGAATTAATGCCATTTGCAGCAACATGGATGGACCTAGACATTGTCATACTGAGTGAAGTAAGTCAAGGCAGAAGAGAAGAAAAATAATGATATTCCTCATGTGTGGAATCTAAAAAGAAATTACAAATGAACTTACAAAACAGAAAGAGAGTCACAGACTTAGAGAACGAAGTTGGTTACCCGTGCACACTGCTATAATTAAAATGGATAACCAATAAAGACCTATTCTATGTATGTATGTGTGTGTATATACATAGCTGAGTCCCTTTACTATTCACCTGAAACTGTCACAACTTTGTTAATTGGCTATACCCCAATACAAAATTAAAAGTCAAAAAATCAATCTAAAACTGAAAACTGTACTATTGGAAGAAGTGAATATATTCCTACCACTCAAGTATTTGTAAAACAAAATTTTGACCAGAAAGCTATATGCATATTCAAAAACTTCATTTCATTTAACTGTCAATACACTCTTTCTCACACCTCAGAGTGCTGTTATACAGAGTGAAGTAAGCCAGAAAGAAAAACACCAATACAGTGTACTAACATATATATATGGAATTTAGGAAGATGGCAATGACGACCCTGTATGCAAGACAGGGAAAGAGACACAGATGTGTATAATGGACTTTTGGACTCAGAGGGAGAGGGAGAGGGTGGGATGATTTGGGAGAATGACATTCTAACATGTATACTATCATGTAAGAATTGAATCGCCAGTCTATGTCTGATGCAGGATACAGCATGCTTGGAGCTGGTGCATGGGGATGACCCAGAGAGATGTTATGGGGAGGGAGGTGGGAGGGGGGTTCATGTTTGGGAACGCATGTAAGAATTAAAGATTTTAAAATTTAAAAAAAAATTAAAAATAAAACATTTTAAATCTTAAAAAAAAATAAAGGATGCAATTTGAAAAAAAAAATAAAACTTTGTCAAGTGGTGGCATGAATCCATATATGATTTTACACAATTTTCAAATAAAACACAAGAGTTTCCCTAGTAAGCCAATCACATATTCCCCAAACAAGTGCAAAACAGAACTTTGAAGTATTTTTTTCTGTAAATTTAGAGATCAAAAGTAAAAGGACACTATTCAAAGATGAAATATACATGAGTAATAGATCATACTATTACCAAGGAGCAACCAGCTGCAATGTTAACATAAACTGTCTCAAAGAGAAAGCAGAATGAGTTATTGGCAAACTCTCTTTAAAATTTGGTCAGTGGCATGTGATGCAGAAGATCACTTACTGTCTTCTGTGTGCTTTTGCATTCTTTTTTTCAAAATTAATTTTTAATTGAAGTATAATTGCTTAACAATGATGTGCTGGTTTCTGCCATACAACAACATGAATCAGCCATTAGTATACATATGTCCCCTCCCTCTTGAAACTCCTTACACTTCCCACCACCAACACTCCACTAAGTTGTCACAGAGCACCAGGTTGAGCTCCCTCTGTTATAAGGCAACTTTCAACTAGCTATCTATTTTACATATGGTAATGTAGAGTATTCAATGCTACTCTCAATTCTTCCCACTCTTTCCTTTCATTGTTGTGTCCACAAGTCTGTTCTCTATGTCTCTATTCCTACACCATGATTGGGTTAATCAGAACTATATTTCTAGATTCCATATATTTGTGTTAATATACAATTTTTTCTGACTTACTTCACTCCATATAACAGGCTCTATGATCATCCACTTCACTAACATTTACTCAATTTGTTACTTTTTATGGCTGACTGTGGCTCAGATCATGAACACCTTATTGCCAAATTCAGAATTAAATTGAAGAAAGTAGGGAAAACCACTAGACCATTCAGGTATTGCCTAAATAAAATCCCTTATGATTATACAGTGGAAGTGAGAAATAGATTTAAGGGACTAGATCTGATAGACAGAGTGCCTGATGAACTATGGATGGAGGTTTGTGACATTGTACAGGAGACAGGAATCAAGACCATCCACAAGAAAAAGAAAGGCAAAATGGTTGTCTGAGGAGGCCTTACAAATAGCTGTGAAAAGAAGAGAAGCAATAAGCAAAGTAGAAATGGAAAGATATACCCATTTGAATGCAGAGTTCCAAAGAATAGCAAGGACAGATAAGAAACCCTTCCTCAGTGGTCAATGCAAAGAAATAGAGAAAAACAATAGAATGGGAAAGACTAGAGATCTGTTCAAGAAAATTACAGATACCGAGGGAACATTTCATGCATAGATGGGCACAATAAAGGGCAGAAATGGTATGGACCTAACAGAAGCAGAAGATGATATTAAGAAGAGGTGGCAAGAATACACAGAAGAACTCTACAAAAAATATCTTAAAGACCCAGATAACCACAATGGTGTGATCACTCACCTAGAGCCAGACATCCTGGAATGTGAAGTCGAGTGGGCCTTAGGGAGCATCACTACGAACAAAGTTAGTGGAGGTGATGGAATTCCAGTTGAGCTATTTCAAATCCTGAAAGATGATGCTGTGAAAGTGATGCAATCAATATGCCAGCACATTTGGAAAACTCAGCAGTGACCACAGGACTGGAAAAGTTCAGTTTTCATTCCAATCCCAAAGAAAAGCAGTGCCAAAGAATGCTCAAACGCCTCCACAATTGCAGTCATCTCACACGCTAGTAAAGTAATGCTCAAAATTCTCCAAGCCAAGCTTCAGCAATACATGAACTGTGAAATTCCAGATGTTCAAGCTGGTTTTAGGAAAGGCAGAGGAACCAGAGATCAAATTGCCAACATCTGCTGGATCATCACAAAAGCATGTATTGGAGAAAGAAATGGCAACCTACTCTTGTATTCTTTCCTGGAGAATCCCAGGGACAGGGGAGCCTGATGGGTTGCAGTCTATGGGGTCGCACAGAGTCGGACATGAGTGAAGTGACTTAGCAGCAGCAGCCGCATGTATGGTTGTGAGAGTTGGACTATAAGGAAAGCTGAGCACTGAAGAATTGATACTTTTGAACTGTGGTGTTGGAGAAGACTCTTGAGAGTCCTTTGGACTGCCAGGAGATCCAACCACTTCATCCTAAAGGAGATCATCCTGGGTATTGATTGGAAGGACTGATGTTGAAACTGAAAGTCCAATACTTTGGCCAACTGATGCAAAGAGCTGACTCATCTGAAAAGACCGTGATGCTGGGAAATATTGAGGGCAGGAGGAGAAGGGGAAGACGGAGGATGAGATGGTTGGATGGCATCACCGACTCAATGGACATGAGTTTGGGTAAACTCCAGGAGTTGGTGATGGACAGGGAGGCCTAGCGTGCTGTGGTTCATGGGATAGCAAAAAGTCAGACACGACTGAGTGACTGAACTGAACTGATGGCTCAGTAACAGTCTTTTTATATATGTATCAAATCTTATTTAACCATTCATCTATAGGTGGACGTGTATGTTGGTTCCATGTCTTGGCTACTGTAAACAGTCCTTCAGTGAATATTGGGGTACATTTTTTTTAAATTGTTATTTTCTCAGGGTATATTTCTAGTAATGGTATTGTTGAGTCATATGGTAGTTTTATTCCTAGCGTTTTTAAGGAATCTTCATACTTTTCTCCAGAGTGGCTATATTAATTTACATTTCCACCAACAGTGCAAGAAGGTTCCCTTTTCATCATATCCTCTCCAGGATTTACTGTTTGTAGATTTTTAAAAATTATATCCATTCTGACAGGTGTGAGTTGATGCTTCACTGTAATTTTGATTCACATGTATCTAATAATGTCACGCATTATTTCATGTGTTTATTGGCCATCTGTATGTTTATTAGCCATCTATATGTGTTTATTGGCCATCTGTATGACACCACCCTTATGGCAGAAAGTGAAAGGAACTAAAGAATCTCTTGATGAAGGTGAAAGAAGAGAGTGAAAAAGCTGTCTTAAAACTGAACATTCAAGAGACTAAGATTGTGGCACCTGGTACCATCACTTCATGGCAAATAGATGGGGAAACAATGGAAACAGCAACAGACTTTATTTTGGGGGGCTCCAAAATCACTGCAGATGGTGACTGTAGCCATCAAATTAAAAGATGTATGCTCCTTGAAGAAAAGCTATGACCAACCTAGATGGCATATTAAAAAAGAAACATTACTTTGCCAACAAAGGTATGTATAGTCAAAGGTATGTTTTTTCTAGTAGTCATGTATGGATGTGAGAGTTGGACCATAATTGCATCCAAAAAGTAAAATACTTAGGAATAAACCTGACCAAGGACATGAAATAATTATATGCTGAGAAATACAAAAGATTAATAAAGGAAACTGAAGATAATTTAAAGAAATTGAAAGTTATCTTATGTTTTTGGATTGGAGGAATTAACATTGCTAAAATGGCCATACTACCCAAAGCAATCTACTAATTCAATGCTATCCTTATCAAATTACCCATGACATTTTTCACAGAACTAGAACAAATAATCCTAAAATTTATATGGAACCATGAAAGATTCAGAATTCCCAAAGCAATCCTGAGAAAGGATAACAATGCAGGAGACATAACCCTCCTAGATTTCAAAAAATACTACAAAGCTACAGTAATCAAAACAACATGGTATTGGCACAAGATAGACATATGGATCAATGGAATAGAATAGAAGGCCCTAGAATAATTCCATATACCTACAATCAAGTAATCTTTGACAAAGGAGGCAAGAATATGCAATGGAAAAAAAGACAGTCCCTTCAGGAACTAGCATTGGGAAAGTTAGAACCAGTTGTTCTAAATCAGTGAAGTTAGAACACACCTTCATACCACAGAGAAAAATAAACTTAAAATGGCTTAAAGACTTAAATACAGGACAAGACACCACACAACTCCTAGAAGAGAACATATACAAGATATTCTCAGACATATATTGTACCAATGTTTTCTTAGGTTAGTCTTCCAAGGCAATAGAAATTAAAGCAAACATAAACACATGGGATCTAATCAAACTCACAAACTTTTGCACAACAAAGGAAACCAAAAACAAAACAAAGAGACAGCATACAGAATGGGAGAAAATATTTGTAAATGATGTGGCCGTTGTTTTTGTTCATCACCCAGTCATGTCCAATTCTTTGCGACCCCATGGACTGCAACACACCAGGCTTCCCTGTCCATCACCATCTCCCTGAGTTTGCCCAAGTTCATGTTCATTGCATCAGTGATGCTGTCCAGCCATCTCATCCTCTGATGCTCTCTTCTTCTGATTTCAATCTTTCCCAGCATCAGAGACTTTTCCAATGTGTCGGCTATTTGCATCGGATGACCAAAATATCGGAGCTTCAGCTTCAGCATTAATCTTTCTAGTGGATATTCAGGGTTTATCTCCCTTAAGATTGACTGATTTGATCTCCTTGCTGTCCAACGGACTGTCAGTAGTCCTCTCTAGAATCACAGTTTGAAGGCATCAATGCTTTGGCATTCTGCCTTCTTTACAATCCAGATCTCACAACCATATGTGACCACTGGGAAGACCATAACCTTGGTTATACAAACCTTTCTCGGCAAAGTAATGTCTGCTTTTCAGCACGCTGTCTAGGTTTGCCATCACTTTCCTGCCAAGAAGTAATGTTCTTCTGATTTCATGACTGTAGTCACTGTCCACAGTGGTTTTGGAGCCCAAAAAGAGGAAATCTGTCACTACTTCCACAGTTCCCCTGCTATTTGCCATGCAGTAATGGGGCAAGTTGCCATGGTCTTAGTTTTTGTTAATACTTAGCCTTAAGCTGGCCCTTTAACTCTCCTCCTTCACCCTCATCAAGAAGCTCTTTAGTGCCTCTTTGCTTTCGCCATTAGAGTAATATCATCCACATCTCTGAGGTTGTTGATATTTCTCCTGCCTATCTTGATTCCAGCTTGTAACTCATCCAGCCTGGTGTTTCTCATTATGTGCTCAGCAAACAGGTTAAACAAACAAAGTGATAGCAGACAACCCTGTCATACTCCTTTCTCGATCTTGAACCAATCACTTGTCCCATACAGGGTTCTAACTGTTGTTTCTTGATTTGCATACAGGTTTCTCAGGAGATAGGTAAGACTGTCTGGTATTTCCATCTCTCTAAGAGATTTCTGGACCTCTCTTGCTTTTTCCATGATCCAGCGGATGTTGGCAATTTGATCTCTGGTTTCTCTGCCTTTTCTAAAACCAGCTTGAACATCAGGAAGTTCAGGTTCCCCTATTGCTGAAGCCTGGCTTGGAGACTTTTGAGCATTACTTTACTAGCTGCCATCTAAGGGGTTGCACAGAGTCGGACACGACTGAAGTGACTTAGCAGGTTACTAGCGTGTGAGATGAGTGCAACTGTGTGGTAGTTTAAGCATTCTTTGGCATTACCTTTCTTTGGGACTGGAATGAAAACTGACCTTTTCCAGTCCTGTGGCCACTGCTGAGTTTTCCAAATATGCTGGCATATTGAGCGCAGCACTTTCACAGCACCATCTTTCAGGATTTGAAATAGCTCAACTGGAATTCCATCCCGTTCACTAGCTTTGTTCGTACTGATGCTTTCTAAGGCTCACTTGACTTCACATTCCAGGATGTCTGGCTCTAGGTAAGTGATCACACCATTGTGATTATCCGGGTCGTGAAGATCCTTTTTGTACAGTTCTTCTGTGTATTCTTGCCATCTCTTCTTAATATCTTCTGCTTCTGTAAGGTCCATACAATTTCTGCCCTTTATCGAGCCCATCTGTGCATGAAATGTTCCCTTGGTATCTCTAATTTTCTTGAAGAGATCTCTAGTCTTTCCCATTCTGTTCTTTTCCTCTATTTCTTTGCATTGATCACTGAAGAAGGCTTTCTTATCTCTTCTTGCTATTCTTTTAAACTTTGCATTCAGATGCTTATATCTTTCCTTTTTCTCCTTGGCTTTTCGCTTCTCTTCTTTTCACAGCTATTTGTAAAGCCTCCCCAGATAGCCATTTTGCTTTCTTGCATTTCTTTTCCATGGGGAAGGTCTTGATCCTTGTCTCCTGTACAATGTCATGAACCTCATTCCATAGTTCACCAGGCACTCTATGTATCGGCTAGGCCCTTACATCTATTTCTCACTTCCGCTGTATAATCATAAGGGATTTGATTTAGGTCATACCTGAATGGTCTAGTGGTTTTCCCTGTTTTCTTCAATTTCAGTCTGAATTTGGTAATAAGGAGTTCATTTCTGCTTTATTGACTATGCCAAAGCCTTTGACTGTGTGGATCACAATAAACTGTGGAAAATTCTGAAAGAGATGGGAATATCAGACCACCTGACCTGCCTCTTGAGAAATCTGTATGCAGGCCAGGAAGCAACAGTTAGAACTGGACATGGAAAAACAGACTGGTTCCAAAAAGGAAAAGGAATACATCAAGGCTGTATATTGTCACCCTGCTTATTGAACTATGCAGAGTACATCATGAGAAACGCTGGGCTGGAAGAAACACAAGCTGGAATCAAGATTGCTGGGAGAAACATCAATAACCTCAGATATGCAGATGACATCACCCTTATGGCAGAAAGTGAGGAGGAACTAAAAAGCCTCTTGATGGAAGTGAAAGAGGAGAGTGACAAAGCTGGCTTAAAGCTCAACATTCAGAAAATGAAGATCATGTCATCCTGTCCCATCACTCCATGGGAAATAGATGGAGAAACAGTGGAAACAGTGTCAGACCTTATTTTTGGGGGCTCCAAAATCACTGCAGATGGTGATTGCAGCCATGCAATTAAAAGATGCTTACTCCTTGGAAAAAAAGTTATGACCAAACTAGATAGTATATTCAAAAGCAGAGACATTACTTTGCCAGCTAAGGTCCATCTAGTCAAGGCTATGGTTTTTCCTGTGGTCATGTATGGATGTGAGAGTTGGACTTTGAAGAAGGCTGAGCACCGAAGAATTGATGCTTTTGAACTGTGGTGTTGGAGAAGACTCTTGAGAGTCCCTTGGACTGCAAGGAGATCCATCCAGTCCATTCTGAAGGAGATCAGCCCTGGGATTTCTTTGGAAGGACTGATGCTAAAGTTGAAACTCCAGTACTTTGGCCACCTCATGCAAAGAGTGGACTCATTGGAAAAGACTTTGATGCTGGGAGAGATTGGGAGCAGGAGGAGAAGGGGACGGCCGAGGATGAGATGGCTGGATGGCATCACTGACTCGATGGACTTGAGTCTGAGTGAACTCTGGGAGTTGGTGATGGACAGGGAGGCCTGGCATGCTGCGATTCATTGGGTCACAAAGAGTCAGACACGACTGAGCGACTGAACTGAACTGAAGAGCTTTCTACAGTTTGTTATGATCCACACAGTCAAAGGCTTTAACATAGTTAATGAAACAGAGGTACATGATTTTTCTGTAATTCCCTTGCTTTCTCTATAATCCAGAGAATGTTGGAAATTTGATCTCTAGGTCCTCTTCCTTTTCTAAACCCAGTTTGGAGACCTGGAAGTTCTTGGTTCACATAATGTTGAAGCCTAGCATGCACGATTTTGAACACAACCTTATTAACATGGGAAATAAGTGCAATTGTCTGATGGTTAGCACATTCTTTGGTGCTATCCTTCCTGGGAATTGAGATGAAGATTGAACTTTTCTAGCCCTGTGGCCACTGTGAGGTCTTCCAGATTTGCTGACACAATGAATGCAAAACCTTGATGGCATCATCTTTTAGGGATTTGAATAGTTCTGCTGTAATTTCACTGCATCAACTAGCTTTATTAACAGCAGTGCTTTTTAATGACCACTTGACTTCGCATTCCAGAATATCTGGCTCTGGATGACTAACCATACCATTGCAGTAATCTGGCTCATTAAGATCTTCTTTAGACAGTTCTTCCATGCATTCTTTCCATATCTTCTTGATCTTTTCAGCATCTACTAGGTCCCTACACTTTTCATCATTTATTGTGTCCATATTTGGGTGGAATGCTCCCTTGATGTTCCCAATTTTCCTGAAGAGGTCTCTAAGCTTTCCCCTTTTGTTGTTTTCTTATATTATTACACATTGTTCATTGAAGAAGGCTTTTTTTGTCTTTTTTAGCTATTTTTTGGAACTCTACATTTAATTCGATGTACCTTTTCCTCTCTCCCTGCTTTTAACTTCTCTTCATTCTCCCACGATTTGTAAGGCCTCCTCAGGTAACCACTTTGCCTTCTTGCCTTTCTTTTTCTTTGGGATGGTTTTGTTCACTGCCTCCTGTACAATATTTTGGACCTCTGACCATAGCTCTTCAGGCACACTGTTAACTAGATCTAGTCCCTTGAATATATTTGTTACCTCTGCTGTGAATTCATACAGGATTTGATTTAAGTCATACCTGGCTGGTCTATTGTTTTTATCAATTTTCTTTAGTTTAAGCCTAAATTTTGCTATGAGAAGCTGATGATCTGTGCCACAGTCAGCTCCAGGTATTGTTTTTGCTGAGTTTATACAGCTTCTCCATCTTTGGCTACAAATAATGTAATCAGTTTTATATCAACCCTTGTGACTGACAAGGGCTTAATTTCCAAAATATTCATACAGCTCATATAACTCAGCAACAGAATAAGCAAACAACTGAATCTAAAAAGTAGGCTAAGAACTAAATAGACATTTTTCCAAGGAAGACATTCAGATGGCCAACGAGCACGTGAACAGAAGCTCAACATCACTTATTTTTTGGGAATCTTTTTTCAATTTTGGAGGTTCCTCAATAACCAAAAATAGATTTTCCATAATATCCAGTGATGTCACTCCTCAGCATATATCTGGACAAACTACAATTCAAAACGATATATGCATGCCTATGTTTATAGTAGCACTATTCACATCAGCCAAGGCATGGAAACAACCTATGTGTCCATTGACAGAAGAATGGATAAAGAAGATGTGGTATATATATATATACACCAGAATATTACTAAGCCATGAAGAAGAATGAAATACTCCCATTTACAGTAATGTGCATGAACCTAGAGTTTACCATACTAAGTGAATTAAGTCAGAAATATAAAGAAAAATACCATATAATATTGGAATCTAAAATATCTAAAACAGATAACCGTATCTATAAAATATAAAGAGACTCACAGACATAGAGAACAGACTTGTGTTTGCCAAAAGGAAGTGGAGGGAATGAAGGAGTGTTGAAATGGTAGTTTGGTGTTAGTAGATGCAAACCCTTATGTATAGAATGGATAAACAATAAGGTCCTACTGTATAACACAGGATTTATATTTAATATCCTGTGATAAACCATAATCCAAAAGAATTTTACAGAGAATGTGTATGTGTGTATAACTTAGTTTGCTGTACAGCATAAATTAACAAAACATTGCAAATCAATAATAATTCATTGAAAAAAGACCACGAATAGCAAACATTGACAAGAATGTGTAGAAAGGAGAACCCTCATACATTTTGCGACTTCCCCAGTGGCTCAGTGGTAAAGAATCCACCTGCCAATGCAGAAGCTGCAGGAGACATTGGTTCAATCCCTGGGTTGGGGAGATCCCCTGGAGGAGGAAATGGCAACCCACTCCGGTATTCTTGCCTGGAGAATCCCATGGACAGAGAATCCTGGTGGGCTACAGTCCTTGGGGTCACAAAGAGTCAGACATGACTGAGAAAGCATGCATGTATACAATTTGTGGGGAATGTACTTTGGTGCAGCCATCATAGAGAACAGTATGGAGGTTTCTAAACAACTAAAAATAGAACTACCATAAGACCCAGAAATTCCACTTCTGGATATTTATTTGACAGAAAGAGAAACACTAATTAGAAAAGATACATGCACCCCAATGTTCATAGTAACATTATTTACAATTGCCAAGATATGGAAACAACCTAAATGTTCATCAAGAAATGAATGGATAAAGAAGATGTGAGATATTATTCTATATGAAAAATGAAATTTTGCTATTTGCAGCATCATGGATGGACTTGTAGAGTGAAATAAGTCAGGCATGGGAAGACAAATACTGTACACTATCAATTATTTATGGAATCTGAAAATAAAACAGCCAAATGTAACAAAAAAAGGCTCAAAGATGTAGAGAACAAACTAATGATTACCAGTGGGGAAGAGGGGGAGGAGCAAGCTAAGGGTAGGGGAATAAAAGGTATAAACTACTGTGTATAAAATAAATAAAAATATTGTACGACATTGACAACAGCCATTATTTTATAATAAATATAAAATGGAATGTAACTTTTAAAAATTGTCAATCACTGTTAACTCCGGGAGTTGGTGATGGACAGGGAGGCCTGGCGTGCTGCAATTCATGGGGTCACAAAGAGTCGGACACAACTGAGCGACTGAACTGAACTGAACTGATGTTATACACCTGAAACATATAATATTGCACATCAACTATATCAATAAAAACATATCTACATGCATAAATGGATTTCATTATAATCCCATTTGAAGCATTTTTAGTTTTTAATTTTTTAAACTTTTAATTTCATATTGTAGCCAATTAACAATGTTGTGATAGTTTCAGGTGGGTAGCAAAGAGACTCAGCCATACATATACAGTTATCCAAATAGAAATGTAAACATTCAGGTGTGCATTGTGCACAATATCAAGGGAAATGATGAGGAAATATGTTAGCAATCAACTATAGGGAGCTGAACTGAGGGAGTATAAGCTGGTAAGAGACTTATCATACTTGTAAAAACGAAGTACTAAGCCAACAGAAGAGGGGAGTCCTGAAACATAACAGTTCACACAACCAAACTTCCCAATGGCGAAGAAACCACTGCCTCAAGAAGTGAATGAGGGTAAAGATGACAATGGAATTAAGAGAGTTCTAACCTGTGGGGCGGCAGCTGAGAGGAGCTACCCCGCATCCAAGGTTAGGGGTGGCGGCTTGGAGGAGCAACCCCACGTCCAAGGAGCAGTGGCTGCGTGAGCACAGGAGGGCCTAGAGGAGCTATTCCACAATTAAAAGACGCTTACTCCTTGGAAAAAAAAAGTTATGACCAACCTAGATAGAATATTGAGAAGCAGAGACATTACTTTGCCAACAAAGGTGTGTCTAGTCAAGGCTATAATTTTTCCAGTGGTCATATATGGATGTGAGAGTTAGACTGTGAAGAAAGCTGAGTGCTGAAGAAGTGATGCTTTTGAAGTATGGTGTTGGAGAAGACTCTTGAGAGTCCCTTGGACTGCAAGGAGATCCAACCAGTCCATTCTGAAGGAGATCAGCCCTGGGATTTCTTTGGAAGGAATGATGCTAAAGCCGAAACTCTAGTATGTTGGCCACCTCTTCCTAAGAGTTGACTCATTGGAAAAGACTCTGATGCAGAGGGATTAAGGGCAGGAGGAGAAGGGGACTACAGAGGATGGAATGACTGGATGGCATCACTGACTCGATAGACATGAGTCTGAGTGAACTTCGGGAGTTGGTGATGGACAGGGAGGCCTGGCATGCTGCTATTCATAGGGTTTAAAGAGTAGGAGATGACTGAGCGACTAAACTGAACTGAACCTGTTATCTTCCCTCACTTCATGGAGCCAGGTGATTTCTCTCACAGCAGCAGAAATCAAATATTTTGTTTTCCCTTAAGGATAACATATATTTCTTCATTAAGAAACATTTGCATCAGTTTGGAA
Source organism: Capra hircus (assembly GCF_001704415.2). Classification (NCBI taxonomy): domain Eukaryota; kingdom Metazoa; phylum Chordata; class Mammalia; order Artiodactyla; family Bovidae; genus Capra; species Capra hircus. The sequence goes on from NW_017189516.1 coordinate 18,234,405, forward strand.
TTGATGAACTCTTAGTTTTTGCTTTTCTAATTTCTTTGTCTCCACTTCAGTTCTAAATGACAATCTTGCTGTACAGTGTCCTAGGTAATATTTTTTTTTCTTTTCATCACTTTCCATGAACAAATGAGTGAATAAAGAACATGTGAAAAGTTATACAATGGAATAGTATTCAGATATAAAAGAGATTGAGATTCTGTCATTTGCATGGAAGCAATCTAGAGATTAATATGTTTAGTGGAATAAGTCAGCTAAGTACTCCAAGCTATCACATGTGGTATTTAAAAATATATTACATATATGCATATAAGAAAACAAAATGGACTCACAGGTATAGAGAACAAACTAGTGGTACTCACTAGGGAGATGGAAATAGGTGGAATGAGGTTTGGGCTAAGAAGCATAAAATGCTATATATAAAGTAGATAAGCAACAAAGATATATAGCACAGATAAATAAAGACATTATTATTATAACTTTAATTGAATATAGTCTACAAAATGTTGAATCAATATGTTGTATATGTGAAACTAATATAGTATTATAGATCAACTATACTTCGATAGGGCTTCCCTAGGGGATAAGATGATAAAGAATCTGCCAGCAATGCAGGACACATGTGTTTGATTCCTGGGTCAGGAAGATACCCTTGAGAAGGAAATGGCAATACATTCCAGTATTCTTGATTGGATAATTCCATGAACAGAAGAGCCCAGTGGGTTATGACCAGGAGGTCCCAAATAACTGGACACGACTTAGCGGCTAACACTTTCACTTTTTATACTTCAGAGAAAGCATATTATGCTTTAGATATAGTGAAGAACGAGAAGAAAAGACATCAACTAAAAATTTAAAAATTGAATGTTGAGCCTCCAACTGACTCCAAAGACTAACTAAACTTAGACATCTTAGGGAGAGAAGATATTTACCTTGAGAATGTGACTGAATTAAGAGAAAATATCTGAAGATATCACCATCAAATCTTTCCCAATGAAACCTCTATTAGTCTGTGAAGCCCAGATTTGAAAATTTCCGCACACTCATGGAACTTCTAAAGTCTCAGTTAACCATTTTTTTTCCTATTTTTAGTTTTTTTTTTTAAAAAGTAATTTAAGGATAATTGTTTTACAATATTACATTGGTTTCTGCCATACATCAATATGAATTAGCTATAGGTACAAATACGTCCCCTCTCTCTTGAACCTCCCTTCCATTGCTTCCCACGCCTTTATGTTGTTATAGAGCCCTGGTTTGAGTTCCCTGAGTCATACAGCAAATTTCCATTGGCTATCTATTTTACATATGGTAGTGTATATGCTTACATGCTACTCTCTACATTTGTCCCACCCTCTGTTTCCTACCCCTGCCCATGTCCATAAGTGTTCTTTATGTCTGAGTCTCCATGGCTGCACTGCCAATAGGTTCATCAGTACCATCTTTTCAGATTCCATATAGATGCATTAATATATGATATTGTTTTTTTTCTCTTTCTGACTTACTTCACTCTGTATTATAGGCTATAGGTTCATCTACCTCATTAGAATTGACTCAAATGAATTCCTTTTTATGACCAAATAATATTCCATTTTATATATGTACCACAGTTTCTTTATCCATTTACCTGTCAATGGATATCTAGGTTGCTTTCATGTCCTAGCTATTGTAAATAGTGTTGCAATGACATTGAGGTACATGTGTCTTTTTAAATTTTGGTTTCTTTAGGGTATATGACTAGTAGTGGGATTACTGGCTTCCCACGTGGCACTAGTGGTAGAAAACCTACTTGCCAATGCAAGAGATATAAGATATGCAGACTCAATCCCTGGGTCACAAAGATCTCCTGAAGGAAGGCATACAAATCCACTCAAGTATTGTTGCCTGGAGAATCCCATGGACAGAGGAGTCTGGTGGGCAATAGGGTCTATAGGGTCACAAAGAGCCGTAAATGACTGAAGTGATGCAGCAGCAGCATGGTAGTTTTACTCCTAGTTTTTAAAGCAATCTCCATACTGTCTTTCATAGTCGATGTATCAATTTATACTCCCACCAACAATGCAAGGGGTTTGGTTCCCTTTTCCCTACACCCTCTCCAACATTTATTGTAGACTTTTTGATGATGGCCGTTCTGACCAGTGTGAGGTGATACCTTCTTGTAGTTTGGATTTTCATTTCTCATGTGTTTATTAGCCATCTGTATGCCTTATTTGAAGAAATGTCTCTTTAGGTATTCTGCTCACTTTTCGATTGGGTTGTTTATGTGTTATTGAGTTGCATAAACTGCTAGCATATTTAGGAAATTAATCATTTATCAGTTGTTTCATTTGCTATTATTTTTTTTTCCCATTTAAGGGCTGTCTTTTCACCTTGTTTAGAGGTTCATTTGCTGTGCAAAATATTTTAAGTTTAATTAGGTCCCAATTGTTTATTTTTGCTTTTATTTCCATTACTCTAGAAGGTGAGTCATGGAAGAGCTTGCTATGATTTATGTCATACAATATTATGCCTCTGTTTTCCTCTAAAAATTTTACATTCTAGTCTCATATTTAGGTTTTAATCCATTTTGTGTGTATCTTTGTGTATGGTGTTAGGAAATCTTCTAATTTCATTTTTCTCTTTTTTACACATAGTTGTCCAGTTTTACCATCACCATATACTGAAGAGATCATCTTTTCCCCATTGAATATTCTTGCCTCCTTTGTCAAAGAAAAGGTACCCATAGGTGTGTGTGTTTATCTCTGGACTTTCTGTCTTATTCCATTGGTCTATATATCTGCTTCTGTGCCAAAAACATACTGTCTTCGGCACTTAGCCTTCTTCACAGTCCAAATCTCACATCCATACATGACTACTGGAAAAACCATAGCCTTGACTAGACGGACTTTAGTCGGCAAAGTAATATCTCTGCTTTTGAATATACTATCTAGGTTGGTCATAACTTTTCATCCAAGGAATAAGAGTCTTTTAAATTCATGGCTGCAATCACCATCTGCAGTGATTTTGAAGCCCCCCAAAATAAAGTCTGACACTGTTTCCACTGTTTCCCCATCTATTTTCCATGAAGTGATGGGACCGGATGCCATGATCTTTGTTTTCTGAATGTTCAGCTTTAAGCCAACTTTGTCACTCTCCTCTTTCACTTCCATCAAGAGGCTTTTTAGTTCCTCCTCACTTTTTGCCATAAGGGTGGTGTCATCTGCATATCTGAGGCTATTGATATTTCTCCTGGCAAACTTGATTCCAGCTTGTGTTTCTTCCAGCCTAGTGTTTCTCATGATGTACTCTGCATAGAAGTTAAATAAACAGGGTGACAATATACAGCCTTGACATACTCCTTTTCCCATTTGGAACCAGTTTGTTGTTCCATGTCCAGTTCTAACTGTTGCTTCCTGACCTGCATACAGATTTCTCAAGAGGCAGGTCAGGTGGTCTGGTATCCCCATCTCTCTCAAAATTTTCCACAGTTTATTGTGATCCACACAGTCAAAGGCTTTGGAGTAGTCAATAAAGCAGAAATAGATGTTTTTCTGGAACTCTCTTGCTTTTTCCATGATCCAGCAGATGTTGGCAATTTGATCTCTGGTTCTTCTGCCTTTTCTAAAACCAGCTTGGACATCAGGAAATTCACAGCTCATGTATTGCTGAAGCCTGGCTTGGAGAATTTTGAACATTACTTTACTAGTGTGTGAAATCACTGCAATTGTGCAGTAGTTTTAGCATTCTTTGGTATTGCCTTTCTTTGGGATTGGAATGAAAACTAAACTTTTCCATTCCTGTGGCCACTGCTGAGTTTTCCAAATGTGCTGGCATATTGAGTGCAGCACTTTCACAGCATCAACTTCCAGGATTTGAAATAGCTCAACTGGAATTCCATCACCTCCACTAGCTTTGTTCATAGTGATGCTCCCTAAGGCCCACTTGACTTCACATTCCAGGATGTCTGGCTCTAGGTGAGTGATCACACCATTGTGATTATCCAGGTCATGAAGATCTTTTTTTGTACAATTCTTCTGTGTTTTCTTGCCACCTCTTCTTGATATCTTCTGCTTCTGTTAGGTTCATACCATTTCTGTCCTTTATCGAGCCCACCTGTGCATGAAATGTTCCCTTGGTATCTCGAATTTTCTTGAAGAGATCTCTCATCTTTCCCATTCTGTTCTTTTCCTCTATTTCTTTGCATTGATCTCTGAGGAAGGCTTTCTCATCTCTTCTTGCTATTCTTTGGAACTCTGCATTCAGATGCTTATATCTTTCCATTTCTCTTTTGCATTTCGCTTTTGTTCTTTTCACAGCTATTTGTAAGGCCTCCCCAGACAGCCATTTTGCTTTTTTGTATTTCTTTTCCATGGGGAAGATCTTGATCCCTGTCTCCTGTACAATGTCACGAACCTCATTCCATAGTTCATCAGGCACTGTATCTATCAGATCTAGGCCCTTTAATTTATTTCTTACTTCCACTGTATAATCATAAGGCATTTGATTTAGGTCATACCTGAATGGTCTAGTGGTTTTCCCTACTTTCTTCAATTTCAGTCTGCAATAAGGAGTTCATGATCTGAGCCACAGTCAACTCCTGGTCTTGATTTGTTGACTGTATAGAGCTTCTCCATGTTTGGCTGCAAAGGATATAATCAATTTGATTTCAGTGTTGACCATCTGGTGATGTCCATGTGTAGAGTCTTCTCTTGTGTTGTTGGAAGAGGGTGTTTGCTACAACCAGTGCATTTTCTTGGCAAAACACTATTAGTCTTTGCCCTGCTTCATTCCGCATTCCAAGGCCAAATTTGCCTGTTACTGCAGGTGTCTCTTGACTTCCTACTTTTGCATTCCAGTTCCCTAGAATGAAAAGGACATCTTTTTGGGGTGTTAGTTCTAAAAGGTCTTGTAGGTCTTCATAGAACCATTCAAATTCAGCTTCTTCAGCATTACTGGTTGGGGCATAGACTTGGATTACTGTGATATGGAATGGTTTGCCTTGGAAACGAACAGAGATCATTCTGTCGTTTTTGAGATTGCATCCAAGTAATGCATTTTGGACTCTTTTGTTGACCATGATGGCTACTCCATGTCTTCTGAGGGATTCCTGCCCACAGTAGTAGATATAATGGTCATCTGAGTTAAATTCACCCATTCCAGTCCATTTTAGTTTGCTGATTCCTAGAATGTCGACGTTCAGTCTTGGCATCTCCTGTTTGACCACTTCCAATTTGCCTTGATTCATGGACCTGACATTCCAGGTTCCTATGCAACATTGCTCTTTACAGCATTGGATCTTGCTTCTATCACCAGTCACATCCACAGCTGGGTGTTGTTTTTGCTTTGGCTCCATCCCTTCATTCTTTTTTGAGTTATTTCTCCACTGATCTCCAGTAGCATATTGAGCACCTACTGACCTAGGGAGTTCCTTTTTCAGTATCTTATCATTTTGCCTTTTCATACTGTTCATGGTGTTCTCAAGGCAAGAATACTGAAGTGGTTTGCCATTCCCTTCTCCAGTGGACTACATTCTGTCAAACCTCTCCACCATGACCCGCCCACTTTGGCTTTCCCCAGGGGCATGGCTTTGTTTCATTGAGTTAGACAAGGCTGTGGTCCTAGGGTGATTAGATTAACTAGTTTTCTCTGAGTAATATAGTCATTTTCACAAGATTCATTCTTCCACCCAAGAGCATAGAATATCTCTCCATCCGCTTATGTTGTGTTTAATTTCTTTCATCAGTGTCTTATAGTTTTCTGTATACAGCTCTTCTGTCTTTTAAGTAGATTTATTCCTAAATATTTTATTCTTTTTTTTTTTGCAATGGTAAATTGGATTGATTCCTTAATTTCCCTTTCTGATTTTTCATTGTTAGTATATAGGAATGCAAGGGATTTCTGTGTATTAGCTCTGTACATAACAACTTTACTAAATTCACTGATTAGCTCTAGCAATTTTGTGATAGTATCTTTAAGATTTTCTATTTATAGTATCCTTTCATCTGCAAATAGTGAGTGTTTTGCTTCTCCTTTTCCAATCTGGATTCCTTTTATTTCTCTTTCTTCTCTGATTGTCATAGGTAGGACTTCCAAATCTATGTTGAATAATAGTGGTAAGAATGGACAAACTTTTCTTTTTCCTAATCTTACAGGGAATGCTTTAATTTTTTCACCATTGAGAATAATGTTTCCTGTGAGTTTGTTGTATATGGCCTTTATAATGTTCCTTCTATGCCCATTTTCTGAAGAGGTTTTTTTTTCATCATAAATGAATGTTAATTTTTGTTGAAAGTTTTTTTTTGCATCTATTGAGATTGTCCTATGTTTTTTAATCTTTTAATTTGCTAATATGGTGTATCACATTGGCAGATTGGCATATACTGAAGAATCTATGCATCCTTGGAATAAACCTGATTTGGTCATGGTGTGTGATCTTTCTAAAATGTTGAATTTTGTTTGCTAGAATTTTGTTGAGAATATTTGCATCTATGTTCATTAGTAATATTGACTTGTAATTTCATTTTTTATGATGTCTTTGTCTTGTTTTTCTATCAGGTGGCCTTGTAGATTGAGTTTGAAAGTATTCCTTCTTCTGCAATTTTTTGCAAAATTCTCTAGAGGTTTAATAGAATTTATCTGTAAAGCCATCTGGCCCTGGAATTTTGTTTTTAGGGAGTTTTTTTTTTTTTAATCACAGTCGTGATTTCAATGTTTGTAATTGGCTTGTTCGTAATTTATATTTCTTACTGGTTCAGTCTTAGAAGGTTGAACTTTTCTAAGAATCTATTTTCTCTAATTTGTTCATTTTGCTAACAGATAGTTGCTCGTAATAGACTCTTATTATCTTTTGACTTTCTGCATTGTCCGTTGTAACCCCTCTTTTTTTTTAATCCCTAATTTTGTTGATTTTATTTTAACCACTTTTAAATATAAACAGACAAACAAGTTTACTACACATTTGAGAAAACCTCTAACATAACAGGTGAATACAGAAATAAAGATAAGAAAAATGAGTAACTTTGTTGTTTTTTCAAAATGAAAAACTTAAGCTCAGAGAACAAGATGGCAGAGGAGTAAGTGGATGTTGATTACATCTCTCTCCATGGATATGTCAGGAATACACCTTCAGACACAGAAGTGCTTGCATAAGACGAGCTGAGAGATGCAGGAGTACCTGACCACTGGAAAATAATATATAGAACCACACAAAACTCCATAAGATGAAGGAAATAGCGGGAAAAAAGAGGAGACTTAGTAGGACTTGACCTGCCCTTGGTGGGTTGAGAAGCAGGGGTCCGACCTCCCCATCAGGGTAATTGTTTGGAACAGAGGAGAAACATTTGAGACTGAGAGTGAAGAGGCTGATCTGTGACAGTCTAAATGGAACAAGAATCACACAGACAATTCTTGCCACAGCCACACATACCCTGGACAGGGCCACAGGTCCCCTAGAAGGCACAGTAGCTTGGAGCTGGAGCATAAGGATTGTGGAGCAATCCCAGGGCAAGGTCTGCTGTTGACTGTAGGGAGATAGCCTAAGGGGGCATGAGGGAGGACAATGTGGTGGGAAATGCCTGTGGAGGAAAATCAGGCAGCCATGGAGGCAAGGCAATACTGCTGAGTCATGTGTAGGAGGTTGAACCATCACAGTAGCCTCTGTTTCCTCACATGCCAGTACTGGCAGTTGAACAATAGAAAGAATGGGCTTTCAAGCACCTGAAATACCAAACAACAGAGAAGGACCCCAGCCAGGTGAGCCCTTTTAGGGCCTTATGTGCTGAACACCAGAGTAGGACCCCAGTAAGGGGAGGGAGTCCCTTTATGTGCCTGATGTTCTGAGAAACAGAGAAAGACGAGTCAAAGAGGCCTTCTGATCACCAGCTGCCAGAGGCTAGAAAAAGACTCTGATAGGGCCATAGCTCCTGTGGCTGAGGGAGCCCATGTTCTTGAACACTTGGCACCACCAGGGTCCCCTCGACCTAAAAAGCAGCACCACCTTCACTCTCAATCTTCATTGGGGCAGAGCTTCCACAGGCTTGAAAAAATCCTAATAGCACCATATTTCCTGTAAAAATAGCCACCAGCACTCCTGCACGGCCAGCATTGCAGGGTCCCTGTGATCTAAGCAACTGTACCACCTCCATGCATGATCCCCACAGGGACAAAACTGTCAGAGGCTAGATAAAGTCCTGTATCTTGCATGCAGGGTCGTTTCAGTCATGTCCAACCATTTGCAACCCTCTGGAATATGGCCTGCCAGACTTCTCTATCTGGGAGATTCTCCACACAAGAATACTGGAGTAGACTGTCATGCCATTCTAGAGCACCGTATTTCCTGCTGCCCTACTCATTGATTCCCCTGAGTACCTGGTGCTTCCAGGGCCCCTGTGACCCAAGCAACTGTGCCATCTTCACACTTGGCCCTCACTGAGGCAGACCCAGGTCCTCCAGGGCAGCCTCAGGAGCAAACCCCTGTGGATGAGCACAGGCAGAGGTGGAGATAAAACCACAGTTGAAATCCAGGGGCACAGTGGCTAAGGAAGAGGACTCAAAACCTTCCCACCAGCTGTACTAGCTGCAGATTAAATTCACATGATCAACTAGGCAGACGCTGTGTCTATGGAATATGTAAAAGGACAATGAGAGTTCTCACAAAATAAAATGCACTACTTCTGACAGATGTGGACATTGGAGGCAATAACTCAGAGGAGTAGGACCAGATTAGTGTCTGAGTTTCCCCCACGGCAGGTACAGAGACCAGTCCAGTGCTGGAGAGTATACTGGGGAGGCGAGGTGGACTGTGGCTCCCAGCGAGGGAAAGGACTCTGACAGCAGAGACTCAATAAAAAAACATTTATTATTTTTATATTTTGACTTGTTCTGTAGCTGCTTCTGAATTTTTTTCTTTCTTTTCTTCCCCTCTCTGTTGTTTCAGTTGTCAATCTTATGAGTACTATTTAATCTATTTAATCTTTTAGAATTTTTTAAATCATAATTTTCATTTCTGTTATATACTTCTGTCTCTGTGTTGGCCTTTTGTGGTTCTATGGTGTTTTCATTTGTTTTTTCTTTCTTTTCTCTTTCTTTTTTTTAAATTTTAATTTTTAAATGTTTAAAATTTATTATTCTGTTTTTACATTTATTCCTTTGTTTGTTTTTCCTGCTGTTCTTTTCTCACTGAAGTTAATCTTTAATATATACACACCTTCTTTATCTATCTCTATTTATCTTTGAATTTCTGTTCTTTCTGTTCTTTCCTTTTCTCACCATATTCATTAGCTTGCTTTGTTTTCATTGTTTTATTCCCCAGTTGGCACCTTGCTTTAGTTTTGTTTTCAGTCTGTGCTTTTAGTTTGTTTTGAAGTGGTGGGTTTTTGGATTCCTTTGTTCACCAGGTCAGTCTATTGTACTTTACTTATTTATTAATTTTTAGATTATTTTGGTTTTGCTTATTAGTATATATGCATGTGTATATATTCCATTATTTTAGTTATTCTTTGCCTGATTTTGTAACTGACATTTGTCTGCGGTGCACCTTTTGTTTCTTATTTTTGTGTACTTGTTTTAATCCCGTTGAATGCCATAACAAACCACTGTGGAATCTCTGTTCTCAGCCAGAGATCAAGCCTTGAGCTTTGGAATGGGAACACTGACACCAAGAACTAGACTGCCAGAGAACTCCTAATACTAGGGAGTATCAAATAGTGAGAACTCCCACAAAAGGCAATCACTTCTATATAAGACTTGGTATCATCCAACTGCCAGTAGCACCCTATGCAGGACACCTCATCCAAACAACAAAGAAGAGAAGAATACAAACTCAATCATAAGTAGACAGGATTACTACCTCATTCAGCCATGCCCATCAGAGGAAAAGAAAAAAAAGTCTCACCTTCTCACACCAGATCCAAAGCATAAGCAACACCCTACACAAAGCTTACACAAATCACTGGACCAACCTCATGAGGGCCAAAACCAAAAGCCTAGGAAAAGGAGACTTCAAACACAATAAGTTAAACAAAATAATGAAAAGGCAGAGAAATACTGTTCAAATAACAGAACAACCTAGAAACACACAAGTCCAAATAAATGAAGAGGAAATAGGCAAACTACCTGAAAAAGAATTCAGAATAATGATAGTAAAGATAATCCAAAATCACTAAAACAGAATGGAGAAAATGCAAGAATCAATAAAAAAAGACCTAGAAGAAATAGAGAAGAAATATACAGAGTCAAACAACACAATTATTGAAATTAAAAAAATACACTAGAAGGAATCAATAGCAGAATATCTGAAGGAGAAGAATGGATAACAGAGCTGGAAGACAGAATGGTAGAAATAACCATAGAAGAGCGAAATAACCATAGAAGAGCAAAATAAAGGAAAAAGAATGAAAAGAACTGAGGATAGTCTCAGAGACCTCTGGGACAATATAAAACACACTAACATTCGATCTATAGTGGTCCCAGAAGAGAAAGAGGAAAAGAAATGAATAAAGAAAATTCTTGAAGATTTTATAGCTGAAAATTTTCCCAACATAGGAAAGGAAATAGTCAATCAAGTCCAAGAATTGCAAAGAGTCCTATACAGGATAAACTCAAGGAGAAACACACGAAGAAACATACTAATCAAACTAATAAAGACTAAACACAAAGAAAGAATATTAAATGCAGCAAGGGAAAAAACAAGTAACATACAAGGGAAACCCCATATGCTTAACAATTGCTCTTTCAGCAGAAACTCTTCAGGCTAGAAGGGAATGGCAGGATATATTTAAAGTACTGAAAGAGAAAAATCTACAACCAAGATTACTCTACCCAGCAAGGATTTCATTCAGATTTGATGGAGAAATATAAAGATTTACAGATAAGCAAAAATTAAGGGAATTAGTACTACCAAACCAGCTTTACAACAAATGGTAAAGGGACTTATATAAAAAGGAAATATAAGAGAAGAAAAAGATCTACAAAAACAAACCCCAAACAATTAAGAAAAAATAGGAATATATATATAATATATAAATATATATATATATATATATAATTACCTTAAATGTAAATGGGATAAATGCTCCTACCAAAAGATAAAGACTAGTTGAATGGATATCAAAACAAGCCCCATATATATGCTATCTATAAGAAACCCACTTCAGACCTAAAGACACATATAGACTGAAAGTGAGATGATAGAAAGATATATTCCGTGCAAATGGAAATCCAAAGAAAGCTGGAGTAGTAATCCTGTTATCAGACAAAGGGAAAGTCATTCAGTCATGTCTGACTGTTTGTGACCCCATAGACTGTACAGTCCATAGAATTCTCCAGGCTAGAGTGGGTAGCCATTCCTTTCTCAAGGGGATATTTCTAACCCAGGGATCAAACTCAAGTCTCCCGCATTGCAGGTGGATTCTTTACCAGCTAAGCCACCAGGGAAGGACAAGTATACAGGAGTGGGTAGACTATTCCTTTTGCAGCAGACCTTCCTGACTCAGAAATTGAACCAGGTTTCCTTCATTGCAGGCTGATTCTTTACCAGCTGAGCTACCAGGGACCTTAAAATAAAGAACATTGTGAGAGAAAGGATGGACACTACATAATGATCAAGGGATCAGTCTAAGAGGAAGACAACAATTGTAAATATCTATTCACCCAACATAAGAGCACTTCAAACACTAACAAACATATAAAGAGAAATTGACAGTAACACAATAATAGTAGGAGACTTTAACACTCCATTTACATCAATGGACAGATTATCAAAAGAGAAAATTAATAAGGAAACAAGCCTCAATGACACATTAGACCAGATGAATCCTGTCGATGTCTTCAGGATATTCTATCCAAATACAGAAGAATAAACTTTCTTCTCAAGTGCACGTCGAAATTCTCCAAGATAGATCACATCTTGTGTCACAAATAAAACCTAAGTAAATTTAAGAAAATTAAAATCATATCAAGCATCTTTTCTTTTTTTTTTTTTTTTGCAGATAGAACATTTTTACTTTATTTATTTATTTTTTTTTAATTTTAAAATCTTTAATTCTTACATGCGTTCCCAAACATGAACCCCCTTCCCACCTCCCTCCCCATAACATCTCTCTGGGTCATCCCCATGCACCAGCTCCAAGCATGCTGTATCCTGCATCAGACATAGACTGGCGATTCAATTCTTACATGATAGTATACATGTTAGAATGTTATTCTCCCAAATCATCCCACCCTCTCCCTCCCTCTGAGTCCAAAAGTCCATTATACACATCTGTGTCTCTTTCCCTGTCTTGCATACAGGGTCGTCATTGCCATCTTCCTAAATTCCATATATATGTGTTAGTATACTGTATTGGTGTTTTTCTTTCTGGCTTACTTCACTCTGTATAATTGGCTCCAGTTTCACCCATCTCATCAGAACTGATTCAAATGAATTCTTTTTAACGGCTGAGTAATACTCCATTGTGTATATGTACCACGGCTTTCTTATCCATTCATCTGCTGATGGACATCTAGGTTGTTTCCATGTCCTAGCTATTATAAACAGTGCTGCAATGAACATTGGGGTACATGTGTCTCTTTCAATTCTGGTTTCCTCGGTGTGTATGCCCAGAAGTGGGATTGCTGGGTCATAAGGTAGTTCTATTTGCAATTTTTTAAGGAATCTCCACACTGTTCTCCATAGTGGCTGTACTAGTTTGCATTCCCACCAACAGTGTAAGAGGGTTCCCTTTTCTCCACACCCTCTCCAGCATTTATTGCTTGCAGATTTTTGGATTGCAGCCATTCTGACTGGTGTGAAGTGGTACCTCATTGTGGTATTGATTTGCATTTCTCTAATAATGAGTGATGTTGAGCATCTTTTCATGTGTTTGTTAGCCATCCGTATGTCTTATCTTTGACAAAGGAGGCAAGAATATACAATGGAGTAAAGACAATCTCTTTAACAAGTGGTGCTGGGAAAACTGGTCAACCACTTGTAAAAGAATGAAACTAGATCACTTTCTAACACCCCACACAAAAATAAACTCAAAATGGATTAAAGATCTAAATGTAAGACCAGAAACTATAAAACTCCTAGAGGAGAACATAGGCAAAACACTCTCTGACATAAATCACAGCAGGATCCTCTATGATCCACCTCCCAGAATTCTGGAAATAAAAGCAAAAATAAACAAATGGGATCTAATTAAAATTAAAAGCTTCTGCACAACAAAGGAAAATATAAGCAAGGTGAAAAGACAGCCTTCGGAATGGGAGAAAATCATAGCAAATGAAGCAACTGACAAACAACTAATCTCAAAAATATACAAGCAACTTATGCAGCTCAATTCCAGAAAAATAAACGACCCAATCAAAAAATGGGCCAAAGAACTAAATAGACATTTCTCAAGCATCTTTTCTTATGACAATGTTATGAGACTAGATATCAATTACAAGAAAAAAACCCTGTAAAAACACAAACATATGGTATTAAACAATACGTTTCTAAATAACGAACAGGTAACTGAAGAAAACAGAAGGGAAATACAAAATTTTCCAGAATAAATGATATTAAAAACAAGATGATTCAAAACCTATTTGTTGTTACTGCTTAGTCACTCAGTCGTGACTCTTTGCAACTCCATGGATTGCAGCATGGCAGCCTTTGCTGTCATTCACCATCTCCAAGAGCTTGCTCAAACTCATGTCCGTGGAGTCACTGCTTCTATCCAATTATCTCATCCTCTGTCATCCCCTTCTCCTCTTGCCTTCAATAATTCCCAGAATGAGGGTCTTTTCTCATGTGCCGGCTCTTTGCATCAGGTGGCCAAAGCATTGGAGTTTCAGCATCAGACATTCTAATGAATATTCAGGATTAGTTTATTTAGGATTGACTTCTTTGATCTCCTTGCAGTCCAAGGGACTCTCAAGAGTCTTTTTCAGCACCACAGTTCAAAAGGATCAATTCCTCAGTGCTCAGCTTTCTTTATAATCCAACTCTCACATCCATATATGAATACTGGAAAAACCAGAGCTTTAAATATACGGACCTGTGTCAGTAATGTTATGTCTATGCTTTTCAGTATGCTGTCTAGGTTTGTCATAGCTTTTCTCCCAAGGAGCAAGCATCTTTTAATTTTATGGAGGCAGTCACCATCTTCAGTGACTTTGGAGACCAAGAAAATAAAGTCTGTCACTGTTTCCATTACTTCCCCATCTATTTGCCATGAACTGATGGGACTGGATGCCATGATCTTAGTTTTTGAATGTTGAGTTTTAAGACAACGTTTTCACTCTCCTCTTTCACGTTCATCAAATGGCTCTTTAGTTCCCCTTTGCTTTCTGCCACAAAGGTGGCATCTGCTTATCTGAGGTTATTGATATTTCTCCTGGCAATCTTGATTCCATCTTGTGCTTCATCCAGCTCAGTATTTCTCATGATATAATGGGCATATACCCATCAGAGGGAAGAGAGAATGAAAACCACAATCACAGAAAATTAACCAAACTGACCACATGGACTACACCCTAACTCATTGAGCCTGTCTAACTCAATGAAACTATGAGCCATGCTGTGAAGGGCCACCCAAGAAAAATGGGATATTGTGGAGAGTTCTGACAAAACATAGTCCACTGGAGGAGGGGATGACACACCATTTCAGTATTCATGCTTTGAGAAACCCATGAACAGTATGGAAAGAAAAAAACGTAGGATACTGAAAGATGAACTCCCCAGGTCAGTAAGTGTCCAAAATGCTACTGGAGATCAGTGGAGAAATAATTGCAGAAAAAATGAAGAGACAGAGCCAAAGCAAAGACAATACCCAGTCGTGGATGTGACTGGTGATGGAAGTAAAGTCCAATGCTGTAAAGAGCAATATTGCAAAGGAACCTAGAATGTTACATCCATGAATCAAGGCAAATTGGAAGTGGTCAAACAGGAGATGGCAAGAGTGAACATCAACATTTTAGGAATCAGCAAACTAAAATGGACTGGAATGGGTAAATTTAACTCAGATGACCATTACATCTACTATTGTGGGAAAGAATCCCTTAGGAGAAAAGGAGTAGCCATCATAGTCAACATAGAGTCTGAAATGCAGTACTTGGATGCAATCTCAAAAACGAAAGAATAATCTCTGTTCATTTCCAAGGCAAGCCATTCAACATCACAGTAATCCAAGTCTATGCCCGACCAGTAATGCTGAGGAAGCTGACGTTGAATGGTACTACGAAGACCTACAAGACCCTGCAGAACTAACACTCAAAAAAGATGTCCTTTTCATTCTAGGGGATTGGAATGCAAAACTAGGAAGTCAAGAGATACCTGGAGTAATGGGCAAATTTAGCCTTCAAGTATTAAATGAAGCAGGTCAAATGCTAATAGAGTTTTGCCAAGAGAATATACTGGTCATAGCAAACACCCTCTTCCAACAACACAAGAGAAGACTACACATGCACATCACCAGATACTTAATACCAAAATCAGATTAATTAAATTCTTTGCAGCCAAAGACGAAAAATCTCTATATAGTTAGTGAAAACAAGACTGGAAGCTGACTGTGGTTCTGATCATGGGCTCCTTATTACCAAATTCCAAATTATTTTGAAGAAAGTAAGGAAAACCACTAGACCATTCATATGACCTAAACTCTCTTTAGATTATATAGTAGAAGTGATATATAGATTCAAAGGATTAGATCTGATAGACAGAGGACCTGAAGAACTATGAATGGAGGTTCATGACATTGTACGAGAGACACTGATCGAGACTATCCCCAAGAAAAAGAAATGCAAAAAGGCAAAATGGTTGTGAGGGGGCCTTACAAATAGCTGAGAAAAGAAGAGAAGCTGAAGGCAAAAGAGAAAAGGAAAGATATACCCATTTGAATGCAGAGTTCCAAAGAATTGCAGAGAAAGATAAGAAAGCCTTTCTCAGTGATCAATGCAAAGAAATAGAGGAAAACAGAATAGGAAAGACTAGAGATCTCTCCAAGAACATTAGAGATACCAAGGAAAGATGGGCAAAAGTTGGGTTAAGATAGGCATCATGCAAAGATGGGCACAATAAAGGACAAAATGGTACGGGCCAACAGAAGCAGAAGATGTTAAGAAGAGGTGGCAAAAATACACAGAAGAACTCTACAAAAAAGATCGTAATGACTCAGATAATCATAATGCTGTGATCACTCACCTAGAGCCAGACTTCTTGGAGCATGAGGTCAAGTGGGCCTTAGGAAGCAACACGACAAACAAAGCTAGTTGAGGTGATGGAATTTCAGTTGAACTTTTTCAACTACTAAAAGATGATGGATCGCAGACATTCTGACTGGTTTGAAGTGGTACCTCATTGTGGTTTTGATTTGCATTTCTCTAATAATGAGTGATGTTGAGCATCTTTTCATGTGTTTGTTAGCCATCCGTATGTCTTCTTTGGAGAAATGTCTATTTAGTTTTTTGGCCCATTTTTTTGATTGGGTCGTTTATTTTTCTGGAATTGAGTTGCATAAGTTGCTTGTATATTTTTGAGATTAGTTGTTTGTCAGTTGTTTCATTTGCTATTATTTTCTCCCATTCAGAAGGGGGTTCATGTTTGGGATCGCATGTACACCCATGGTGGATTCATGTCAATGTATGGCAAAACCAATACAGTATTGTAAAGTAAAATAAAGTAAAAATAAAAATTAAAAAAAGAGATGATGCTGTGAAAGTGATGCAATTAATATGACAGCAAATTTGGAAAACTAAGCAGTGTCCACAGGACTAGAAAAGGTCAGTTTTCATTTCAATCCCAAGGAAAGGCGATGCCAGAAATGTTCAAACTACTGCACAATTGCACTCATCTCACACGCTAGTAAAGTAATGCTCAAAATCCTCTGAGCTGTGCTTCAACAGTACTTGAACCATGAACTTCCAGATGTTCAAGCTGGTTTTAGAAAAGCAGAGGAACAAGAGATCAAATTGCCATCATCTGTTGGATCATAGAAGAAGGCAAGAGAATTCCAGAAAAACATCTATTTCTGCTTTATCAACTCTGCCATTGCTTTGACTGTGTGGATAACAAGAAACTGGAAAATTCTTAAAGAGATAGGAATATCAAACCTCATGATTTGCCTCCTGAGAAATCTGTATGCAGGTCACGAAGCAGCAGTTAGAACTGGACATGGAAGAGCAGACTGGTTCCACATCAGGAAAGGAGTACAACCAAGGTTGTGTATGGTCACTCTGCTTATTTAACTTATATGCAGAGTACATCATGCAAAATGCTGGATTGAATGAAGCACAAGCTGGACTCAAGATTCCTGGGAGAAATATCATTAACCTTAGATATGCAGATGACATCACCCTTAGGGTAGAAAGTGAACAAGAACTAAAGAGCCTCTTGATGAAAGTGAAAGAAGAGAGTGAAAAAAGTTGGCTTAAAAGTCAACATTCAAAAAACTAAGATCATGGAATCCAGTCCCGTCACTTCATGGCAAGAGAATGGTAAAATAGTGGAAACAGAGTGAGACTTTACTCTTTTTTTGGAGGGTGGGGTGGGAGGTGGGCTCCAAAATCACTTCATATGGTGACTGCAGCCCTGAAATTAAAAGACACTTTCTCCTTGGAAGAAAAGCTTTAACCAACCTAGGACAGCATATTAAAAAGCATAGACATCTATTAGTGTCCTCTTTGATTTCTTTCATCAGTGTTTTATAGTTTTCTATATATAGGTCTTTAGTTTCTTTAGGTAAATATATTCCTAAGTATTTTATTCTTTTCGTTGCAAATAGATGGAGAAATATACCATGTTCATGGATTGGAAGAATCAATATAGTGAAAATGAGTATCCTACCCAAAGCAATTTACAAATTCAATGCAATCCCTGTCAAGCTACCAGCCACATTTTTCACAGAACTAGAACAAATAATTTCAAGATTTGTATGGAAATACAAAAAACCTCGAATAGCCAAAGCAATCTTGAGAAAGAAGAATGGAACTGGAGGAATCAAACTTGCCTGACTTCAGGCTCTACTACAAGCCACAGTCATCAAGACAGTATGGTACTGGCACAAAGACAGACATATAGATCAATGGAACAAATAGAAAGCCCAGAGATAAATCCACACACATATGGACACCTTATCTTTGACAAAGGAGGCAAGCATATACAATGGAGTAAGACAATCTCTTTAACAAGTGGTGCTGGGAAAACTGGTCAACCACTTGTAAAAGAATGAAACTAGATCACTTTCTAACACCCCACACAAAAATAACTCAAAATGGATTAAAGATCTAAATGTAAGATCAGAAACTATAAAATTCCTAGAGGAGAACATAGGCAAAACACTCTCTGACATAAATCACAGCAGGATCCTCTTATGATCCACCTCCCAGAATTCTGGAAATAAAAGCAAAAATAAAACAAATGGGATCTAATTAAAATTAAAAGCTTCTGCACAACAAAGGAAAATATAAGCAAGGTGAAAAGACAGCCTTTGGAATGGGAGAAAATCATAGCAAATGAAGCAACTGACAAACAACTAATCTCAAAAAATATACAAGCAACTTATGCAGGCTCAAATTCCAGAAAAATAAATGACCCAATCAAAAAAATGGGCCAAAGAATTAAATAGACATTTCTCCAAAGAAGACATACAGGATGGCTAACAAACACATGAAAAGATGCTCAACATCACTCATTATTAGAGAAATGCAAATCAATACCACAATGAGGTACCACTTCACACCAGTCAGAATGGCTGCGATCCAAAAATCTGCAAGCAATAAATGCTGGGAGAGGGTGTGGAGAAAAGGAAACCCTCCTACACTGTTGGTGGGAATGCAAACTAGTACAAGCCACTATGGAGAACAGTGTGGAGATTCCTTAAAAAATTGCAAATAGAACTACCTTATGACCCAGCAATCCCACTTCTGGGCATACACACCGAGGAAACCAGAATTGAAAGAGACACATGTACCCCAATGTTCATTGCAGCACTGTTTATAATAGCTAGGACATGGAAACAACCTAGATGTCCATCAGCAGATGAATGGATAAGAAAGCCGTGGTACATATACACAATGGAGTATTACTCAGCCGTTAAAAGAATTCATTTGAATTAGTTCTGATGAGGATGGATGAAACTGGAGCCAAATTATACAGAGTGAAGTAAGCCAGAAAGAAAAAACACCAATACAGTATACTAACACATATATATGGAATTTAGGAAAGATGGCAATGACGACCCTGTATGCAAGACAGGAAAAAAGACACAGATGTGTATAACGGACTTTTGGACTCAGAGGGAGAGGGAGAGGGTGGGATGATTTGGGAGAATGGTAATTCTAACATGTATACTATCATGTAAGAATTGAATCGCCAGTCCATGTCTAACGTAGGGTGCAGCATGCTTGGGGCTGGTGCATGGGGATGACCCAGAGAGATGTTGTGGGGAGGGAGGTGGGAGGGGGATTTATGTTTGGGAATGCATGTAAGAATTAAAGATTTTAAAATTTAAAAAATAATTAAAAAATAAAAAATAAATAAAAAGCATAGACATTACTTTGCCAACAAAGTTATGTCTAATCAAAAGCTATGGTTTTTCCAGTAGTCATGTATGGATGTGAGAGTTGGACTATAAAGAAAGCTGAGCCACAAAGAATTGATGCTTTTAAACTGTGGTGTTGGTGAAGACTCTTGAAGAGTCGCTTCAACTTCACAGAGTTCCAACCAGTCCATCTTAAAGGAAATCAGTTCTGAATATTTCTTCCAAGGACTGATGCTGAAGCTGAAACTCCAATAAGTTGGCCACATAATGCGAAGAACTGACTCATTTAAAAAAAAATCCTGATGCTAGGAAAGATAGAAGGCATGAGGAGAAGGAGATGACAGAGATGAGATGTTTGGATGGCATCACCAACTTGATGGACATGAATTTGAGTAAGCTCTGGGAGCTGGTGATGGACAGGGAAGCCTGGCATGCTGAGTCCATGGGGTTGCAAAGAGTCAGGAAATGTTCTGAACTGAGCTGAACTGAATCTGCATTTAAGTTAAATAAGCAGAGTGACAATATACAGCTTGACATACTCCTACTCAATTTAGAACCAGTCCCTTGTTCCATGTCCAGTTCTAACTTGGTTTGCTTCTTGACCTACATACAGTTTTGTGAGGAGCAGGTCAGGCGTCTGGTATTCCCATCTCTTTAAGGACTTTCAACAGTTTGTTGTGATCCACATAGTCAAAGGCTTTAGCATAGTCAATGAAGCAGAATTAGATTTTTTTCTGGAATTCTCTGCTTTTTCTATGATCCAAGTGATGTTGCAGTCTGATCTCTGATTCCTCTGTCTTTTCTAAATTTAGCTTGAACATCTGGAAGTTCATGGTTCACGTACTGCTGAAGCCTACCTTGGAGAATTTTGATCATTACTTTGCTGACATGTGGAGTGATTTCAATTATGCCATAGCCTGAACATTCTTTGGCATTTGCCCCTCTTGAGATGGGAATGGAAACTGACCTTTCCCAGTCCTGTGGCCACTGTTGAGATCTCCAAATTTGTTAGCACATTTAATGTCACATTTTAGCACATCTTCTTTTAGGATTTGAAATAGTTCAACTGGAATTCCATCACCTCCACAAGCTTTGTTCATAGTGATGGCCTTCTCC